>NC_054557.1:7200319-7507819 GCF_017654505.1 Polyodon spathula
GAAAACAGTCGATGAACAAACGCAGGTGAGATGCCGCTGTCCAGTACCTCAAACGGCTGAAACAAGGGCACGCGTAAACCACAATGGAGTTATGTTGGCCAGAGCCCTGAATAAAGGAAACTGGCGCTTATAATAGACGAGCACACTTTCTGCACAGCCATTAGCAGTAAATCGTGTCTCGTTCACTAGTAGCCTGATGTTTAATGTCTTTAATGTCCTGTACTTTTACGTGTTATAAGAAACATAATTACAAAAGGGTCGTGTATTTGTTTATCTGAAAAATAAACCAATTATTTCCCTGAAGTTTATGTCATAGCACGATTATTTAGCGGAATTTAGCTCCCAAAACCCTAGTCGGACCTTTTAATTTTGTTTCTATTCTCATACCCTCAATTCTAAATAGTCCGACGGGTTTGAAAAAAACGCATCTCCTTTACTAGGGCTCACATAAAGCAATGGTTGAGAAAATTCCTTTGTTTAACCTACTTGTTAGTATTTATATTACAGGGTGACTGTGAGGAAGTCAGCGGGCCGTCTGCCTGTAGTTGCCATTGATTTCTTCGGAGATATTGACAGCCTCGGCCCCTAGTGGTAATCGATCACTGTACTCGGACCCCACTTCGAATTCTTCTTGGTTGGCTTTGGATTGCGACCCAGGGATGGATTCATTTATTATACTCCCCTCCACTCCCCCCTCCCCTTCCCCCTCTTCCCTCTCAACCTCCTCTTCTTCCGAATCACTGGGGTTGTAGTTCTTTTCCGATTCCACATAAGAAGCCCTGGGGTCGAAATCAGTGGTTATGTGCTTTTCCATCTGATCTGGGTTGTGTGCTTTCATGATCAGCTTGTAAGTCTTGCCTTGATACTTGTAAAGGAGGTGGCAGCAGGTGGCTCCCAGTAGTGGAACAGTGGCAAGAGCCAACAAGAAGGTGCTAACTACCACTATGATCATCAAGGAAGGGATTTTCTTCCTCGTAGTGAAAACAACTTGAACCTGGCAGTTTTCCCCTGTATAGGTGAGACACAGGGTGTAATTGGTACCGGGGTTCAATCCCTGGAATCGATAAGCGTTAATACCATCCTCTATCTTGGACCATTGAACCACAGAGTGCCCATTTCCCATATTTATACACAGGTATAGCATTTCCAGATGTGCCTTTTCTGTGGGTGCTTGGAAGGGATTGAGCTGTACTTTAGCTTCGGTTTCAGACACTTCCAAGGCAATGACCCCGAAATCAAAAGTATGTTGCTTGAGCTCATCCGAGCTCTGATTGAAGGCATGATTGGAAATGTACTGGGTGCTGTCACTGACACCACATTTCTTGCCAAAGGCTGGCTGCCCAGATGAGATCACCACGCCACTACGCTGAGTACCAAAGGACCCAGAAGTTGCCCTGGTTGGGAAGGTCATCTTGCCAGTGTCGTCTGGTTTGGCCCAGTTAATGACATTGTTTTTAGGAACCTTTACCCCAGGTTTACGTGCAGAGGTGGGGGTCTTGTCAAGGATTGCGTCTTGTATGGCATTGATTGTATATTTCTGGGTGCCCGCCACTACCACGTTAACCGAGCTCTCCACACTACCCTGCTCATTGGTGGCTAAGCATGTGTATCGACCATCCTCACGTTTACTTGTGCGGGGGATGACCAGCGTACCATTCTTAAACATCAAGAAACGATTTGCTGTCTGCTTCGAATTCTCCAAAGGCAAATCATTCTTTTTGGTCTCAGTAATGGGCATATTGAACTCAATTTCCTGGTTTCCAGTGCGAATTTTCCACTTAACCTCTGGTTTCGGGCTTCCCGTGACATTACAGTGCATGATAATCATAACACCTTCATTGATTTGGTTGTTTTCAAGGTTAGGTTGGGACATTATGTGAACAGTCGGGGCCACACATTCCAAGTTGGGCAGTTGCACAATACGGATTCCCTTTAAGTCTTCAGGTGTTTCGCAGGTTATGAGGTCTGGCTCTGGAACAGAGATAAGAGCATTTGCTACCCAGTCTTTCAGCCAGTGTAAAGTGCATGTGCAGTCAAATGGATTGTTGTAGATCTGAAGATGGGACATGGAGCTTAGAGAGTCAAAGGACCCCTTCACAATGGTGGTGAACATGTTGTTATTTATGCGCAATGATCTCAGATCTTTGAGGTTAGAAAAGGCATCTCTGGGAAGATCCACCATGTTATTATTGTTTATTTTCAACAGTTGGAGAGAAGTGAGATTGTAGAGATCTCCCCAAGGGAAATGCACAACCTTGTTGTGGCTCAGGTCCAGGTTACGGAGCTGAACCAGCACTGCCAACGTGCCTTTCTCTATGGTGACGATCTCGTTATGGGCCAGCCATAGAGAGGTGACCTGGGTAACATTCACGAAGGAATTCTTCAGAAGGGTCTTGATTTTGTTGGCAGAGAGACTGAGGGTCGTTACATTGGAAGGCAAGCCCACGGGCACCACCTGCAGATCTTTGTAGGCGCAATCTGCGAACTGGTGAGCGTACTTGTCCACACAGACGCACGGCTCCGGGCAGGTCTGGGCGACTCCAATGAAAACAGTACACAAGGAAATGTAACGGAGGTATATTACCGTCATCTTCGCTGCCTGAAAGAAACAAATATATTCTTAGATTAGTCTATGTGCAGCTTAGATATCAGGCTGTGACTATTATTGTAGATTTGAAAAAGGACAGTTCCGGCGAGCATTTCCATTAGCTTGGCAATAATGCAGGGCGGCATCCAATTAAACTGCAATCTTGATCAAGCGAAACATTTTATATCTGTAGCGCACAAGAAATGTAAAGGAATTCTTAAGCATTAAATCTACATATCCAATCACGTAGCTTTCAACATTAATAAACTGCCCTCAAACACTTTCTTACCTTTTAATGTGATATTTAAAATACACAACATGAACTTGCAACATTTATTTGACATGTTTAATTGTGTATAGTATTCTATTCAGTACACTTAAAAAACACTAGGTGTTTTTTAAACCTATGGCGAGAAGGCTACAGCAAACTGGGATCCGGTAGTTCATATAACTACAAACCAACAACAATTCAACAAATTCAACTCATTGTTTTTGACCTGTGTTTTATCACTATGCTCGTTGTAAAATAACTATATTTTGCATTTCTAAGAGATCTGAGTGAACCCTAATTGTTAATTAAACCATCAAATTATATATTTTAAACCCCCCCCCCACAAAATAACAGATTTGTTACATAAGGTAAGTATATCCAACATTTTACATCGATGTGAAATAATAAAAGAAAATACGAGTTCAAATGAAAACAATCGTTTGGGTTCCTGCATAACAAATGTGTCTGTGTGTCTGTCCGGATGTATGTTAGTTACAGTGTATACAAATGCTGGAATACGATCGCGAATTTCGCTGTCTATGGTGCTGAAAACAAGTCACCGTTAAAAAAAAAAAAAGTTTTAAAATCTTGCTGCTTCGACTTATATTATAATCACGACAGCAATCTGCTTTCAAGTTTCGCATATTTTACCACGTATATTTCTATATCAGCAATGAGATAAGGACATATTTATGAAATATTAATTGATGAAATGGCAACGTGCTGCTGACATTAATTATTCTGCTATTATGATCTAATCCCTGCTGTTCTCCACTACGAGAAAAGAAAAGCCAGTCAAAACGTTGGACATGCAATACAAAATCTATATAGTGCTTTACAATAACCCCCCCCCCCCTAGTCTTCTTATGGTTGACAGAGAGATAGATTGATAGATAGATAGTGTATCTCTTCTTTCTCTAGAGAGAGAGAGAGACAGAGAGAGAGAGAGAGAGAAATGATCAAATGTACTGTTACACAACTTTATTGCATTAATATAAGTACAAATATATCAGCTGTATCTAGTTTGTTTAAAAAGAACCAACGGACCAGTACCGACTACTGAAAACGTTCCTTTTATTTGAACACATGCTTACCTCTGAGATATGAATAATCCTTAGATATTCTACAAGTCTTGCCAGGTGGTTTACAGAATTCGCTTATAAAAAATAAAACAATATCTAACAATTGCTGTCTTCTTTCTTGATAAAGTTGATTGTTTTACATATTTTTTGGCAAATTGGTATTTCTTTGATTATAGGTGTCGGAAGAGGCATTTTCCTCCCAGTTTGAAGCCGAGCAGTCCGGAAGATGTTTTCTGCTTTGCGAGTTTGGCTCGCATTCATCGCGCGCTCCCCCCCCCCCCATAGAGAAAGGGGGGTGGGATTGTGAGCGCGCAGCCTCACCCATCTACTGAATATGTTTCAAAGTTAAAGCTACAGGCATTGTCTGCTCAACATGAAATATTTATTGTATCGATGAGCTGATGTTTTACCACATTTTACCGGCTCACATTGAATCCCATTCAATCCCGATTCCCCCATCATTAACCTTCATGTTTAATTAGAGAATGTCGAATATCTCAGCACAAATAACTAGACTACGGAGTTGAATATATGTTTAGTCGTTTTTATTTTTGCTAGATAGCCAGTTGTTTTAAATGAAATACTAAGACCTGCTGAAATAACTTACCATTTTATTTTCAATATACTGTAAAAGTGAATGAGAGCAGCTTTAATTGACATGCAGTCTCTTTGTTATCATCTTTGCAATGGTTTCAAGTTGTTGCAACGTTCCACTGTAGTTGATTGGTGCTGTACAATATTATATCCTCTGGTCCATTTGTTTTTGGAATAAAGTAAAAAAATACTAAGGGATCAATCAATCAATCAATCAATCAAGCGCCTTTCATAGTGGACCACGAGACAATGGAACAAAATCAGTGATTATTTAATGTGATTTTATTTTTAAATTGAATTGCTAGAGCAAACACTTAGGTGCTTATGGTTATTATGATAAAATGTTGTATTTGATCAACTCTGAGTTTTATTTGGTATGTACACTTAATGACGGATGAAGAAAAACATAAGCGCAGACGCGCAAGCAGAAAATAATCGAATTACTCGGTAGAGATCACTGCAAGTCACGCACAACTGCTATTAATGTGGGAACGCGGCTCATGGGGCTTTACTTATGGGTTCACTTTGCGCACTGTAAGACATCTGGACTGAACGGGTCGATGGAAAGGTTGCGCTTTTTCTTTTCAGTAACGTTCTTACGGAGTAAGTATTGGACCTCGGAAACATAGCCTCTGTGTGTTCACAATAATATATTTAAGATAGGCAATAGCCTCAATACAATCAACTTAGAACCAAATATTTCACATTCCACATGTTATCGATTCTTGAAATACAATATTAAAAGCATGAATAAAAAAAAACATGTGCATTTGATTAGCTGGGCGCCTCAGTGTTGCACTGCAGTCTCCAGTCACAGACTATAAGTTATTTAATTTTTTTAATCGTGTTTATGATTTTGTATAGCTTTCTACTGAGTTCACGAAACGTGTTCTACATTGCTTTTATATATATATATATATATATATATATATATATATATATATATATATATATATATATATATATATATATATAATTAAAAATAACTTTAAATAATTTGAGAATTAAAGGACTGTGAAAACCTTTATTTAAAATAAATAAATATACAGCTTTCAGATCTCTGCAAGTCGTATGCCCTGCATTTATCTATACAGACAGTTGCGTGACACGTGGATGTCTGGAAACTTTAAGGCATTGTTATTGTATCGTCTTAGGCAGCAAGGAAACATACTTGACAGGTTTGCGTGTATGTACGCACCCACACACAATAACACAATGATTCATGTGGTTTCTATATTTAACTATAGTGTTCACTTGTGGAACTCCTAATTAAGGGTTCCAAATATGAATAGAAATTAGAACCCCTAATTATGTCTGCTAGGCTCCTCTGGGTCTATTTATAACTCACGACATCCAACCCAGTGTTGTTGAGTAGGCTATCCATTGTGTACTAATAAAATAAAGGCTCTAGTAAAGAACTGTAATCAACAGAAAATACAGTACGTTTTACTTGATTAATTCAAATGCAACAGTTTTAATATTCATAGGTGCATTTCAATATAATTAATGTGCATCATTTGTATTACACTCTATTACATTTTTGTTTTGCCAATATTTGTTAACAATTAATGGAAAACCGGATACTGTTCATTATTACAACATTAAGTGAATGAAACCCCAGAGGCATTGGTTGCCAAGTGAAATGAAATCCCTGAAATATCAAGTCCCTGTTTCTTGTGATCATGACCAAACAGAGCAGGTTATCTGAGCAATTAATAGAATTATCAGAAATATATGCAATTATACAATATATACAATTGTAACATTGATCAGAAATTGCAATGGATATTAGCTCAATAGGTGCTTGGATAATTGTAAAGCCTTAGCAAGGAATATCCTCTCTTTCCCTACCTCATACTAGGACTACTACTAATGCCGTTTTACTAAAGCGTGTAAAACGCGTGAAAGGTGTGGTTTGACCTGCCTCTAACTAGTATGACCCTCAGTATTCTTTTAATACGTGCTACAGCACTGAAAAATACGATGGCATATGACCATGCAGATTTGCCCTGTCTTGTGTGAATTCCTTTTGATTGCTTCTATTGATTGATTGATCGATGTTTGTTTTTTCTTAGCTATTGTCAAGATAAAAACACCCACTGAATCGTATACAGGTCACTGTAAATCCAAACCTCACCGATGCGCCACTATTCACCCTTGCAGCTGTGGTCTGGTCTCTCAGCTAAAAGTCAAAAGTCTAACTTAATCTACTACACACTAAATAACGACATCCCTCTCAGGCTGCTATACAACATTTGTCGTTTTTAGTACATCCTTTCAAAATAACGAGGCCCATTGTTGTCATAACTGAGATCGTCTCGAGAACAACGGGCCATGTTCTAATGAAGGGTGACCATTTCAAAAGCGTTTTGACAGCTGTGGAGCGCAGCACTATGCGATTGATTAAATTGCGAAAGCCCATTCACAATGTCTCTCTTTTTAAAACGCTCCTGAAGACGTTTTGATGTGTGCGCCACAATCGGTGCATGTACTTGTGTTGCTATAAATGTCACAAGAGATGTATCCGTGCTTCCTAATGGTAGCTGAAGGAATGTCATGTACGGAAGATTATCACGCAATGAAATGCCCCAGGACCTTCTTCGATATGAGCTACATGAGGCCTGCATTACACACATTTCAATGCAAGGGGGTCACTTCAAACAATATTTAATAAATTCGACATAGTTATATTGCTATATAACATAATTATTGTTTAAAATAATCACACACTTATGAATTACTTTGGCAATTTTGTTTTATAGCAGCTAATTTTGCTATTTCCAGTAGTTTCATAAAACACATTTTATTCGCCTTTTTCCTTTCTCTCAGGGTAAATCCCACATATAAATCTTCAGCCCTGATATTGGCAGCAGTAGTTTTTGCATTAGGGGGTTACCGGGACCTTGGCCTCCAATCAGAAGCAATCTAGATGCCGTCAATCACTCGTCACTTCCTCAGTTCAGGTCTCCCTGTGCCTGTGGCAAAGCCCTGAGATTTTATCTCCAAAAATCTAGTCGAGTACATTTTTCCCCACTGTTGCTTTTGTGATATATACCTGTGTGTTACCAGGTTTATGGATCCAAGCTTTTTTCATTCTCATCCCTGATCGCTATACTTATAATCATCATAATTGATTGCTCTTAGTTTTGTTGTTTCTTACTGAAACACGAGGTTTAGTAATGGCTCCCTGGGTCGGGGCCAGTTGTAACACGTGTTATTATTTATTTAACTATTCTTCACAGAATGTTAAATCAGACACTTTACCTTTGAAGCGCTCTTGCTGTATGTTTAGCAGCTCTTAAAACAGGATAACTATGGGGATTGGTAGAGGACAGGTGTAAGTTGTGTTAAACTGGCTCCAAATCGTGTGCCCGTAATGGAGAGAAAGGTAAAAATATTAAATCTGTCCCCAGTCTCCCCTGCCTATAGTAGTAGGATTTGTGCTGGTAATAAGGAGTCCAGAAAAGCTGCCGGTGGATTTTCTGTTCGTTCAAGTCAAGTATTTTTAAATCGTAACACTGTAGAACCTGAAGCAGAGCCCATTCCCGTTTACTGTCCACGGTATTCAGTTTAGGGAATGTTGAAGCCCGTGATGCAGGACCCTGTAGACATGCTATAGGCCCACCAGGAAAGCCATGCAATAAATGGACTGTAGCTTTTATTTAACGTTACGTTATTCTGAGCAGATTTGTATTTTGGTCAGGCATTTCTCAATACACAGTAGTAGTAGTAGTATTTGTAGAGATTTGTAGAGACTATCAGTACATTGCAACCCAATGTAACCTCTATAGCTTAAAAAAAACAAAAAAAACAACAAAAAAAAACAACGAAAAGGCAAATATCCATGTACAATTTTGCAGCGAATGGAGGTTGATTCATTTATTCTGATAATCAGTCTCGACTCTGGTTAGTGGGGTTAATTGATTCTCGGAAAGAAATACTATTCTGGATTTACCAATACTAGCAGTGTACTAGCATGCTACTGCCATCGTGTGGTTGTTTACCGTACTACAGCTCGGAATGGCGAATCCATCCCTGAAGACATTCCATGTCTCCACTTCTGATTTTAGAGGCATTTATACCACCGCCCTTTGTAACAGTGCATTTCATTATCACTTCTGACATAAAGCTGTTTCTGTAACAGCTATTTAGGCTCCATTTGTGATATAAGGCTTTGTCATGTTGACAAGCGCGGTTTTGTAAATTGCTGAAACAGTTACATTTTTCGTGCACTATGCCTACGATCAAACTTGACAATATGATACGTGGGTAACCCAAAACGTAACCATATTACAGTCATCTAAAGTCAAAGTGAAGGAGTGCTGGCAGTTAGGATCTATTTTTTGTTCTAATAATAATAATTATCTGCAATAATACATTAAAAAAAAAAAAAAAAAAAACTATTACATTATTGGTCATGCTAATAAAGGCATCTATTAAGGTGACAATCGCACAATTATTTCAGATAATTATGTTGAAATGTACAGCAATTATTAAAAGAAACGGGTGTATGTCAGTGAACTCCTTGAGAAGGGTAGCTGCAAGGTGGATCAGCCTGTCTAAACAAGCTAATTTGCTTAATTAGTCCAATGAACATCACTGTCTGAGCATTGTTCGGCATTGCGACCTCCTGTGGTGTTTTGGTTACTATATCCATGGTAGTATCAGCCACTGGATACAGATGGGGATTGAATTAGAATCCGTGCTAATTGCTAAGATGCTTGGTCACGTACAGTGCGTATCTCTTAGCTTGGGGAGTGCTTTTTGACACCCTGTATTCACGACAGCAATATGACTGCGTTACTCCTTTTTTCAATCGGTCAGTATAGTTTCCAGCTTTATTAAAACGTGAAATGATTTTCGTTTCGGAGGCAGTTACACGGCACTCTGTTTTTATTAAGACAAAATAGTTTACTTTACCAGACCGGGATGTTGACAGTGTGTGTTTATATTATCTTTTTTAATATATATATTTTTAATTTTCATTTGGGGTCCAGGGGCCAGGTTCGTATAATGAAGGGAGTTACAGCTAAAATGTTCTGTATAATTCTTGCACTTGGCTAAACCAAGTGATAGCACAGTTGTTTCACAGTTCATAAAAAAATGTTAGACATGGTGGTCAAACAGAATATTGAGTTTTATATTATATTTGCACGTTTTAAAATAGTTTACACTACAGTATATGTTTTAAAAGAGTTGTATTCTTGCTGTTTAATATTTCAGCGCGTCATTTCATTACACGCAAACATGTCTAACTAAGTGAACTGTTATGAAACTTGTTTTTTTGACCATTAACTTTTAGTACTGTAATCATCAATACAAAGATAATATTGTAAAAGGTTGGTTTTACAATATTATAGAAAGATATCTGGAGGATATGGGTATTCAGGCTTTCAGGTTTATTTAGAGTAAATGTATTTACAGATTTAAGCGAAACCAATTGGAAAATAGTATTTCAATTACTGTGTAATGCCCTCTATTGGACGCACCACAGCTAGCACCGACACTATAGACATTATAGGAACATGAAATGGTAGTCTAAAATAAGTATTTATTAATGTTTTAATATACAAATACTCAGATATTCATTATCGATCTATGGTACAGTGCTGTTTATGTATGTATTTATTTAGTACTTTCAAAATCATATTACAATATAAAAACTAATCAACCCCCATGTTCATGGTTAAATTTGACGAGAATGTTGGCTGTGATTTGCAGTTTAGCGTTCTGTGTTTAAATGTTAACGAATACAGGTAATTTAAACCAATGTACATATTGATGGGAACAAGCAAGCGCTGTAGCACAATTAAACTTGTCAGGTAGCAACACCAGACTGTTGGGAAGAAAATAGTGATGTTGTCATCATGCAACACAAGGGGCGCTGTTGCGTCATTGTTGGAATGGCACTAGCAGATAGGTCACTACAAGTATATTGGCCTTCCATATGAAACGTTAGGTTATTACCATAACCCTGGTTCCCTGAAAAGAGAATGACAACCATTACCGAATGAGAAGAGCCTCTCTGACGACTTCAATGGGTAATGGTTATCATTCTCTTTTCAGGGAACCAGCGTTATGATAATAGCCTAACGTTAGTTCGAATGACAACCATTACCGAATGGCTCCAGATTACCGACAGTACAGCCCCACGGCAATAGCAACAGAGACTACCTATCCATGTAGCAGCATTGCATAACTCATCTAAGAAGGCGCCATGAAGGAAAGCCCATGAAGTTGCCTGGCCCCTGGTAGAATGGGCCGTAATGTCCCCCGGTAACGGGGAGTCCGTCTGTTCATACACCAAGCGTATCGCATCTGTTACTCTGTGTGCTAGATGTTGCTTCAATAGAGCCTGACCTCTACAACGGGACCCGTAGCAGACAAACAGCTGGTTGGACTGTCTCTAGGACTCCATCCTATCCAAATAACAGCGCAGAACCCGAACTGGGCATAGCGTGTGTTGTCTATGGTCCTCCTCTGACTCGTGCGGGGAAGGTCTGAAAGTTTCCAAAACCACTGATTGGTTAATATGGAATGAGGATACCACCTTTGGCAAAAAGGATGGATTTGTTCTTAATGTTACCTGGGAGTCACTTCCAGTGAAAGCCATACATATGTCATCGATGGACAACGCATGAAGCTCACTTACTCGTCTGGCAGAGGTAGTAGCTATTAAAAATGCCACTTTTAATGCAACGGCGCAGTTCTGCTGACACCATGGGCTCAAATGGGGGACCCATAAGGGCCCGCAATACCGGTTCTAGATCCCACTTGGGGACCATACTTTTCATGGTAGGATTAAGCCTCTGAGCCCCTTTAAGAAATTGCACTGCCAGGAAATGTGCCCCAGAGGACATCGAGTCAATTTTGCCATGGCACACTGATATTGCTGCCAGGCATACCTTCAAAGTGGATGCTGATTTTCCTGCATCAAACAGGTGTTGTAAGAAGGTTAATATCATCTCAATCATGACCTTTGGCAAGGCACCAGTCTTGGAAAACTTTCCATTTATATGAGTACTGGGATCTAGTGCTCGGCGCTCTAGCAGACCTTAATGTTTCTACTACTGCATCTGGCAAACCTTGTCTGAATAGATGGCTCTGTTCAATGGCCAGACCCAGAGTTGGAGCTGGGCTGGGTTCGGGTGCCATAATAGCCCCTCCACTTGGCTCAGGAGGTCCTTGCGCAGCGGGAGCTGCCACGGCTGCTCGGACAACATGTCAGAGAGGAGAGCAAACCAGGGGCGTCTTGGCCATCTGGGTGCAACCAGAAAAACCTGTGCTCTCTCCACACTGATCCTCTCTAGTGTCAGGGGTAATAATAGTAGTGGAGTAAATGCATACAATAGCCCCTGTGTCCAGGGGTGAGCTAGTTCATCTACTCCCAGGGGGCCCCCGTCTCTCTCCACGGAGAACCATATGGGGCAATGAGTTGACTCGGCTGTGGCAAAGAGGTCGACTCGTGCCGGTCGAAACCTCTCCCAAATCTGCTTCACCACTTGAGGATGCAGCCTCCTCTCCGAACTGTCTGGAGCTCTTCTGGACAGGGGGTCTGCTGCCTTGTTGTCCACACCTGAGAGGTGAACTGCCTAATGGAAAGCTAGTTTTTGTCCAGGACAGGAGTCTGTGCGCTGCGCTAATTGCTGCCAAAAATGAGATAACAGCAGGTTCACTGCTTCCAGCTCTTGCGCATTTATGTGCGCTTGCTGCCAATGTCCCTTCCATTGACCTTTTATTCCTCTCCCGTTCCAGACCGCTCCCCAGCCCAGGCTGGAGGTGTCAGTAGTGATCACTTCCCTTCTGTGAGAGGATCCGAGGGGAGACCCGAGGTGTAGATTGCCGGGACAGAGCCACCACTCCAGTGTTTTCTGGCATTGTTTGGACACTCATACCAACAGGTATGCCTCCAACGACCAAATCCTGTCTTCTGACAGTGAGACAAGCATGCTCACAGAGTTCAGTTTGACTGAGACGGTACTTAGTTGCTCTTCTGTTGAGCCTTAACTTCGTCACATGATCTATGACCTGTTTTGTGTGCGTCTCTGCACTTGCTTTTGAGTGAGCGCAAATTAGCCAATCGTCCAGGTAGACAATCGTCCACCAGCACTGCCAGCAACCTTGCTGATGCCTGATCTAACTCCCCTATTAGGTCTGTCATCGCCTTAGCCAATGCCTGGAGCTCCCCCATGTCTGTTTGTGTAACCCTCACCTGCAGCCTTTCTGCCAACTGATTCTGGTAGAGCACCAGTATGGCCATGGCAAGAGCTGCTTGGGCTGACAGCGCTGCCAATGCATAAGCTTTTTTGAGCATCGCATCTGTTGTTCTGCAAGGCTTGGAGGGACAGCTTGAGTCCTTATCCCACTTGGTGAAGGTGGAACCTTGCACCAAAACCGTGACCGTGTCCTCAATAGTGGAGAATACGCCTAGGCCCGCTTCTTGGGCTCCTGCAGTAAGAAGCAGAGACTCTGCTGTTCTGGAGGCTGAGGGTGCAGATGATGGGATCCTCCAGGAGGAGCACACCAGTTCCAGGAAGTCCTGGCATACGGGGAGGGCATGCTGTGGGTGCACTTTCTGTTGGCGGAAGCAATTCCCCTTTCCCTCTTGTTCTGCCGGCCAGGGAACATCCGTGGCTGCAGCTTCATGCTACATCAGGGCCCGGAACTCTTCCCTTTGCGACACGTGTGGCAAGGGCGTTAAGGAGCCTCCCACTGTGGCCTGCCAGATGGAGGTGGCTGGGTCCGAGACATCCAATCTGGACACGGACAAGGGCAGTTCGCCTTGGCTGGACGATCTAGGCAGAGGGGATGGGGAACGAGACTGTGCGGGCTGAAGCTGCCCGGTGGTAGGGGGCAACCTGCCCTGAGATTTCAATAAGGTCTCCAGCATGGTCTGCTGAGCCCTTACAGTCTCTGCCAGCTCCACGAAGCGCTGCTCAGCCGAGCTTGGGTGCCTTCGAGGCGAATGTGACGGTGAACATCTATGCCTGCGTGGAGAAGGGGTCCTGTCCCCTGGTGAGCATCCCCTTGAGTGGTACCACCTCGGCAGTGACCATCTTGCCTCCCTTGAGAGGTGTCTGAGCCTTTGTGCTGGTGGTGGGGTAGGGGAGGGTGACCCAGATGAGCGTGAGAGCTCCCTGGTCACTATAGCAGGGGGTGTCCTGGATGACCTCTGTGGAGGCTCTTGGACCACTGATCTCATTCTCCCCCGGTTGGAGGAGAGAGACTGCTGGGGATAGGGCTGCTCCCCGTCGCTTAGTTCTCCTCGAGAACTTCCGACATGGAGAGCAGTCCAGCTCACCTGCCAGTCCCTTGGTCGAGTGTTCTGGTCCTAGGCACCTGGCGCAGGATCGATGTTCGTCCTGCCTGGGCAACTTAGTTGAGCACCGGTCACACTGGTGGAAGCCAGCTGAAGACCCAGTTGACTGCACTGACATGTTTGCAGTTGTTTTTTTTTTTTTTTAAACTGCTGTGCTCAATGAGCAGCCTGCAGATGCGTTTTTTTTTTCACCGGTGCCGAATCAGTCGGTGCCGGGATCAGCGTCGAGGCGAGCGCTGTCTACGTCGAGAGGCGTGCGGTCAGTGCCACGAGATCGGTGCCGAGTCGATCGGCGCCAATGTCAATACCGATGTGTAGCGCGGTTGGTGCCGGGCTGTAGACGGCCTCAAAGCTATTCCCAGGTGCCGAATCAATAGCTACTGGGATCGGCATCGAAAAGAGCGCGGTCAGTACCAGGAGGTCGGTGCTGAATCAATCAGCGCTGGGGTAGATGCCGGGCTGTAGAAGAGGTTCGCTGGTGCTGAATCAAACGGAGCCGGAAATGGCGCAGAGAAAAGTGCTGTCGATGCTGAGACAATCGGTGCCAAGTGGACCTGTTCCAAGGTTGGTGCCGATGGTAGGCACGGTCGGGTCCCAGCTTTAGGCGATGCCGAAGATGTTTACACCGGTGCCAAGTCAGTCAGTACCGGGTAGGCGCTGTTTTCTCAAACTCGCGATTGGCGGGATAAACCGCGGTTGATGCCGGGGTATGTAGCCGATTCAATTGCCGTGGTTGTCGAGGGCAAACACAGCTGCGCTAAGAAAGCCCGAGGATTGAGAGGGGTGCTTTTTTTTTTTTTTTTTTTTGGTTGCTGTGGCCGATTACAGCACCACAACAGCTCTCACATGGTGTAACAACTACACAAGGCCTTGTGTAGTGAAAAGAGCAATGGCCATTCGCTAATCTCTTCAGAGGGGTTGAAACCAGCTCAAGTCAGAAAACAAGGGCACTCTTTTAGACACAGTTGAAGCGTGGTTTTACCGTGAATTAATCTTTAGTTTGTGGATAAATCCAACAAATTTGCCAAATTTGGTACATAAAAGCAAAAGCAAGACCTGTGTACGACCTGTCTCAGAGAGATGAGAGAGAAAATGGCGATGTGCTACTGTGAGGATGTCCCTCTTCAACAGGAGGCGGGCGGGACTTCCCCCTCACAGCAGGTCCCTGATAGGGCAGCTTTTGTATATTTGCTCAGAGATTGACGGTCAGAGAGGCTCTTCCCATTCGGTAATGGTTGTCATTCGAATTGAAAGGGAAATGCTAGTTCTAGTTTCAGATTCAACGCAGTGGGATTACACTGACATCAGTGACAGAAGTATATTTTGGAAGTTTTACTATTGTGAAAAGAATCACTGTGACCATGTGACTGTGTACAATGTATTTATGTATATACCGGTAATCTGTTTACATCCTTTTACTCAGAATTTAACAAAATGATGTGTGAGGAAGTGACAGAATCACCACGCCTGCTATCCTTACCCTTTACTGTAAACAGAAGTGAAACATTATGTAAATGCACACGTACTGGGAACTCAGTTTTATCTTTGGGAACCACAGTACAACAAAATGCTCATATTTAAACTAACAGAGCTGCCTTGTGTTCTGCTGTTATTTCAATAAGCTCTCACAAGCATTTGGGCAAAGTTATTTTACATACTGATGCATATCTGTAGGTTTTTGAGTAAAGATCTGTTTAAACAGATCCTTGATCAGGTTTAACCAAGTTATCTATATACATATGCTTATTATTATTATTATTATTATTATTATTATTATTATTATTATTATTATTTGATTTTATTTAGCAGATGCCTTTATCTAAGGCAACTAGGGTGTGTGAACTATGCATCAGCTTCAGAGTCACTTACAACAGGATCTCACCCAAAAGAAGGAGCACAAGGAGGTTAAGTGACTTCCTCAATCACACAGTGAGTCAGAGATGAAACGTGCTAATGACCTTCTTTAGCACAAGATAATGAATGTAATCTCTTTCTTTTGGGAGGCTGTGTATGTCACAAATCTCTCGTGATATATCGTGAGAATGTCTTACACAGTGTTATGCACAGCCAGGCTGTTGATATTAATCAGTCAGCTTTTTATAACTATCCAGATCTCTTACACTATTAAACGTTGTTGTATCCAGAGTAGACAATAAGAACTACAAAGTGTACATGAATGACGTCTCTTTGACTATTCAGGGACTCATGTCTCTAGGAGCTTTAAAAGCAGGCTATGTGCTGACACATACAGACACCCCAAGCCTTGGACCTGAATTGAGAGACACACATATCTGTGAAATTGCCTTACATGCTCAATAATAAAATATCAGGCAACATATAATGAATCCATCTCATCTAGTTAATCGGACAATGATGTCATTGCACTGAATTCTATACTATAGATTACGAGGCTGGAATGTCAAAAATAATTTGATGATTTTGGTAAATTGTATATTAATAGTTGTAGTAATAGTAGTAGTAATATTTGAAGGAGTAATAATACTAGTAGTTAATTAGTTTAATTATCTATGACAAAATACAGTATATAACCTACATATCTAACTGCTACAATGTGTGCCTTATTCATGCCTGTATTTTCGCATTTGTTTGTCTGGTAGTAACCAAAGATAGGCGTTAGTGTTGCGGTTCCATGCTATTTTTGTATCTATTTAATAATAATTACTATGGTACGGGTGCTTTACAGTTTAATCTTACGCATCACAGCTTTCACAACCTGGGATCTAACACACTCAGTTAATTCACCCCATGTATT
Source organism: Polyodon spathula (assembly GCF_017654505.1). NCBI lineage: Eukaryota > Metazoa > Chordata > Actinopteri > Acipenseriformes > Polyodontidae > Polyodon > Polyodon spathula. Next base: position 7,216,946 of record NC_054557.1, read on the forward strand.
TCTCACACGATCCCATGCTTACAGCTTCTGTTTTTTGGTATTTATTAATTTATTAATTTCATTTTTCTGTATTTATTTTTAGCTCTTTTTGAGTTTTATGTACATACCCCTCAAATCATTTTTATTTATTTTTTGTTCTGGGCTTTCGCTGTTTATATACTGTACGAGGTGATTATTTTTGGTTACCCTCCTAATTCTTGGGTGTTGTTTTCTGGCCCAATATGTATAGTAACTCAACAGTACTTGCACACTTAATTTTTACCTTCTTTCTTTTGCTGTTTTGCACAACGAAATCCTTAAGGTCACGGGCATATTCTTTTTTGTGTGTGTCTAGACATTTTTTTTTTTAAATGACACCACAATTTTTTATTCTGTTTCAAATCCCACAAGTGTCTACTGTCCTCCCTATCTAACTGTAACATAGTGTTAAATCTCACAAGCACGTACAATCCTCCCTGTCTCCAATAGAAATGTAGCAATTGGCTGCCACTCAGTAGTTGGGGCGGGTTTAAAGTACTCAGAACGAATCAATGCTAGATACAAGTCAGGAAGGAGGGACATTGCATAATTAACTGCACTGGGAAAGGGGTGAAGTCAACATGAAATGAATCCTCCCTACAATCTAAATTATAGCACAGCCATAAACATAACTAGATATAGCTATGGCAGTGCTATAAAGTTGGATTGAATTCAGACCCATTTGGACATGAAGACTTTGATTTAAGTTGGTAGTGTTTAATCAGAGTAGCAGTAAAGATGCTGGTAGGCCCCGCAGAAGCAACAGAAACAAAGAACAGACAACATTATAACCTAAAATATATTGAAATGTTGTTGCATTTAACAAATAGGTTTTCTTTTTATATAGCTTTTTATAGGTTTATATAGCTTGCTGGTTTAAGTAGCTACATGATTACAGCTGCAGAACATCTGTATACAAGATCAAAGCGCTTGAAAAAAGCTATTTCCCACTGCATACGGTCTGCAAATGAGACTATGAGAGAGGGCTGATAGCCAGGTTGCTTCAATTAGGACTGCACAAACTGCTGCTGTTTAATTAGAAACAGTCATCATCAAAGTAATAACTCCAATTTTCAACCCCAGCTTCCCTGAAGAATCTCGAAGCAGTAATGAATGGTCACTTATCCTTCCAGAACTCTTGGAACACACCGATCACTTGTCATGTAGAATCAAAGCTACATGCGGTGGTCACACGCTTCACAATACTTTTTTTCTTTTTCATTTACCTTTCTGTTATTCTGAGTGCTTCTGGTTCCTGCTGGCTTTACCTGGTTTGAAACTTGCATTGATCTAGTCTGGAGTATCCTGAATCATATGACAATGTGAACTCTGCTAGCCCCGCTTACTACATATACAGTATATAGATGAAGGGAATGGATTGGCCTGATAGTGTTGAAAGGTTACATGATCATATAAGTGGAATGGAATGAGGAAATCCATTAATGACAGCACTTATGGTTCTCCAGACCAGCTCAGAGCCAGGCAATGGTAGTAATTCAATAGCAACGGAACACAGAACCACAAGTGGAAATATAAACAGCAATTAAAATGACATTTGAAAATGATTTTTCTTTGTCCAAATGTTGTGTGCGAATGAATGCAGGGTTGGAGGCAATGCGTCAGACAACACAAGAGCTTTGTTCAGGAGTCCATGATGGGTGGATTTGTAGGCACTCTGCTGGGTTTCTGAATGTGTTCATTTTCATCTGAAGGCTTTGTCATGACTAGCTTGGTTGCCTCCCTGATAAGTTCAATAAGCAACCACAGGAGACACATCATTCTCTTTCCTGTACACATGGCCTAGAGACACACCAGGAAAACGTAGGCCAACAACGCCTTTTCAGGCATGAAGTGAACACTTCACACTCCAAAAATATTATGTTTGGTGCAATCTGCACAGGAAAGAAGTTTAGTACATTTGAAGACAGCCAACAGAAATTTTATTTGATCCTGTCAACTTCTGATAGCTATTTTTAATTTATTTTTGAAGGATGTCAGCCAATATGAACTGCCTCTTGGTTTCTACGTCTGTTCAGGAAAACACACCATAACACAAGATTAAATGCAGTTGAGTATGGCGAACCGAGCAATCTTTATCTTTATCTGAAATCATTTTCTTATTGTGAAATTTCACTGTCAGTGAATCAAGATGGATATTTCTATGGTAAAGTGTCCATTTCTATGAAACTTGGATAAGTCAGTGCTCCCGATGAGGAAATTTCACTCCCAAATGGTTTTTAAAACACTGAAAGTGTTAGTTAATTGCCATTGACTGGTACTTGGTTGTAAAGCTGACAGCAGGACAGCTTTTCTTGTTTTGAAATCAACACACATGGATTTATTTAATGCCTGCCAATAAATACTTCTCAAAGGCAAGGATGAGTATCAGCAGCACACCACTAATCTTAATGTTATAAAACTAGCAAGAAGCAACCTGGGTTTCATAGAAGCGTTTTTTTTTTTCCCACAAATTTTAAATAGATAATTGAAAGTGTATTTCAGATACGTGACCTTTATTATCTATTTCAAATATAAAGAAGTGGTTGTCTATTCAGCAAATGTAATGTAGCTCTTGTTTCATACAGGCTGCATCTGCCGGAAAGCTAGACTTAGTAACTAACTCCCACATTGGACTAAAAATGCAGATGTACAGTCTCAAGGTGCTGAAAAGATAAGCAGCAACCTTTCAGATGAGGATTGTAGTGAACTCAGAAAGCACCCTGGGGAAAGCTGATGGTCTGCTTGGCTTTCTCCTCTTTTGCTAAAAACTGATTGGATAAGAACATGTTTTCTTCTTGTTATTAACGCAAACAGATGATGAAGTCGCCACATCCAAAACACACCGTCATTACCCTATTAAAAGCGCTTCACTAGAAAGTCAGTTGATTAACAAACTGAGAAGCCTATAACCTTGTCCTTTTTTCCTGGCACGATCCACTATTAACCCTTTAGAGAGGAGTCAGAGATTGTATGGGACATTGTGGCAAAGTGCCCCGCCCCTGGGCTATTTATTTGTGCTGTATGTTACGTGTAGTGTGTTAATGTTGGTGTATAGTCATTGGTACACGGGCTATAAATGGGTCTGTGTAGCACGAGTGTTTAAAATGTATATTTGTATTTAGGCACGAGGATTGCACGGCACTTCACATGCAGGTAAAATGTAATAATATGTGAGCACGGGGAATTGCACTTTCATTAATTCACGTGCAGTTGTACCGAGACTCCAATTGAATGATTGATTAGCAATCGAGTCTCGGTACAGCTGCATAAAAGCAACATGTTTTTACTCACTCTGGGTTGTGTGTTCGGTGAGTGGAGAACGGGTGTGGCGAAGGAGAAAGTAAAACCTAAAGTAAATAATTGATTTAAACTCACAGTGTTTGTCTGTCTGTTTAGTGTTAGTACGTTTTGTTTGTCTGTTCGTTTTGGCTACTGTGCCGTTTTATTTTACAAAGTGTTTTTCGTTTGTTCAACCTTTTATTTTCTGTTTATTGATTAAGCTGCGCAACAGCGCAATTCACATTTCGCCTGGCAGTACTGAGTTTCTTCCGGGTCTGACGTCACCATACACGGATGCTGCCTTTAAAGTGATTGAAGCTACAAAACACTTTCAGAAATTTTGCCTGCCGTGAACTTTTATTCCCTATACTGACTTCAAGCGTGCTGTTTCAAAAGAAACATTTCATGCACCTATTTTGTTTTTAAAATGACATCTGGTACTACACTAGGTAAAGAAAGTTCTCAGTTTGCTTGCAGGAAATCTGTTACACTTGCACTGCCTGGGTCATTTCACCTCAGCAGTGTTTTCAGGTCAAGCACCTTGCTGGCTGCAAAGCACGTCCTTTATTAAGGGAGGCAGCTGGTTGTTTACAGAGAGGATCTGAAGGGTTGGGGACAATTGACTACGAACGTGCAAGATTATCAAACGAAAGGTGTGCAAGCAAAGACTTAAACCTAGTGTAGGACCAGATATCATGTTTTAAAATGAAAATACATGTTTGTTAAAACATATTTCTTAATTTTTTTTTTATTTTTTACAAAAAGCAGTTTTTCATTCAGCAACAATAATAACCTAAAAAAAAAAAAAAAAAAAAAAAAATCTGTTTGGGCATCTCTTTAGGACATTCACCTGAAGAAAATGGTAACTGGCACAATAAGGAAACGTAATAAATTTACTGATACAGTACTAAACATCTAAGTTTTACAAAAAGGTTTCTGTTTCAGTCGCACCCTGATGGCTTTTTAAAACCAAAGTTAGTCATCCCTGTGACCTTCAGAAGAACCACTAGAGAGTGTCTGGGGTTCTACTGTCTCCTATATTTCTATAATGTTTACACTACTCACATACTGGTTTATTTATTTTTCTGTATTAAAGTGCTGAAACCCTAAAATTCTCAACCCTAAAATTCTAAGTGACATAAAACTTTAAATAGCTGCATGCACGGGGTGGAATCTACAGCAAACCCAAGACAAGTAGTACAGAGGATTGGTTAATTGCACCTACACAATGTACAATATCTAACTAAGACTTTCTGCAACTTGATGATTTTGTGAAGGGAGATAAAGTACGGCACAACAGAAATATGAGATGGTCTGATTGAGGGCCTTTGATCAATGTCACAGCCATAGTAAAAAAAAAAAAAAAAAAAGGACGTGTAAGATTAGCTTTTGATTTGAATGGGTGATTAGCAACTAAAATGTTGTTTGGGAGCTAGGAGCTTGTTTGTTTCAGATGATGTCATACTGTAAGTACAGCAGTAGAGCAGATTCAAATAGCTTGGTGGAAATGACAATGTATATATCATATCATCTATCATATTACAGTGCACAGGGCGTGAGAAGTACATGATTACAAAATTCTCTTACAATTATGTTGAACCCTGGTCTCAGGAAAGTGGATTTGGGTGTTAAAGTGAATCAACCATTAGCTCCGGTCTCTCATATCTTTTGCTGGCAGGCATTGAGATAAGCCTTGTGCCAGATAACAGCACTCATTGTTCCTGCCAAGGAAACTTTTTTTTTTTCATTGCTGTTCCTTGTTTACTTTTAAACTGGTTGAAAATAATTTTCAAGCAATCTTCCCAAACTGTAACTGATTGCCAGAGAAAGAGTTGCCTGAAAGTTGCCTCCTGTTTTATGAATAAAGCATTACAATCAAAACTGCTTAAAGCATAGGATGAGAATGTTGACATGCAAGCAAGTCACTGCACAGACAGTATTGAAATGAGCTGTATAAAAGGTATGGTAGCACAATACTGTACAGCTTTTTAATAATTTCAGTGTATTGTAGGGGAAAGTGGGGCACAGTGAAATAAAGACTTCCAGCACTCGAATTTTAAACCATACCCGGCCTCCCTCTGGTTTTGCCTGGAAAGCAGCCCAAGCGTGACTTTCAAGAGGTAAAAGTAACTTTTTCTCTTTGAAGCAATTTTTTTTTTATTATATTGGGATTAATAAGGAACTACCAGGGCAGCATTTGATGTCAATAACTAGTGACAATTACACAACAAAACAGTGATTTGATGGGTGAAATCAATGCTCATAAAGAATGGCAATTTCAATTTAAAAAGTCCTGGTGGGGTACAGTGAGACAAAATTTTAGGGCAGAGTGAGACGGTGTCCTTGTTGAGTTCTGTGACACAGTGAAGGGGCCGTACATGTGTTACAATCATTGTTCTTTTGCTAGAGAAAATCCCAGTTGGTGAATTGAGATTTTGAAAGAGAGGTTTGTGACCTTGACATGTGTTAAACGACATTGAGATTTACTGGAGTAATAGGGTTCTAGGCCAGACAGAAAGCCAGTTGGCTAATTGTCTCTTTGATTTTGTAATTGAGTTACAGTTATATCTAATGCAATGTAAGGTGGTAACCTAATCTAATTTTTGCCAACTGCCAATATTATGTTTAATAATTGGTGTTATGTAAATAAAACTGTCACTCATTTGGATAGCCATAGCTTCCTTGTTTTCCATCTGACAAACCTAATGCTCCTTTTACATATAAATAACTTCATAGCCTACAGCCTGACACTGAAAGATGTTTTTAATCTCTCAGCATTACAGGTCTATGCCCGTTTAAAATTTTCTGTGTCTCACTGTGCCCCGCTTTCCCCTACATGTTCAGTATAGAACAATAGTGTATTATTTGTAAATACATTTTTGTGACAAACACTATAGTAATCACTGCTATTCTTATACCTAGTATTATATCGAGTTTCTCTACACAATAGCTTCATTTGTTGCACCAACACTACTTCTGTGTTTTAATGTTTATTTTGCGAAGTTATTTGGCAACTGCAGTCATTGTCACAGTTTTTGCTTCATCCCTTTGAAGTGATATTTAAAAGGGTAGGATTGTGATAATTATCCCATAAACAGGCTAAAAAAGCCAATGAAATTGTCAGACAGTCTTAAGGTTATCTCTCAGTTGTCAGTTTAATAATGAATTTGCTTCCTGAATAATAAACCCTTTCTTTCCTTGAACTTTTGACTTTCTTTTCAACAATGCAAAAAGGGTTTGCAGTTTTGCACAGCCAAGAAAAACATTCTTGATAAAAAGAATCTTCTTGATATCAAAAATATAATTGTTCATATCAAAAATATGATTATTGATATCAGAAATACAATTGTGGATATCAAAATAAAAGGTACTATTTTTGATATCAACAATTCTATTTTTGCTATCAACAATTCAATTTTTGATATCCACAATTGTATTTCTGATATCAACAATTCTATTTTTGATATCAAAAAATAACATTGAGAACTGAAAAATAGGATTGCTGATATCAGCAATACATTACTGATATCAGTATTAAATGTTAAAATGGCTTGCCATAGTTCGCTGCTACTCTCCTCTTACCAAGCAGCTTAACTCTCTGCTAAGTGGATGTTATCCAGCTACTAAATCAGCTCGACTCCTGCAAGTTATAAAGTTGGCTGTCCTCTGCTTCTGCCTAAAATGCAAGGTCTCATATAACAACATTGGTACAGGTAAGCAAAACGGACATTCTGAGGAATTGTTATCAGTTGAAAGTTCACGCTAACATTTTTTCGGAAAATAAGTAAATTCTTTAGTGAGCGTTGGTCAGAGATTTAATATATTAGCACCTACAGCATTGCTTTTGAAAGCCACTGGAGGTCAGGTAGTCCTTGCTGAATTAAAAGGGGCAATACAAGTTCCCAGTTGAATGCCCAGCCAAGATGCACAGCAAGGAGGCAAACCTGCACTCCCCTGACTATACCTGTGCCGTGGCTGTGCCTTTTTGACAGGAGACACTAAGAGACTCTTATTAATACTTAAATATATGCTTGATGGGGTTTATTGAATATTTATAAAGGCCCATGAAGCAATTATAAACTGTAGTAACAACAATACATTCTCTATCAATACATTGATACCCACTCTAACAACGTGCCCTGGTTTCTGAGGTAGTGCGTATCATTTCATAGAGCATGCTATAGGCAAACACAAACAAGGGTGATAAAACAATGGGGATCCTTTGCTACGGATTCCTACAATTGCAGTGTGACAACCTAGCATTCTTAACAAGCAGATTGCATCAGTATTTGATTGGTTCCTCTTACACAATAGTTAATCCTCAGAACTCCGAATATGCAGTTATTCTGCTGCAGCTACAGTCAGACCTTGCGACCTACAGCAAAGGTACTGCAAATGTACAGTACCAGGCTGGTAAATATAATGTTATGGTAAGCGATTTAATTAGACAAACATTTTGACAAACCATCTTTGTCAATGTCATTTGTGCTACAATAAAATGTGTCACCTTTGACAACGACACGTGAAAACGTTGTACAACTGTATTACTATTGTATCTTTTTAGTACTACTTAAGAAATTATATTTAGATTTACTTTATATAAATATGTATTGTTGTAATTTACTATGTGCCTGCTTGAGGAAAGGAAATATTGTTCCATGTAGTTTAACTTTCTCTGTGTCCTGTTGCGATCTTTATTTAACAACCTACATATGTTACCTATTTTAGGCTGATCAATAACAAATACCTCCATTTCAAATGACTGGTAGAAATTACTCCTTTTTCAAACACCTGAATGTAGGCTGATTAGATTTAGCAACTTTATAACAGACATCACAACAACAGGCCCTGTATCCACTGCGCATAAGCAAATATAGCCTGGAAGTCACCGATTCGAATCCAGGCTGTTCCACTGCTAACTGTGAACAGGAGCTCCCAGGAGGTGGCACACAATTGGCCGAGCACTGCCCGGGGGGGGAGGGCTTAGAACAGCAGGGGTGTCCTCCTGTCACCGTGCACCAACGACCCTTATAGATTGCTGGGTGCCTGTAAGCTGCCCAGAGCTGCATTGACCTCCAATGCTGTAGCTCTGGGTTGGCCACATGGCAGGCCTGCTGAGTGAAAAAAGGCAGTTGGCTGACTTCTAAATAAAAAAAAAAAAAGAAGAAAAAGAGCTTTTCTACTATATACATTATGGTTGTATATCATGGACATAGAACCAATAAAACCATCATTGTCTCAAAACAAATGACCAGTTAAACCAGTGCTATATTTTCAACAATGGATTTGGTCTTGGTTCCACAGTTTTCTATTCTCAGTAGTGTTTGAGGAGTCAAAACAAGGAAGTTAGTCAGTTTACGTATCACTGCTATTGTGTCTTTATTGAAAAGATTAGTCAGGAGTGGAGGGAGACCTTGAAAAAAAAGGAACAAACTATTTCCACTTATCCATTTAAAAAAAATGTATATATAGATATATTTACAATGGTATTTTATTTTGAGTACAGTGTACTTTCCCTCTAAATTCACCTTGAAAGATTATACAGTTTTATCACAGGGTGGAGAGGGATTTATTTTTTAAAAAGTACAAACAATTTTAAAAAATTTAAAAAAACAAACAATGGAGGGTTGTGTTTCAGGACTCCACCTTCAGATTAGTGCGCACTGAGATTCTAAGGACCCTCTGTATGAGTGCACTCATTTTATTTTGATCTCCCAGCTGCTTCTAAGTTGTGAACTGGTGCTAAGTGAATACATCAGTACTTTTATTATGTTTTCAAAAATCCCCAAGAGAAAACTGGGATTTGTTGACCATGCTTATTATTCTGAATGTATTTTGGCCTTTAAAGTATCGGGTTATCTGACGGTGAATGCCTGTGTGTTGAAACATTGGTACGAGTAGACGTAAATGGACCGAAGCTGAAAGCAGAGGTTGGTTTAATCGCTATGAGTGTCGATATAACGCAGACACAGGCTTTCACAGAACTATAGCTGTATTATACACTGCTTTATTATTATTACACAAGTTAAAAATCCAGCTATATTTGTTTTCTAACCATTACCAACCTTCATTGAAGAGGGAAAAGGTTGATGAAGGGAATACTGTTAATTGTCTGGGGTGCTCAGCTGATTGCGATGTCAACATTTTGAATGGACTTTGCAATGGAATGGAATTCCGAGAGGTACCTCCAGTATAATTTTAAGTGACGTCAACCATGCGGATATGGAGGATACAACATGGTAAAAACTGAAAGCAGCACGGCTGATGTCATGAATAGAAAACTGAAGCCTAAAAATTATACATTTCTTGGTGTTTGCCTACTCACAGTGATGATAAAGTGTCCTGAAAGCATCTGACGTGCTCTATATGCACAATTAAGTTACATTTAGGCTTAACTTTTGCAGTTAACAAAATTAGAGTAAGTTATCTTAACAATATAGTTAAAGAGAGAATTAGAAAAACTGGTTGATGCCAGTTAAAAATGATGCAAAAAAATTACAATGCAGCCTGTCCTCAAATGAGAACAATGACACTAATGGGTTAATTGCATATTTTGGTCAGGACTGAGACTGAGCTTCCTCTCTCATGGCGTCTGCTGGTCATTTTCAATGTATGTTTTATTTTTCCTATTGCTTTTATTTGTTTGTTTGTTTGTTAACAATACAATTTGGTTATGCTTATTGGATTTTACAAAGTGTGCAGTTCTTTGTGCAGTCATTGTCTTTGTTACAAAACAGCTGTGAATAATTCAACTGGGAAATGTGTCTACAGTGGTACTAAATAATAAATGCATTTTCCATTTAGCTGATACCTGATGTAAGGGATTTAAAAAGATGTTACTGCTTCCTCCATAAACCTACAGTACTCCTAGCTCTGGGTTAAAAGAAGTCTGTACAGTGTATCTCTAAATATTTATATAGCTATACCAGCGGTCGTTCTACTGTCTACTATAGTGTTACAGTACAGCTACCTGTATTGTGCTTTCACAAGGGAAAAGATGTTATAAAGTATCGCTCAACACATTCCAGGGTGTTAGCATGTTAGTATTTTGGATTGTGTGGGTGTTATATTTGTCTGACACCACTTCCCCCTCTAAATTGTGTCAATGGGTTATACTCTACTCCTACAATAGAAGTCAGTGACTTGTCTGGGCTTGGTTCACCTCAAAACACTGACCTTTGCTATGAATTATATGACATATGTTAACTACTGTGACACTTCACCCAGCACTAGCTTTTCAGACTCCTTTGAGTCAGCTATTGGAAAAAGTCAAATAAAGAATCCAGCTAACTAGCTAGCTATGTTGGAATGTGACGACTGGCAGCTGAGAATTGGTGCTGCTGGTGGGTCCAGCTTGGCATGCCCCATCATGTCAGAAGATCCCAAGAGCGTTTTACACTGACATTTCCTTGGTTTCTCGTTCAACAGTAAATTTACAGCTTTGTCAAGTTTTTCTATTGTATACTATGCGTTTACCATAGTTTGACATGTTTGTTTTTAATATGCTCTATTATATCTCTCTGAGCCAGGTTTATGAGGGTTGCATTTGTTATTACATTTCAAGCCATGTGTTTTTAATAAATATAATTCCACACAGAATATATATATATATATAGATATAGTGTGTGTGTGTGTGTGCGCTTTTGAATTGTGTTTTCTAATGGGTAATAAAAAATGAACTAAAATGACATTTAAAGTTACAAACACATGTTTAATCCCAGCTCAACCACTAACTCACTGTGTGTGACCCTGAGCAAGTCACTTAACCTCCTTGTGCTCTGTCCTTCGTATGAGACGTAAAACCGAGGTCCTATTGTAAGTGGCTCTGCAGCAGCAGTTGACGACGCATAGTTCACCCCCTAGTCTCCAAGTCGCTTTGGATAAAAGCGTCTGCTAAATGACTAATTCATGTTTTAGATACTAGTTCCCATTGAAAAACACAGAACAACAGTTATTTTTAAATGTTTATTATACTGCATTTGCATACCTCAATAGTTCCTTCACAGATGCCATAAAAAGCACTACACAAATATATAATACTGATATTTAAATTTGTTTTCTCAGTAAAAATATACTATAACAATAGTGTGGTAAATGTTAACAAAGCCTTATAAATACCTGTATTACTGGTATAGAATTAAAGTCTAATGATTTTCTTTCTTTGGCCATTTCACCTCCAGAGTAGATCACGCTGCGCCCCATCAACGCCTTCTTTCCTGTTATTATCCAACCTGCCACTTCTCAGAATGAATGACATGCTTTGCAGAGCCTGCGTTCACCCCAGTGACACTGCTGAGGTGAACTGACCCAAGATGAGAAACAGTAACTGATTTCCGGAGAGTAAGGACAACACGTTTGTTGTAATGTGTGCTTCTTGCAGAACTGCACATGGACAGACCCCTGTAGAGCCACAGGTAAGGTTTATGGAACTATTTTGTCAGCTGTAATCACGTTAAACATTTAACTTTGTAAATCCTTCAGTATTTTTCAAATAAATAAATACATAAATAAATAAATGCATACTTTAGTCTTTCTCATATTGGTTTACCTAAAATGATATAAGTAATAAAAGTTTGTTGATTTACACTGCAGCATCACTTTTTCAATGACAGTGTTCCAGCTCACATGACACCTGCCCGAACCCTTTTCTCCATCACTCCATTTACATCTGATTAACAACAAATTGAGGAAACCAATACAGTTATAGTAAAAGCTTTGTGAGTATTGTGCTTTATGTTGATGTTAATGATACAATGCAATCATATCAAATCTGAATAAAAACTCCTCATGAATGACAAATAAAAATAATTCAGTTTTAACACAGTATTATGCACTAGACTTCCTTTCTGACCCCAGGCCGTCCCCCTGACACACATGCACAAACCATCTTTCTTGCTTTCTCTCTCTGCCTGTTGTAAAGCCTAAATACTCTTGTATGTAAAATGCAGTTCCAGATTCCAAAGTGGCTCATCTGGTAAAGCCTGAACTTGTATCCAGGGTTTCATGCAGTCTGGCTAAAGAATTTGCTGATCTTGGCTGGGGATCCCACAGGGAGAATACTCACAGACACTCCCGCGGGTTGACCCCTTTTGGGCAGATGTCTGGGGAGCATGACACATTCTACTTATCAGCATGCCTACCTTAAAAAGTGAATGAAGACAACTCCTACTTCAGCTCCAGAACTACAGCATTCAGAACTAGCTACGGAACTATTGTTTGAGGTTTTCTATCATGTTTTGAAATGTTATGGTATTGTCTACGTTTGAAGCCAACTACACATGCAACAGTAATTAGCAGGAGGCATAAGCCCAAGGCCGCTAGCACAACTACTACCCAGATATCATCAGTTCTCTTGCTCAGTAGCATACCATGAGGTTCAGCCAAGAGGTTGTACTGTATGATTGTGTCTCTATGGTCCCGTTCTTCTGAGATGCACCTGTAAGTGCCGTAGTCTTCTTCAGTCATGGCTTTTATCAGGTGCAGACAATCCGACTCGGTCCACTGGCACTCCAGCCTCCCTTTGCTGTCGTGTTCCCAGGCGTACTTGGCATGGTGGGATTTCTTTGGGCAGGACAGGTAGTAGGGGGCAGACAGAGAGACGGTGTAGGTGTTTGGAGGTATCTCAGAAAACTGTTTTGATATCAATTTTTCAGCTGAAACAAAACATATACATGTACTTTCAGATTAAAGAATGTACAGAAAACAGATAAATGTACCTACAACTGCAGTTAATGTTTCAAAACAGGTAACAAGCAATTACAAAACAAATATGACCTAGGAAGTGAAACATTAACAGACTTCCTGAAAATAAGGCAAGCAAACTAAGAACCTAGTGTGGTACTAAATATCATGTTTTAAAAAGAAAAAAAAAAACATAAATATGCAAGGCAGGTAAGACTTATGAAATTATTAGGTACAGCCACAAAGTGAAGCAGCAGTTTGAGTTGGGTAAAACAAACAACAAAAGCCCCATTCATTGCTGCTTTGCGCTTAAATAAACAAAGGAGTGACGAGATTAAGTAAGCCCAGTTTTGCAAATCAGACCCATCAAAATGATAAGCAGCTGTTAACCTGGTGGAAACACCAGGGATACTTGGTTTCGATGGTTCTTGGTTCTGCTCTTTCTGATGCATGCTTCCTATTTTGGAAATATACCCTTCTTTTCCTGAAATAACCAATATCCTTAATTTTTTGCATGCTTGACATTTCATGTCAGGTATATAGGTGATTGTTTGTTAGATTTTGAATTTCACAATGAAAGAGAAAATACACTGTATAATTTATTTTAAATACATATAATTCTGTGGTTTTTTTGTTTTGTTTTGTTTTTAAATGGGAATGTGTATGTTGTAGAAGTCTATATTTTGTTGTTGTTTATGATTATTTTATAGAGAAAATATGGTGTGTGTGTGTGTCCCCCCCATGACAGATTCTCATGTTACACTGTTACTGTTTACCTATAATATGCAGTAGGTTGCATGATAAGGGAAATCTCCTACCTTTAGGCTGTTCAGAACACACAGCAGTGCTGCCGTCTTCTACATTTTGAAGAGAATTATATCTGCAAAAGAAGAAATCAGGATACAATCATTCAGAGCTGAAACTGAAATATTATTTTTTATCAGATGGTGAAAATGTGTTTTTGCTTACTGGTTTACAGGTCCGCATTGCCTGTGATTCCAAGCGCAGTATGGATCGCGGGTCAACACACATTCCTCACAGGTCTGGTCATAGTCCTGGCATCTCTGCAAATCCAGCCCAACGATCTGCTCGGCATATCCAACATAGAGCCTTTTCTGAAAAAATGTGGGGAAATGAAATATGAACAGAACAGAACCTGCTGTACCAAGATGCATCTTGCACAATTCTAAATGCTGCACACCTCTGTCTGTAGATCTACCGTAAATAACAGGTAGATGCCAGCTGAAAATGCTCCAAAAAATTACAAAGTGGCCTGTCCTCAAATGAGGACAACTAATGGGTTAATTGTGTAGTATTCTGGTCAGGACTGAGACCAAGCCTTCTCTCATGGTGTCTGCTGGTCATTTTCAATGTATGCTTTATCTTTACTATTGTTTGTGTTTGTTTATTTTTTAACAATACTATTTGGTTAAGATGCTTGCTGGATTTTACAAAGGCTGCAATTCTCTGTACAGTCAACTGGGATATGTGTCTAAGGTGGTACTAATAATGGCATTTTCCATTTATCTGATACCTGATGAAAGGGATTTAGCATTTAACATTGTGCTATTTTTTAAATGACGCATGTTAAAAACTGTAAGTAGTTTGTGGTATCACAGTCATTGAGCTCCAGGTCTAGCAGATATGGGTGCACATAGATATCCAAACTCACTGTTATATGATCGAGCGTCATTGTCTGGATGTGCGCTGTATGATTGAACGGACGGATTTCTGATATAATGAAAGACCTATTATTCTCCTCCAACACTTTATGGATCCATCCCTCTTCTGTGGAGAAAGAGACATCGGTTAATGGTTAGACTGAAAATGGAGTTAGACCAAGCTCCTACTGCACTGCACCCTTGAGTTATGTGGTAGTCCAAAATTAGTGCTAAATCGGGGTCTGTTTCCTGTGACCTTTGGCTGCCTTCAACGATTTAATTGTGCACAAAAACTGCATAGCTGCAGGCCTCTCTTGAAAAGTACTTACCACATTGACTCTCTGAGCCAAACAAACATATACCCCAATGCTACTACTTGCAGAAGCTTGTGAATGTCCTCTAAAGTACAAGCTAGTGAGACATTACAAACAGGACCCCACATGATGTGCTCTGTTATGCTGAAATTCCTCACCACTCTACTGAAACTATTTTCTAAAGGTATGAAAAGACTAACCGGTAGCCAGAACCATGACATTGTGTGTGTTCCCATGGGCCCCCTTGATCTGGTCCACAATGATTTTGGTGTAGTTTCTGTTACTGGTGAGAATGGCAGCTTCATTGTGGAGGGGATAGACCCACTTCTCCATCTCGGGGTGCGTCCTGACAACGTTTATTGTCTCATCAGGGAGACTTCTGCTATCCGGGACACACTGAAACACACAGAGTTTTTATTTTGTTAAAGTTAATATCCTGGATTTAGCAATATTTCCAGATCAGCTTGGTATGGGCATCCCTTACAAAGGTTTTCCATAATAAAAGCATAGCAAAGTGTAATTCAACCCAATTTGTTACATTTGAAAGAGGAACTGTCTGCTTCAACAAGAACACTAAGGAGCTGTGTTTATGGCTCATATTCTCCAGCCGCACCAACAGCAAGCTATTGTTCTAATTATACATGTCTAGACATTTAATTTGCTTAAATTAAAACAATCCTTCTTTATAAGCTAGTTTGAGGCATGAATGTATTCATGGTCTGCAGGCTTATCAGCTTGGTTTCAGATTTAAGTGTAAATACTTGTCATCTCTCTGTAGCATTCAATATTTTTACTATCTATCTATCTATCTATCTATCTATCTATCTATCTATCTATCTATCTATCTATCTATCTATCTATATATATATATATATATATATATAGATATATATATATATATATATATATATATATATATATAAAAAATAAAAAATAAAAAAAAAGCCTTACTGTTCCTGGTCTGGGATCAGGGATAGTCCCAGAAAAACCTTTAAAATCGGATTCCCGAAAGACTCTGTCGATATCGACCATGGAGTATATGCAAATAGCTGTAGAGTTCCTAGAACAGGAAGAATAACACATTAACAGGACTACATTTTGAAAATAAAAGGCTTTTGTTGCAGGCGTAGCTCTTTATCTTGCAGCCAGTTGCTTGGGTTCAGTGGACGATCACTATTACAAAAGCTTACCGTGGTACCATTTGCAATACATGTTCATCCAATATCTCATCTACAGTATCAAACTACACTCCCCAATACTAATCTCCTTTAGAACTAAAAGGTAATGCAAGTAACTGATACAGCCACATTTTCACCAGATACTAAAATAATAAAATCAGCAAGACATCTGGTATATACAGTACTGTTTCCAAACTAACAAACATCAGTCATTGACATCCACCCACCCAGCAACAATAATAAATAGGAAAAACAAACTACACCCCACTCTCCACAAGCACTACTTTGGAAAACAACATCTCGATTCCAGATTTTCAGGTCACACGCATATTCTGTTGGCACCAAATGGAAATTAAACTAATTTAATGAGCTGCTGCTCAGCGAAATTTGTAAGAGGCAGCAGACTTATTTTTTGGCATCACTATAGAACAGAAGTTCAAATGGACAATCATGTTTAAAAATGTTTGGTACACTTCTTGTTTGGGGAAATCTTAAATAAAGGATGTGAAACACATTCCAGGTGTAGGTTTTAAAGTTCCTTGTCCTGCCTTTATTTGATGTTGCACCATTTGCTCCAATTATGCTCATACAAACAAACTGAATTGTTAATACACTCTAAAACAATATTATTGGAAGGGGAGATTAGGAAACTTCCCCCTGATCATTGGATGCCATTCTGGATCATACTGTTCTGTAACTGGCATACAGTTGAACGTGACAGTTGAGTCACTGGCTAGCTCTTGATCCAAAATGGATTTCTTAGATAATAGCGTCCCCCATGCTTTTATTTGTTAGACAGCTGTCTGGTTAGAATTCCACAAAGGAGTGAGTGGGCGTTTGCATTCGGCTGACCTTCACTTGCATTTTCATAGATTATTTCAAGTTGATACGTTCTGACTGGCATACAGACGGACTGGCTCTTCTATACATCTCCAGATTCTGATACTCTCAAGAACGTTTGCAAAAACATGTTTCACCAGTTGGCTAAAGTGCAACTTGCTTTGAGTATGATCTTAACTAATGTGTTGTTTTTCTTGTTTTAATTCACTTTATATCAATTTCTGATCAACAGTCACATCCTGGTGATTTTTTGTAACTGTGACCCTAATAGAACACTCAGAATGATGAGCACACCACAGTTACCATTAACCTGCCCCACACGCAGCACACATGGAGATTACACTTAAAGTGTGATGTACGTAGTATTTACCAATCACTTGGGGGAAGGGAAGGGGAATACTGTAGCTCTTTAAGAGCAGGAAACTGATTTTACACCACCTTTTAAATGGAAGGAAATGAACTCACCAGCTGCTGGAGAAGAGGCCATAGACACGGGTGTCTCTCCAGTCCTGGGCGTGCTGTACGAAGAGATCCTGAAGCCTGTTGAAGTACAGAGACTCCTTGGGAAGGCCACAGACCAGCCGGGCCTTCAGGAAGGAGGTCCAGGTGTTCTGGAAAAGCCTTCTGGGGCCGCCTTTGTCCACCTGGAAAACATTTTAGAACAAGGATTCTCACATGTCATCACTACTGCTTTTCATACAATACTGTCATATCTGCAGTATATTATCAAAAATGACAGAAAAACAAGTCTACTGTCTGAAGGTTTGCAATGATAAAAAAAACTGTTAAAGGAGAGATACAATATGTAATTGCTCCCTTTTCTTGTGTTTAAGATCTTTTGTTCCTTGCTTGATTTGTATAGTTTATTTCACAGATTTTACAGATTTAAGTGCATTGATGTATATCAAAAATAATTAAACTGTTTCCTCCTTGTTTTGAATAATTTGCAGAGTTAAGGGTAAGTGACACTTCCACACAGTAAGGTCACATGCCCTGATTGCAGCTAACCATTACAAGTTAAATTGATTTGCATGTTTTCTTCAACATCTACTCATCCAATTTGACCCCATTCTTAGATCCTAACCTTTAAATCACTATCAAATTGCAACATTGCAATTCTGTTCCAAAGCAGGAGGACTGACCTATTATTTCTCTTTCCAACAGATGCTCGTGGTGCGGATGCAACTGGTGAATTTAGTACCAGACCCATTGACAACCTGCAACTGAACTATACTCATCAACTGATTGTGATTTCATACCATAATACGCACAAAGGTCCTGCAAACAGGGAATTGAGGACTGGTTTGATTGTCCAGAATTATAATTGACTTTGAGTGAGATTTATTCACAACAGTGGGCATAAAACCCCTCTCATTCTTTGACAGAAGTTAATAGGAATTTTAATGCTCCTGGTTTTTTGCCGGTCGCCCATCCAAGTACCAACCAGTCCAAACCTTGCTTAACTTCTAAGATGCAACAAGATCAGACTCCAAGCTAGAAGTGCTAGACTGGATAACAATCATAGGACTGAATTATATAACAGACTGGTATGTGTTGTACCTTTATAAATTACAAGCCAGTGCAAGACGGCTGAATGCTACGCCTAAAGCAGCCCAATACCCCCCAAAAACACATGTTGTGTGTTGCTAGGACGATACCTTGCAGACTTGGGCAATCCGAGAGATCCAAGGATCGGTGTCAGGGCTTCTGTCTGGGTTTTTCTCCTGGAAGAACATGTAGATTTTATCGTTTTCCGGATCTTGCTTTCTGCTTACCCATGTGGCACTGACAAATGTAGGCTCTGTCGAAAAAAATACATAAAATACATAAAATAAGTAATACAAATCTGTGTAAATACCCAGACTTTCCAGCGACAGATGTGACATCAGAGGGTAACTTCTTCCCTAAACACAATCAGAGCTCCCAAACCTGAATGCTTACAGCTTTAACATACAACTTCAACTCTAGTGGCGATCAGTGGCATGTTTGTCAGAACCTTACACAGTATTGTAAGCAATAGAAAAGTGAAATTCATTACACAGTCCCACCCTTCATTAAGACATTAAGAACTGTGTTTTGGGACATTGAGTCTGAATTAGTTGATCTGAACAGTAGGTTCAAACCTGGCATTTTAGGGACTTTAAAGTTATAAACCCTAACTTTATTTAGTCAACGAATAAACCTCATTGTGTTAAAAATGCCAGGCTGAAGACGAGCATATAGGAGATACAGTATTCTTATTTAAAAAAAAAAGATACTGAGGAATAGGGAAGTGTTACTGCCTTTCAATTCAATGACTATTCAATATCCATGTCAACTGAATGACTAATATATATTTTGCTATCTCACTAAACCTCATTGGACTTGACCAGAAGGATTTGAATATTCTAGTTATAAAAGTATTTAACTAATGCTGCTAAATATAATTTTTCTGGGAACAATTTATTGTTTTACTTGCATAAACTTAATGGCCACATTATATTATCACGCAAGTTCATTGGAGATTTTGCATGTGTATATTTATTCAGTGGTGGTAACCATCTGGCTCTCCTTCCTGAAAGCATGGCTGATGTGTGGCCTTTGTAAGTCTCTGTACTTCAACAGATCATTACAGATGGAGCTTAAATATTGATTTTAAAGCTAAGTTTGGTATAGTTAAGTTTGAAGATACATTGACACGATTACACAGTAGGGTATGTCACAATTTGATTAGTCACACTTTCACACGGCTAATTTTGCGTACTGAATTATTTTTGAACCACTATTACTTAAACTGCACCAAATATCTAATGTTTTGTTTATTTCTTTCTGCAGTCATTCGAGAATCATTTCAATATTTCAGAAGCTTTAGCAAAACAAGCTTTTATATTAAGGCAAAGGTGAAGGACCCTTGTAAATGAATTCATTTAACAAATTTCTGTTGTAGTTTGACATATTTTGCTTCCTTGCATTTAGAAAAATAATCATTTTGGTATTTAAAATACAGTTTAAATGCAAAAAAAGAAAGTGTCCTTGAATGAATGCTGATGAATTTGGAGTGTTTTTGGAGTGTATATATTCATAGCTATCTATAAATAGAGTTTGTGCAATAGCACAGAAGTCAGGAGTGCTCTCATAGTCAATGCAGTAGTACTGCAGAGGAAATGCTGTGTGCATGAATCTCAAAATGCAGCAGAGCAGAGGGAGAGCAGCCAAGCTGAGCCTGCATTCTACTCACTGTCAAGCCACTTCTCATACATCCAGACCTTGGTATCGGAAATCCTCCGGAACTGCAGGCTATTTCCCTGCTTGTACAGTGGAGCGGCTGCGTAGATATTGCCCTCTGTGGAAAGACAAAAGTCATGCAATAACTAATACAGCGTGGTTTTTATAACAAACAATTTACATTTGTATATAACGACCTTATCATATTTGCAAAAAGCCACTTTAAAATCATAATGTTTGCAATGTAATGCACTATATATCTATATATATACTACATATTGGTATATTGGATGGGTACAAGGACCTTTATCTCACAATCAGTAAAATGCATCTAATGTCAAGTCTATTTTGAATGTTGTTTTCTGTTTGGTATTTGCAGGGGTTTTCCAGTTTGTGTTGCAGTTACTAACCATTTTCTGTTTACTAGGATACTGATTTTAATACACTTATCTACAGTGTAGCAGGTGTGTTTGTGCTTTAGCACGCTATCATGTTCCTTTACTATACTGCAATGCGTTTACCAAGGTATACCGCACTAAAGGCCAAAAAGGCTGGGCTGGACCATGAAGCAAGAAGAATGGCCCTATTCAGCTATTTTAATTTGAATTGCAAAACATGCTGAATATAAAGAGCGTGTGTTGGTGGTGCAAGATTAAACTTCTAAAAGAAAAACTATTTGACTAAGTGGGTGGTGATTTCACTTGCCTCACAATACTTACCGACGAACAGTGACAGAGAATTCTGCATCGAGCAGAAAGGAGAAATCCCAATTCCGCTGCGCTGCGCAGGTGTCACCTTTGATTCATTCTTGTTCTGAAATTAACAACAAATAATTACAAATAATTTGCAAACTGGTTTTAGGGCAGCAGGCATTGGGTAAAGTTGAACTTGTTAGTTAAAGGAGTGCTAACCAATGCTATAAAATACATTTTTTTATTTGCTTTATTAACACTCTTAATGCTCTTCAAGGAGCGATCAGTATATTTTGTTCATTGTTTTGAAGAAGTGTTTACCATAACGTTTGCATCGTTCATACAGTAAAATGTGAAACCTAATTGACAGTAATTAATAAGATTATCCCACAATATTTTGTGGATTATACCATGCCTAGATTTTACCATTGCTAAATATCTTAATTCCATCCTCCACTGAAACAGACTAGACTAGACTTGTGTGTAATATCCTTAAGAACAATAATGACATTTCAACTTTTAGACCAAAACGTGGGGGTGTTGGGGATGCAACCCAAGGATCACGTCACCCTTCTGTGGAAACAATACCACAGAAACTACAAATTACAAAGATACATTCAGAAAGAGGCCAGGGGTGGACGGACACACTAGACTGCACAGTGAGTAATCATTTATTGTCCAAAAGTTAAGACAGACATTTTGAATAGTTAGCACTAAAGTGAATCTCATGACTTTCATAGAATAGCGTGCATAAAAAATCTCTTCCATATGAATGCTTGCAGCAAAGACAACCTTTCCACAGTAATAATAATACCACTTACAGCTTTATTCAGAACACTACATTCATTTCAGAGTATGTTATTTTGCCAGGGAGTAAACCCAGGATAACCAAGGCTTGATGGTTGATGCACCCCTGGGTCAGACCCCAGTGCTGTAAAATGCTCTGGCAGGTTGTGGGTTATCATGTTTATCATTCTTTTTTTACCCTTACTGGGAATATACAGCTGTGTACCAAAATGCACTGTCTCTCTCTTCTATAAAGACGCTTTGATTGATCTAGCCTGTGTTACTCAGGTCTTTGTAATTGCAATTATGACCACTGCAATAGTGTTTAACCCTAGAAATCTGACCCTGTACTGATTCTAAAATGCTAAATAGATCCACAACACTTACCAGATTCCAGCATTGAGGTTTGAATGCATTGGTCCCACAAACCAAAAGAGAGTCTTGGTATTCATGCAGGACAGTAATAACATTTTCACAAAGGCTCTGCAAGAGATTTCAAATATACAGCTTTAGATACTTTGCAAAGTGTTTCAAAACACTTATGGTATTCTGAAAAAGTTATTTGTTGGCCAGTATTCAATCATATTCACTTCCCCTGGGCAACTACACAAAATTAGCATAGCAATTTACTGCACCAAATATCAAATAGGGTTAATTGGTAATAGACAGACCTTTAATTATGTCTATGGGTGCCACTTTAATTAAATGGCTCCTTGTGTATTTAATAGGCCTATTTTTGAAGATGGGGCCATTACCTATTCAGGGAAGCCAAGATATTAAGTATACAAGGGGTCCGAGTTCAGGGGTGGCTTGTTTTGGTCTACACTGTAGCGTTTTAATACATGTGATGATGTAATTTGATAAGGCAGCTATTCTGAACTTCATCCTGTTTTAGGAACAGGTGCAGAACCTATCTACAGTGTGCTATTCTGCATGACTGCAAGCTCGGCTGTTTCCTCATTCAACTTCCTTTGCGATTACTACAGTTCAAATGTTCTACACTTCTCTATTTAAAAAAAAAAAAATAAAGATAGATACACATTAAAGAACGGGGCTTGTTACCAGGAGATTGCCGGTTCATTCCCAGCCACAGACTCGCTGTGTGTAAACCTGAGCAAGTCACTTTACCTCCTTGTACTCCGTCCTTTGGATGAGACGTAAGACCGAGGTCCTATTGTAACTGACTCTGCAACAGCAGTTGTGATGCACAGTTCACCCCCTAGTCTCTGTAAATCCCTTTTGATTAAAGTGTCTGCTAAATGACTAATTCATTAATAATAAATATATATGTATAGATATGAAAATCCACATAAGCTGGTGGAGCTGGAGTCCAGCTGTTCAGTGAGCAATGTGGAGCTCTATATTTCATCAAACTCACCTCCTCTTTGCAGTCCTGCCTGCTTTTGTTTTCCGCCAAAAAGGGAATCTGTAAAATAAACATGTGTCTTTGATACATAATCTAATGTTTAAATTTACTGTAGTTGACCTATAAAATGGTTTTATATCGGGCCCTATTTTTAAGCAAGTGCAAACTTACAGGACAAGAATGCCAACTCCTTCTGCATAACTGCATAGCCATGGACAGACAACACTTTAAATGAGCCCACAATCAGAAAACCTTGTAGGTCAACACAGTAAAGTAACCAACACAATCGTGTGTGGACAAAAACAAAAACCTATTAAAGTTATCGTTGACGAAAATAACAATTTGGCTTGCACAAAAGATATCGAACATCACCACAGTTTGCTGACAGCTCTAAAATGCAACCCACTGTTCAGAAGTTGAACGCTGAGTACCTCTGAGGAGGATTCTATCAATCAATAAAAACTATTATAGCACTGTTACACAATCATCTAAATAATTACTTTATTGATGTACATGGCAGAGAATGAAGGGAAGATTAACCATTGTATCCTTTGTTCTCCAAGCAGAAACACAAACAGCATTACCTGCTGCCTGGTTTTGTTGTGAATCGCAAGGCCAATCACCTTATGGCTCAGTGGCCTGCACTGTAGATCACTGTTTATACCAGGGGTTCCCAAATAATTATATGTATGTATGAGGTATGGCAGGTTACGTTGGAATTAGATTTTTGCTGACTGGGGTTGAGTTGTCATGGCATTGATAGATACTGTAGCAGCTCTCTCCAACAGCATCTGCTGGACAAACACAAACGCTGCACACAATATAGAAACAGTGAGGGGCTTCATAACAATCCATCTGCAGTCTGCTTGGTTCTGTACATGCATGAGAGGCTTATGCATCTGCATTACTACATAATGGCATGGTTAGAAAATACTACTTGTAGGTAGTTTTATAACAGATATTCACTCATCTCTTGTCACCTCTAATAAAATATGCATACATGTAAGAACAGGAGCTTCTCTAGTGCATAGATGCATCCACCGTGCTTAAGTTCCTGCCGGTATAAGGAAATAAGCCATAAACCAATACCTAGGAGATATGAAGATGACTTTACTTACCTCCATGTACTTCTTTGCATCAAAGTCAATGGACCAGACCATTTCAGTCCCCCCTACATACAAAGTTGGGCTTCCATTCGGGTGGAAGAACACAATGTTGTTCTGTAGTTTGTTGAACCTGTGTCTGTTAACACCTTCATCTGCAAAACAAACAGGAGTGTTTAGTTTAAAGCATTCTTTTTTATATATAGCAATCTCAGTACGTGTCTGGCTTGTAGTATTTTGTTTATGTTAACTGCGAGTGTCCACCTGCACACGTAGCCATTTCTTATTATTGTATTCTTATGACGTAATATGAAAGTGAGAGTACCACGTGGTATCTTATATCTGTACAATATCCAGTAGATGGTGTTACATTCATTTTTATGTATAGGGTTAACACACACACACACACACACACACACACACACACACACACACACCTGCATCAAGCACTATTGGCATTATGTTGAGATATGCGCATGCATCAGCGGTTCATTACATTTTATTCGTGTGATTACTTACGCTTTTATTAATGTATTTTTAAAATGTGAACTTTCAATGTTATAAATGAGATGTACTTTTAAAACCTCAAAAAAACATCTCAGAATAATGCAAAATTCAGCATGGCACTGTGACTATTACTTTTAGATATGTCGTGCGTCAGCAGTTACACGCAGAGCAGAAAGATTAAATTACTTCCAGGTTGGTTAGAAAGACCGTGCGCAGTGAAGTATAGAATTTAATCTTTTGGTTTTGAGGTGGCTGATGATGGAATAGAAAAACAATATAACAAGACCTTGTTTGTCTCCACAGATATTGTGAAGCAAAGCACCACTAAGTTAAAGTAAGGTATTGCTTTTCATATGTAAATATCTGTTAACATTTGTATATGTATGTTTGATATTGCAATTGTGTTATTATATTTATGTGTTTTGCAAGACCTCGATATTATCGATAATCAAAATACGTGCACCATATCGATATGCAATTTTCATATCTTTGCCCACCCCTAATTAAAATGATTCCAATCTGTCTTGAAGCTAATCAGAAAGTTGGTTCTTGCTAGTTTGATGCTGTTTGTATTACAATAATAACTGTATTATTATAGTGCTATAACAATATAGTAAAAGACTTGAAGCGTTGTTTTATTACTAAGCTGTTCAAATAAGAAACCCAATATAAGGGGACCTGTTACATTTGACGTGTCTTAAACTTGAAATCGTAATACAGGCAGGAAGCGAATCCTTCCAGATCTGCAAGTGTCTGTGTCTTCTTTGTCCTTTACACTGATTCAGCTGCTAACTGACCATAACCACTGTCAGGAAAGGAGCGCAATTTCTAAAAGCTATATATATATATATATATATATATATATATATATATATATATATATATATATATATATATATATATATATATATATATATATATATGCTTTCTATATATTAAAGAAACTTCACTTTATAGGTCAAAAAGGTTCAGGGGAAGAAACTCACAGCAGCTGAACAAACACAATTGAGTGTCATCGACTTGTTTGTGTTAATTGGTTTACCATGTACATGTGACATTGCAACTCAAAACAAACAACAACAACAACAACAAAAAAAACAACATTGAACTTAGCATCGCCTTTGAAACGTAGATACTGTAGTCTCACTTAGCCCAGCCAGTATCAACACACTGTTGTCAATTCTCTGAATGTTGTTATCGACTGGATTAACAAATCTGTCCATTAAAGTCGTGTTATAAATATTTGTCTTGACCTCCTGGTCACTTGCAAATGCTGACTGATGGCATGACAGCAGTTCCCCAGTAAACCCAACAGGTCAATGTTAGAGATTTGGGCACGTTACCCCACACCACTTCCAAAATCTCTCTTGCAAGTGTTTTTCTTTTCAGTTTACAGAAACCCTGTGTCGTGGGAAGGAATGGGTGGAGGCAGTCGTGACATCGGCCAGGAAACCAAGTGTACTGGTACACAGCTTTGTTCTCCAACTGGAAAAGAGGGTGGCACAGCGCCGGCTGTTTCAGAATTTCTACTGTGGAATGCAGTGCCGCTCAAAAGGGTGTGGGGGTGGGGGGTGGTGGGGGTGTACAGGAACACCCAGCGCATTCTGGGCAGGCGGGTCTGGCATCTTGGGCTGCTCTCCAAGGTTCTACGGTTCAGCACATCCTTGGGAAGTGTTTTTCTAAATTCCTGAGGCTCTGTGCTACCAGGCGTGGTCCCGGTTGCCTAGATAGTAGATTCTAATCATTATTTTAAAGAAAAAGAAACATTTTTGTTTGTTTGTTTTCAAAACTACAACCAAACAACAAAGTAATGCAATTCAAGGCCTCTTAAGCATTCTTCAAGTTTTGAATTTTGTTACATTACAAAAAAAGGGGAGTTAATGAAGACTCTACAAAATATCACGTGTGTTAATTTATCTTCGTAAACATTGCAACTCAACAACAGTTTGCTTTTTGTTTGTTAAAATCAGATTCCTCAGGTGCACGTCATTTGTAAGAAACTAGTAGCAAACAAGTACGTGTCTTTCTGTCATTTCAGGCATATGCCTGCTGTGTTTTAGTTAAAAAATTACATGTATGACCATATGTGTTTTTTTTTTTTTTTTTTTTTTAAATACACTTTTGAACACATGCTACAGGAATGTCCTTTTAACATGTATTATTTAGTACTATAACCCAGCGCCAAAGTCATGTTTTTACTTAAGTGTGAAAGCATCAAGACACCTTGTACCTTTTATCATACGCACGCAGGACCATCTATACACCCGTCGCAGGGGTTTTCATTCCCAGCGGAGGATAATAAGGGTTTCAACAGGGATCAAAGCACTGATTCATTTTAAAATAGACATGCAGTCTTTTTTTTCACAATTGGCGGTATGGAAATTTCATTTTTTAAAGTTAATTAGTCGCAACAGGTGGACTCGCGCTCTGCACTTCTCCGCAACAGGAAACAAGTCCAACAGTCGAATTTATAAGGTCAAAAACACATTTTATTAAATGACAAACAAAATGCAAACGTTTCAGTCTTTTAGACTATCACCAGCGCTCTTAAAGTTATTAATTTGTGAAATGATGGTAGTCCAAAAGCGGAAACTCAAATTACTGTGCCTAGTTTTTAAATTATAACCTGTTTTGTTTTTCTGTCAAGTTCCAATTACTCCAACTCAATTTAAGACGAAGAACATTTGATAAAAGTTCAGTTCCAATTAGCTGAACTTCACCCAAGCCAACTCCATAATGCGCATCATTATGCATCAACTTTGTACTTTAAACAATGGCTTATCACGTTTTGACATCAATATAGTTTGATCAAAATAAATATATTGGTTATGTAGCATGCACAGCACATCCATACAAGCTGCATAACACGTTAATGTCCTTTTACTTTGTAATATACTTACTGCAAAGCAATAGACACTATGCTTTAATATTATATAGGGGAAATGAGAATATTGTTTCATAACAAATTATATGACAAAGATACGCAACTTCTATGGAGCTGTGAAAACAAGAACACGTTTTCTTAAACAGTAGCCCGTATTAGTTTTCTTTGTATTTTTATAAATGAAATTTCAAACAAGAACATTTTGTTTTTAACACTAGCCTATCGGGGAGCAATTCCCAACACAGCAGCTGTTCCTCAGACACAAGGACAGTGGAAGTGTTCAGTATGTTGTCTGCAAATATATTTCCTATGCACTCAATTATAACAGCCTAGTGCTTGTGGCATAAAAACAAAACAAATGGTGAAATACAACAACACGCTCCAAACACTAACCGTTCTGTTTGTTTTTAGTAAATTAAAATGATGGACACGAGCCTGGCTGTACCCCCCCCTTGACTTTACTGTCTTACCTTTGGAAATGATGAGCCTGGGTGAGTTCTCATAGAGCGCAGCGACACCGACAATCCAAATAAAAATTGCCTTTACAAAATATACCATGGTATGCTTTTCTAAACGTAAATTCCAATGCGGTCAAAGAAATAAGCACTGTAATACTAACGGGACGGCATTAGGAATCTGCAGCTTACCAAGTGTATTTTTAAATGAGCCTGTCAATAGCTCTGCCTCACAGGTTATGATGAGACACATCTAAACCCGCCCTCTGACTGCAACTACCCCCTATCATTTCTGTAGTTAGGATAGTTAGGAACGGTAAGGTCTCTCTTAAATTTACAAAAAGGTGTGTTTTAAGCCCGGACGTATGTACATACATACAGTAGGTATTTATAAGCCAGCATATTTGCACGGTGCAAAGACTTGCCATGACGGAAAATGCATTAGATAAATAATACAGTATCTCGGAATTTAACTCTGCATTGCACAGTTACGCAAGTGTTGTATAACGAACTATTCACGTGTCTTTTTGCACAGAGTGAAACCAATCTACTATTTGCAAGACAATGTTGGTTGTTTCACACATTAAGTAAAAGAAGCCGCAACTTTCACCCACGACATATCAGATATGTGTCTCATTTTGAATTCATAACAGCCCGTTATGCAAAGTATATAGACTTTCAAACACCACGCGTATTTTAAGTGGTTGTTTTATATAAGACAACACGTATTTCTTTTAAAGCATAACGCATTATTTATGCTGTTGTGTGAGTTGCATCTCTGTGTACAATATGAGAAATACATATCTAGCACTAGGCCACCCTTTTTTGTGTTACACAAATAAAATGCACAGCTTCTTGAGTTGGACGTTTGTGCAAATGTTGCAGATACTTTTTTAAATCCCCAGTAGGGGAGAATTGTATCACAGTACGGTCCGTTACATTTGGTTTAGTACTGTCTGTAGATTTTATTCTGCAGATATTGAATATAAAAAAAAACCCTGTAAATACAAAGTATTCTGATTGCTGCTTTAAGATAATGCCTGTCAGAATAAAATTTTGTTTTGTTGCCTTACAGGTTATAGTACATTTGAAAATAAATGTAATTTAGGAAAATCTGAAACAGTTGTAAATTACAGAGTCATGCCTTATCAGTGTGTAACTATTAACCCCCCCCCCCTGCAGTTAATGTCAGATGTGCCAATAGAATATGTGAACAGAGTTCAGGGGTACCGTTTAATGGTTCCACTCTGGTACAAGTTGTATTTGGTGCATAGGCATGTTTACAAGACCTCTGGGGTTCACGCAAGTGCTTTTAAGCTGCTGAGTTCTTGGGGTGCTGTTCCGTCCCAGGGTTAATCCAGTTGGTTTATTTCTAATGAAGTGCTTTAAGCTCTTTAGGCAATTGATTTTCATGTATTTATTGCATCTTGTAAAACTCTTTGTGATGGTGTTCCACTATGAAAGGCGCTATATAAAATAGATATAGATTGATTATAACTGGATTTCTCCAAAGCCGCCCATCTCCCCAAGATGCCTAAGGGACAGGAGCTGCATCTGGCCAGTCTGTTTGTGAGCCTCATCTGTGCTGGGGTGGTGTTCTCTGGACCAGTGGAGAAATCTGAGGTCAGTAAGAATAGCAAGGTCCCCTTCACCTGTGATGCCTACTGCATCACAGGGACCTCCCGGGGCAAGGAGGTCCGACTGACCCTGACCCCCATCAAGGAGGAGGGGGAACCTCAGGCCAGTCCTGGGGGTAAGGCCTGCCAGCCCGTGCACATTGTTTTCCGGTTTGGGATGTCAGACTTCTTCCGATTCACTGCTGGGAGCGAGATGCCCAAGCACGCCCACCTGCGCTTCTACGCCAATGAGACGCCTCGGAGAGCGCTGAGCTTCGTGGATGTCAGGCGATTCAGGAGCTGGGAGCCCAACGGGGACTGGCAGACTGACAGCGGGCCCTGCATCATGTTTGAGTACCAGAGCTTCAGGTAAGGGAGATGCTGCAGATATCCTGTCCAGGACTCGGGTAGATGGAAACCTATTCTCATATAGCAATCTCACATGCAGGTAAGATACAGTATCTTAATTCATCATTATAATATAAATACATTATGTAGACATAGAGTAGGTGGATGTGACTTTATTACATGATTTACAGAGCTGTGAGTTTCTCCAAACAGCTCTGCAAGTGAGAGAGTGCAGCTCAGTCCTGACTTAAACGCCCCCTGTCTGCCATTCAGTTTGCCAAATGTGCTGCAATGTGGTGTTGAGATAATATTTTGTCTCTGGTCTCTGCAGGGCTAACGTGCTGTCAAACCTGTCGGATCGAGCTTTTGACGAGACAATCTCTGAAGCGATGTTGAACCAGAACTTCTTCAATGGGATCGGGAACTACCTGCGAGCCGAGATACTGTACAGGTGTGATGTGAAGATTTACATTTATTATAAATCACAAAGCCACACTCAGCCAATCAAAACGACAGATTTCAGAACATCATTTTGCCTGGCGTAGTGCACAGTAGACATTAGAACTGACAACAAATCTAAAGACAGGGATAACGGCATTACTCTGTATTGTGAGTCAATTTGTAATGTCTTTTTGTTCGAGTATCTTCTCGTTTTGCACTTTGAGTGATGGTGTGTTGCCAGTTAAAATGTGCCTATCCCTTCATAGGCTAAAGATCGCCCCCTTTATGAAGGCAAGGACTGTCCTGGGCGGGCTGTTTCCAAAGAAAAGGGAGTTGCCGGAAGTGAAACCAGAACAAGGGCAGTGCCAGCCACATCAGGTTCGAGAGTACAGACTGAGACAGAGTGGGTCTACACTGAAAACTGAATATCTAGACTTCAAATTACAATGTCCCACAGCTCTGTAGTTTATGCTGAAGTGTAATTACTTGGTCTCATTGGATCCCTTGGATCCCTTGGATATATATTATTGTCTTGATTGCTAAACTTGTATTTGGGTAAAGCTGCTTTGTGCAGTCGAGCGCACAGGAGACTAAACTGTGTTTATCAAGTATTATATCCTGCTCACTGGTAAAAGCACGGGCATATGGTGTTCCGTGTGAGTCACTGTCACAAAGACGGCCGGAGTGGGTGACGTCAGACCAGAAACAGGACATAAACGACAGAGAGAGGTGGAGTTTGGTGGAGCTGAGTGAATAGTTTCGCTCAGCATTTAATAAATAAACAGAACAGAAAATAAACGGTGGTAACAAACAAAAACACAGGACACGGCACTGGTAGCCAAAATAAACAGACAAACAAAATGGACTATCACTAAACAAAACACGGTGAGCTTCTATTTTTCTTTTATAATTACACAAACAACCCAGAGTGGGTGAAAACATGCAGCTTTTATGCAGCTGTACCGTGACTCGAGTGCTAATCAATCATTCAATTGGAGTCGCAGTACAACTGCACATGAATTAATAAAGTGAAATTCCCCGTGCTCACATATTATTACTTTTTACTTGCACGTGAAGTGCAGTGCAATCCACGTGCCTAAATATAAATATACACCCGATATAGACCCCGTTTATATCCCCTGTACCAATGACTATACACCAACATTAACACACAACACAAAATACACACAGGGGCAGGCACTTTGCCACAGTCACACAGTCAGGGGAGTGCAGGTTCGCATCATGGACTGTTTCTCTTCATCGTGCCATAGAGGACCCTACTGGCCAGATGCCAAGTGAGCTCTGGTGGACACCTGCAGGGCTGGCCTTTGTGTTTTTGGCCGGTAGCTCGTTGACATCCGCTCGAGTTGCTGGGTGTAATAGAGGAAATAGGCTTGGTCATGGGATCAGAGGACACCCAGCGAACCTTCCGTTTTCCTGAGCTCCGTGGGGAATAGCTGGGGTGAGGGAACATAATTGCCCATTATAAATTAGGGAGAAAATTTGGGGGTGGAGGGGGGTATAATTGGGCAATCTAAATATAAATAAACAAACATGCCATACCCTGTTTTAAAAGTGTTTACTACACTAGTTCCCACTAAAAGGACAGATAAGATCCTGTGCTAGTGCTGTTTTGATTCCTGTTACAGGCGGTAAGGGGTACGATCCCGAGAAACCAGATGATTACGTTCCAGGCCTGGCTGCAGTGTTACTATGTCCCAGGGATGAAGTCTCTGAGAGATCACAATGGCAGGACCATCTGGTTCCAGGTAACAAACTGGGTTCACTGACCAGTTATGACATTAAATGTACTGAACTGCTATTTTTACAGCAGCATTAAAGATGTGCCAGTCTGTGATAAAGATGGTTGAAGTTTAGCAAAACCTTATTGCAATTGAATTCGTCACTGTTTTTTAAATTTATTTATTATTCATTTAGTACTGTACGACTGTAAAGCCACTATAAGGCAGCAACATTTCATCAAGTTGATATAATCATAACCGTGGATGAGTATTTCAACGACAGGCTTGTTTATTGGTTTGCTTTTTTCAGGGAGACCCTGGTCCCTTGGCCCTTGTTAATAAAGATGCATTATTGTTGGCAATGGAGCTTTGTATGTAGAACTTGTTTTAAATTGTTTTAACAAACACAACCCATTTTTAAATCAAGTAATATAGTGGCTTATTGAAATGCAAAGGTGGGCTTAGATAAAGGTTTGGGAACCCCCCTTGTTTAAGCACTGAATTTTCTTTTGTTTCTACAGCAGGGAGTCAAAGAAGAGCCACCAGCAAAGGGAATTAAAAAAGAGAAGGGAGGTGTGCAGAAGAGAGTGAAAAGTCATGATGAAAGTAAGAAGATGAGAGAACAAGAGAAAGGGCTCAAGGAGCAGTGAGGGGAGGAAAAAGAAAAACAAACCAGAAAGGAAGGAGGACACTCCTGGGACAGCAGGTGAGGGAATGGGTATTTCCAGAAAGGCACAGTGAGAATAACTTTTTGTGGATTAGATGCTGTGCAGTAGTCACTGTCTTTGATCTGGAATCATTTTAGTAAATCTGAATTTTCCTTTTGTTTGATGTCTTACTCCACTTCAGTTGTTCCTTCTTCTGTCCTAGTGCGAAGGAGGCAGTGTCAAAGCACGCGGACCAAGTCTGAGAAAGACAGCTAACACACAACTAATCCCATACAGGTGCTTTTTATCATGTAACCCAAGGAAGGGGTCACTTTTAAATCTTTTGTAGTGTATGGATTATTTTATAGAATATTGTGAAAACATTAAAGTACTGCTAGAGAAAAAAATTAAACAGACTTTAAATAAAAAATAAAATTACAAATGTTCCTAATTGGTTTGTTTCTTACAATGCATTGGTTTACAGAAACCTAGTAAAAGTTGATTAAAAAAAGGACCAAATTATATGTCATTTTTATTAACATTTATAAAAATCCAGGTACATAGATTTAATTTTCAATTTTCACCAGATGTCTGATTGCAGATTCATTTAACACAAGAGCATTATTTTTACTTAAAGGGCAAGTCATTTTTGGGCATTTAAGTCTTTAAAAAGTGAAATTTACAGATGATAGAGGTAAGATGAATAAAGATTTAAAAGGTTGGCATAATTAAGATCCACCACTCTTTAGATTGTTAACGTAGAACTTATTGGGCTTCCTCAAACCATTTAAACATGACATTACTTATTGTAAAACAATACATAGGTTTTTATTCAGGTTTTATAAGTGTGTTTGGGTATGTGGGCAGTTTAATGCAACACATTTTATTCCCAGTATGAAAATGTCAATCCTGGTGGATCTGTCACCTCTCTGCAATCAAAAGGTAATGTATTTATATTAAGGGAGGCACACTTTGCAATAGTTTAACAAAGGAGGTGCAGACCAAGCCATGCTTCTGTTTGAGTCAGCAGGAGGGAGATGATCTGAAAGGGGGTAGAGGTCAGCGAAGTTCCTGAGGCTGTGCTTGGTGCAGAAGGAGACGCACCAGGACATTCGAGGAGATCGCAACTAAAGGGCAGAAGAGAGAGTGATGGTGCATCTGCTAACTCACTATTGCCATCTATCTGGATGCAAATGGTATTCACATTTTGCATGTACAGCATAGCACTGTTCTGACTGCAGCATGCTCATATTGCAACAGAGACGTAATTAAAAAGTCACAAGCAGTTTACAGACTACTCAGTGTAATTAGATCTCTAAAACCACCAGTCCAAAAAAGGCACAAAACTGCGTTTTTACTGTCCAAACCTTGATCACTGTGCATTTTTCATGACCTTCTGTAAAAACATTTACCTGTGTCTGACTGCAAACGTGTCGAGATCAAAGTCTCCCAGTCATCATCTACATATCGCTAATCTTTATATAATGTGACTGCTCAATTCTTGTCTTTATAACAATAATATTCCGGAAAAAAATAACATCGAACTTTTGACTCAGTGTTGTATTTAAACTTCCAATTCTATGCACAGGTTTCTAATTTACACTGCAGAGAGAAATACATTTATTTGGAGTCTCTGGGAAATGATTGAAACTGTCACAAGAACATGTTGATCAACAAGAACTTATGAAAGCGTGCACTTCAGAACACCAGCATTGGGCAGTGTTATTTGAAACATAGTAGACTCTCTACTAGCTTCTGGGGCATCTCGAAGGGACTGACAATCTGGGTGAATTACATGGGTTAGGCAGAGACCAGCAAAATCATTGCACTTGAGACCTTAACCTGTGAAGGGCACTCTTAACAGCAGGAAGTGGCCCACTGTACTTTGAGACAGAATCTTGACTTGAAGCCACACTACAACTGCCGAGTAATCAGCAGAAAGTAAAAGGTAGGTAGCCAGTTTATTAAATGTTTTCACCATATTTATACTTGTTTGTTTTTTGTAAATGTTTGCTATTGCTTAACATTAGTGTCCCAGTTTTCCCCAGATTGTCAGTATACTCACAACAGCGCCTCCTTCAGGGGCAGGGAAGAGCAGAGCATTGCTGATGCAGAGCTTCCGTGAGACTCTAACATTCGCAGCACCAGGGCATCCTTTCTGTCCTCGGCCTGTCCATCAGAGAGCATTTCCAGGGCAAAGATGAAAGCAGAGAACCAAACACAGGGTGAGGGAAAGTCTCTTAAGGGGTGGGGAAACAATTACAAATTTCTAAGGAATGTCCCCTTTTGAAATAAATCCTTTGTGGGTCATTTAGTATAATTTCTGTAATATTTTGGGAATTTCCAACCACAAAATCACCCTGCAGGAAATCATGCTACATTATTCCACAGTAATGGTCGGTCATTATTGCTTAAACCATTTCACAACATGCCACTCATTGCTAGATTTAAAGATATACTATTATGGCCCAACTACAAAAGGTACAAGTTCAGCAGTTTTACCAGTGCATTAGTTTACAAGCTAGAGAGATGTCGCACCCAAAGAACCAAAACAGGAGATGCATATCTATAACCTCTTATTAGGGTTGAGATCTGATACTGAGATTTATTAAACAGTGTCACACTATTTGAAACAGGATAAAGCCTCAACTGAGTTCTAATAGAGCTCCCAGAAAGCACTTCATTCTTAAAATGAACATCTTCTTCACCCTGACCCTATCCACTAACAGTTTCAGACAGTCACCTGTTTTATGGTTTCTAGGATGACAGCAGGAGAGCTCAGAGAAAATGCTAAGCCTTCCATTACATTTGTGTTCTAGACGATAATGTTACATTTTATTTGTTCACGTCAAGACATGGCAGTATGACGGGGAAAAGGGAATGTCCAAAACTTGTGGAAACCCCAGACTAAGACGTTTCAGTTGCATCTCATTTGTAGCTTCAGCGCTGTCCTATGATCTTTCTGTGTTACAGGTCTTGTTCTTACCTCTATATGGAACTTGACATAGGGACACCGAGCATCCAGGACAAGCTCCTGCAAAATGGTGCGCTTCTCGCCGATTCAAGGAGAATTTCACACTCAAACCCCCGGAGGTCACCACTTCAACTGGACGTATGACCCCCAAAACAGGCTTCCTAGGAGGCAAGGCAACCTTGAATGAAATGATCACTGTGTTAGACCATAGAACCCCCACCATTCTACCCAGTGTCTCTACAAAGAGTTTACATTGTACATGAGGGATGGAAGATCATTTCTCAATTGTGAATCTGTTCTTTAGGGAAGCTGGACTGGGGCAGCAAAGTCTGTTTTCCATAAACAGAACAGCCAGTTAAGTCATTAGAGATTAGAAAGCTAGACAGTGTTTTGGAATTGAAGTAAATATCTGGGTTCTATTTTTAGGTTACTGGTGAAGAACCAAACCATACCAACACTCCCCTACCTGGTCTGGAGGTGGCAATCCATCACATCCCAGTACAGGGAGACAAACTGGTTTCCAAAGCAGCTGTCCGCAATAGTTTCCCCGAAACCCACAAAAGCAATACTTTGACAATCCTGTAAAAGTAATGGTGCAACCCTGTTTATCAGCTCTGCTACTAAAACCAGGCCGCCTGCTAGTGAGGTCTGTTCAGCCTGGCAGTGCTGTATTAGTGGTGCAGGCTACTCTTTGGCTGGAAGTCCCTCACCTCTGAGTTAACCACACAGATTGATGCCACATGTTCTGCTTTATCCAGTCACCCATAAGATCCTGTTCTGCTTGACAATGGTGCAGTCAGCCAGTCAATACATGGTATTGTTTTAGTCAACAGGGGTAACCTTGAATCTTACACATGCATAAGTAGCAATAGCTATAGGACCTGCTACAGTATAAAATTCATGCAAATATAAAAATTACTGCATGATTTTATAACCTGAATGTTGTGTAACTTGTGAAAATGCTATGCTCTCCAGCTTTAGTTATCCCAATGAGGGAACTACTACTGATGAATGGCAGGAATTTTAGACACTCCACAGGCAACAGCGCCCCCTAGGTGCAGAATGTTTTTTACACTATATCTGAATATCATTACTAGGGTTGGAGTTACCTGAGTGGACACAGATACAGGGCAGTCTGGTTCAACAGATTCTGTCACTGCAGCGATGCCAACACTCAGCACCTTCACCAGTGCTGGAAGAACGGGAACAGACAGAGGCCCAGGCTATGACAGTGTACTGCTGTACTAGAGTAAAAGAAAAGTGACCCCGGGCTGGATGCATATTCCAATATTTCTAGAGGTGGCCCAGGCTAGTCAGTAGTGTCTTTGCATGTTTTCCTAATGGAAGTGCTCAAAAGATAATGTTTATATGACCTAACCTATGCAGAGAATATGGAGTTAGTTATATTAAGGAGCAGCAGTTTAATTGAATAAATATTATTGTTTCCCTTTAAAACACAGAAAATAAAAACATCCCTGCCTGTGGTAATTAGTAATGGTTTCATTTTAAGATTAAAATAAATGCAATTAAACTTAATTCCAAAGGCCTGTAATATCTTGAACATGCAATTTGAACACAATTTAATAGTGCATTTCTTGTATTGTTGTACCAAGTGTTGGCTCAGCAGCTCCCCCTGGCAGCTGGATCACTTCACTATGCTCCCATGGCAGGGTGTTCAGAGCCAGGCTTGGGCTCCCCTCCTTCCCCTCAGCAACCCCTTTCTGTCAGAAGGAACCTACAGGCTTCCTGCAGAAGCTCAGCCCCAGCACTGCAGATCTCTGGAACAGACAAGTGAGAGCTCAGTGATCAGGTCTGCTCAGGAATATCACCATTCTTAGACAACAAGTGTTGAGAGCTCGAGCATCGCGTTACTTCTGGATAGGACGCTGTCCAGCAATTTCTCATTTTAGAATCCATCTTGCATTCTAAGGGAAAGTAATTCTCAGAATTCAGCAGTTTCATTTAGTTTTAAAAACACTTTAATTTTACATACATAGTACAGTACTTGTTTATAAACAGAATACTCCATGAACCTTCATGATGTGCTGTGGTCATTCGCAACCATCTCCTCTTTAGATGAATTTAAAGTATTTCAAAGCCACAGTGGATGTACCAGCAGTTACTATTTGGGCAAATTAAGAAAAATGTTCAACCCAGTCCTGCTATAGATAGAACATTAACAACATTGTGGGGGCACCACCTCACTTAAGACTTGCTTGCTCATTAAAATATTTGGGAATGTATTTCAAGAGAATACACCTCAACCACTGACTTACCCTGGTAGTACTTCAGCGCATCCTGCATCACCATCTCTATACAGGTGCCAGGAATCACACCATGAAACTGATTAAGAAGCAGGAGTCTGCAATAGGAGAGTAACCTGTTAAGATAAACTGAACCTGTAGCAGGAGCCAATACGAATCCAATAATCCTGAACATTTGGAAGGCAAGATGAAACTTCAAAGCAAAGATCTCAGTGAATTGGACCAAACAGAAACGGGTCCTAATAAAAGGGACTTCACAAATTCTTCACAAACTGTCTTTTACCTTTATACCATTTCCAATAATCAAGAATTTTAAAATGGTACAACAATAAAATAAAACCACGGTGGAGCCAGCTGCTTCAGAGTGTGTCTGCAGTAGTTTCAGTTCAGACCCCTGGGTTTACTTCCAGATTCTGTACAGCCTGTCAGCTGGATACCTGTCAGCTTGGGTTCCTCGATAGAGCCAGGCCGCTCGACACCTCAATATCATGGAGCAGAGTCTCACACTGACTGTTTCCCTTCTTTACCATTTAAGACAAGGCTGTGCACAGCAAGTAAGGAGATTATATAAACCAACATGGCCTGGTTAAAGTAAGAGGCAAGTATTTTTGTAGGCAAAAAAAACAATAGAATAAAATATTAAAATGTCCAATTGTATTGTATACCTATTTATACACAGTATAAGATGCTGTAAAGGCCTGTTAAGTGTGTGATTATATATAGTAAGGTCATGTAAGGTGATGATCCTTAAATTCTTTTGTACCACCTGCACTGTAGTACAGTATACTGAAGAATGTGTAGGGCCAAGTACAGTACATCTCTAAAATACCTTTGAAAGGGCAGTATGTATTGCGGTCATTCCACATCAAGTGAACAAGGGAGGTCGCTTACCTCATTGTCTTGCTTCATGTTACTTATTGTTCAGAACGAAGCCTGTGCAGGGTATGCTTCCTAGCTGGTCTCTGATAGCTACCTGTGCTTGTATAGTGCAGTTGTGCAGTTCTAGGAATAGTTCTCCTGTCCAGGTGCAAAGTAATGTGGAGTCTGCCTCCAGCGCTGAGAAGAGCTGGTCAGGGCTAGACATCTGGACCCTGAAGATCAGAGCACACATTCCATCAGCTGATGAATGAATGGAAATACCTCCCTTACACTGCAATCCTTCAATACCGCTGCAAAGCCACCAGAAAACCAAGAACTACTCACGTCCTCCACTTTGCATTTCATCCTGTACAAGTCCCCAGGGGGGAAGTGAGTGAGAACCTGTGACCCGTCCAAGCCTTCCCAGAAAAAGGTGCTGAAAATGAGATGTTCAGAGGTTAGCATTTCCAATGCAGTATAGACAGGTGAATTATAGCAGATGTTTCTGCACAATACTTAAGTGCCTCATAACCCAGCGCAATTCTTGGTAAATTCATCTTAAAGCTGCAGATGTATTTTGAGTTTGCTGGTCTTATCTCTCAATGCCCCCCAACTTCTGTTTTAAACTACGTGGAGTCCCCTTGAATGGGAAAACATTTAATATGCCAACAAAAACATGAACTGGACACTATAGACCAGGGACGTCCAACTAGTCCTGGACAGCCCCAATCTTGCAGGTTTTATAGGGGTCTTTACATCATTAATGGCTAAAGACCTAACTCAGTCACGGAATTTTACAGAAATGTCTTGGGCTTGAAATGAGTCCAATATTGTTGACTTAGGCATCAAACTACCATGTCCACAAAATGGCCCTAAAGACTATTGAAAAGTTCCTCTAGTAGCCTAAGACATATACCTAAGACACCTTAAACCAGCAGGTCCACCACATGGGAACAGAAAAGACCCCAAAAAGATATTTGAGTCTATCTTAATAACAGAAGTCAAATTGGAAAAAAGGGCTTGCCAGTAGTCTCATATTGATAACTTGTCCAATTTAACAAATACAATGGTCCTATAGTTGAGTACACTGACAAAATGAAGTGTATAACCACCTCTACAACTAGGTTACTACAGCAAAATGATACCGCTATTATGCTAACGCAAAGTTCTTTAATGTGTACTGTGCATACATGGTTCCGAAGCTGTCTCCAACATTGGCTAGCTGGAAGGTCTCTCTCAGCCTCGTAAAAGGGGATTCTCTTTGGAGTCAGGAAAGACAATAAAGACTCAACAGGGCAGCTGGAGCAATAGATTCTAGAAGAGAAGAAACAAGAAGAGAACATTTGTTTGAGATAAAAAAAATAAAAATTAATGAACAGTCCAAAGGTAGAGCAAAGGTTGTGCAGACTGCAATTCCTTGCTTATTTCTTGCACCCCGGGACATGTCAGACTGGTGTCACAGGCTGACGTCAAACAGAAAACAGCCTTTAAATTCAATCTCTACAACCTGAACAGTTTAAATCTGAACCAATACTGTTTCAGTTATGACAGGCTGATGACAGGTGTTTGGTTGGCGGGTGCTTCCATATCCAGTAATGCACAAATGTCTTTAAAGTCTTTAATGTATATATGTTCCATTCTTGAGAACAGACATGACTGCAGTTAATCATAGAAGAATATAAAGTGTTATCAGTTACTGCTCCAGATTTTTTGGAACTTTGGAATCTGATTGCCCCTCAGCCTAGTACCCTGTTATGGCAAACCATGCTATACAAAAAAGACACAGAACCCCTTGAGTATATGGACTTTAGTCTAGTCCAAGGTGCTGTATTTTGTTGTCACCTTTACTTGATCAACTTAGTTATGATCATAGATACCTACCACGTAAAATACCAAAGCATGTCATTATAGAATAGCCACGCTTATAATGCAAAGCATACCATTACAGTAATCAAGGCTGATGGGAAAACTCGTGAAGTTTACAAACACCTACAATAAGGTTTACATTTAAATACACCATTGCCAGTGTTTCTCTCCTGTTAATTAATGTCTTTATTGACAAGCTCTCACCTCCCTGTCAGGTTTGACATCAGAAATGAACTTCTCTGCCCGTTGTCCAGCACGGTCCGTCGGTTCTTTCTAACTTGATAGTGGTGCATGGTAAATCTGGAGAGAGCACGGAAATGCAGATGTTGGCGAGAGGTGAATGGACATTATTTACTGTGTTTTTCGAACCAACGGTGTCTCTGCCCTGAATTATGCAAAACATCAGCTGGCTCTCTATTTCCAGAAGTACTAACAATCACAATTGAGGATCGGGGTCCAGGAACATTCTGCAATACACGTCCTGTCGCTTTAACCGTGTGCAAATTACTAGATTAGTGCCAGCAAGTTTTATTGAAAAATAAATAATAATATATACTGTATGTGAAATGCATTTCTTATACATGTGAGATATATATATAATATATATATCTCATATATATATTATATATTATATATATATATATATATATATATAGTATATATATAAAGTTTTAAAAAGTTTATATAATTGTGTCTGAAGGAGGGAGAATAATTTTCAAAAAAGTGAAAGTTTTAACCTCAAAATTGGAAAATTCTACATAAATAGATGTATTTAAGGAAATTAATCTTTAATTAGAAATGGTTATTATTACTGATATATACTCTTATGAAGAATCAAATGACGTTAAATGCAGTTTAGTCAGGTTTGCGATCCAAGTGGGCACTGTTTTATAGATTAACCAGCCAGCGGTGGGTTTTTTTGGTGGGCGAATTTTCAGCTCGAACAGGAAGAGCTTCGATTGTTATGTTGCAGCAGTGAAGCAGAGGAAAAGGCTAGTGTTTTTTTTTTTTTTTTTTTTTTTTTTTTAAATCAGACATTTACGATTCTTATTAGAAGCAACGCATTAACTACTGTGCTTAGTTTGAGGAATCGTGTGCCTAGTCTCCAGAAAGACTATTTTTAAGAATTTCAGTTCTGACCCATCCCAGAAATGACAACATCAGTGTTTTTCGGCTGTACGTTCATCGCCTTTGGCCCAGCGATTTCACTGTTCCTGTTTACAATCGCCAGGGACCCTTTGCGGGTTATCTTTTTGATTGCAGGGTGAGTGTTTTGTTTGAATTAATAAAAAGGTCTGAAGCATTCATTATCCTTGCTTATTCGTGTATACGGCATATGTAATGGTATATTGCATGTACATTGCAGTAGCATTCTGCCTAACCCAGCACTGGCACTCATTTGCTATGTACAGTATACTGGTAGCTATAGGCGTGTAGTTTCTCCAGAATAATCTGCTACTACTATGAGAGTATTCTCCCTTTGCCAACCTCCCACACCGTGATTTGACATTAAATTACTCTAAAACACAATTACATTAATTCAGTACTGGAACAGAAACTAACTGTAAAACAATAATTGGCTCATTATTTACTTTTTTAATTTTTTTTTTTTTTTGTAATCCTATAGAAAAGACAAACCTAAATTAATATTTTTTTTTTTTTTTTTTAACTTCCCTTACTAACTAACACACTCAGTGGACGGTTAGTTGTAGAGCATTTGGAGTTCCGAGTTGTGCTGTTTTGGTTAGAACACTTGTCAGCCAGTGAGATTGCTCCTTTACTTCGGTCTATTTTTATAGTCGTATTTATTTTTAGAGATATCCTGACTTTCTATTTTTTTTTTTACCCCCAGGGCGTTCTTCTGGCTGGTGTCTCTGCTGCTCTCCTCCCTGGTGTGGTTCATCGCAGTTCAGATCAGCAACAAAGAGAATGCATCTGTTCAGAAAGGACTTCTCATCTTCGGAGTGGTGTTGGCAGTGCTGCTCCAGGAAACCTTCCGCTTCGGTTACTATAAACTACTCAAGTAAGAGAAATGTGACTCGTATTGGTAAATAACAGGCACTGATAACCACGGGATGTGGAATTCACACCATTCAACCTGCATGTCACATTTAATAAAATTGCATAAGAACATTACATTTGTAGTGGGAATGGATGTTCGTTGAGTGCTGTAGTTTTTCTGAGAATGAGGATTGACAAAATTCTCAGAATTCAGCTGTTTCATTTAAGTTTAAACATACTTTCTTTTCCATAATGGTTCTTTTTATATACACAGAGTGCTCCATAAACTGTGCTTAGTTCAGCTGTGAGCAATAACTGCAGTACACCAGTAATGAAGCTGAAAATAAAAGGTGTTCTATGTATGTTTTTGTTGAAAGTTACATTTGGAGATGTAGCATGAAAACAGACCCAATATAAACATGAAACAATCTATTTTAAGGATCGCTCTAAACAGCAACAAATCTAAATACTACTGCCCTTATAATATAAGGAAGGCATTCAGAGGATTGTCTTCCATCTCATTAGTGTAACAGTCTCTTATGTAGTGTAGATGGTTTTGTTTTTTCCATCACACAGTAGATTCACTCCCTGTGGAACAGATTCTAAATTGGAAATATTTGCTGTACAGAGCACTGAGGGATCAGCAGTCTGGATGAATGTTCTTCAAACACTGGAAAATGACAGGAAATGAATAGGAGATGTGCAGTGAAGTTGTTATGCTAAGAAGACTTGGTTTTTACCACTTTAAAACTCACTGCTTTTCCTAGGGGTGCTTTATTGACATTACAATATTGAAAATACAGTAGCAGTTAACCAGCTGAGTTTACCATGTGATTATCATGTTAGTTTCTTTAATACGCATGCCATTTCCTCCTTTTGTTAAATAATAATAATAATAATAATAATAATAATAATAATAATAATAATAATGTCTTTGTTTTTATATAGTGCTTTTTCATAGTGGATCACAAAGTGCTTTAAAGAGGTAGGCTGTGAACTGTGCATTATATACAGAGTCACTTACAATAGGACATTGATTTAACATCTCATCCTCAGGATGGAGCACAAGGAGGTTAAGTGACTTGCTCAGGGTCACACACAGTGAGCCAGTAGTGGTAGAGGTGGGATTTAAACCGGTGACCTTCTGGTTACAAGCCCTGAACTTTAACAACTGGACCGCACTGCTTCCTAAAGTGCTTTGTCTTTCTGTAGCCTGCTGCTGATTTCATTTTAGTCATTCGCATTCATTTTTTTTTTTGTTTCAGGAGAGCTAGTGAAGGTTTGATGGCTCTGAGTCAAGAAGATGCAATGCCCATTTCTATAAAACAACTGGCTTATGGTATGATGATCTATAATTGTTATAGGGAGATCTATTATATTAACCTTTATTACAAGAATCACTAACAGTACATTCATATACTATTTTAGTAAACACATCTCATAGGCTAGACCTGTTCTGCATAACATGTTGAAGTATGGACTGCAAACCCAAGTTTCATGGCAGAAAACTCCTAGCCTACTATAAGTTGACAATACATTTACACTTTTTGTCAGATGGGAGTGGCATTGTGATCTTTGTCAGAGTTCAGAGAAGTAATTAGATTTAGTGTAGAGGCTTCTATTGCAAAGCAGTTTCATCCACCCTAGTTTGTTCTTTGAGCTTGAGTAGCAAGTATGCACAGGTAACAATCTCAGAAGGGGCTATTTAAAATCCCAGTAAAACCTAGAGTAGCTAAAACTGCAATGCAGTCCGTTCATTCATTGGATGTGGGGAGAAAAAACACTCTGGATTAGCAATTTATAGGCAAGCAGTGTTG
This sequence comes from Polyodon spathula, assembly GCF_017654505.1. Classification (NCBI taxonomy): domain Eukaryota; kingdom Metazoa; phylum Chordata; class Actinopteri; order Acipenseriformes; family Polyodontidae; genus Polyodon; species Polyodon spathula. Next base: position 7,261,488 of record NC_054557.1, read on the forward strand.
TATGTGTTTTTAATTAATTAACCTGCTTGTTTCAGTGTAGTGATGTGTGTTTTTCTGCACTTCTCCACAGTATCTGGCTTGGGATTTGGTTTCATGAGTGGGGCATTTTCAGTCATCAACATCCTGGCTGACTCACTGGGTCCAGGCACTGTGGGGATTCACGGAGATTCACAACATTATTTTGTATCATCAGGTAATAACAGTAGGATGTATTGCTCCTGAAATGTTAAGCAGATCAGTTTTTAATATCCTTTGTTCCACCAGGTGGAACTGTTGCACAAAAAAAAAATATATTGAAGCTATTTGACAAAGAAGATACAGTAATTGGTAATACAGGTGGAGAAGGCTCAGTATTTTATTTTTCACTGTTCAGATTTACATAGACTTGTGATCTTAAACGAAATAATACACGCAATTCAGGGTGCTGATTCTCACCCCGCTGCATTACCAATGAATGCATGACCATTCCTATCCCCTACTCACTACTCTGTCATATATATTTTTAATGCTGTTGATTTTATTGTGATTTTGTTTTGTTCCTCAAAAGTATACAGCAGACATCATTAAGAATAAGGGAAATTAAACAAAACAAACTTAGAGACATGTATTTCCAGAATGATAATATTAGAAAAGAAAGCTATTCTAGATTAATTTGCCAATATTGAGTCACAGGTGTGTCATGCCAGATAAATAGCTACAGTGCTTAATCAGAGTACCAGGAGTAATTCTGTTGCTTCCAGGTTGTTTGAGACAATTCTGTGTAATGTATGACATCAGCTGTCTGTGAATCTCAGCTATCTAGGGCTATCAGTAAGATAACATTCATATAGTACAATTAGTCTTTAATAACCTGTGCTTTTCTGATGATGCTGATCATTTTGTTGCTGCACCTTGTAGCCTTCATGACAATGGCCATTATACTGCTGCACATGTTCTGGGGAGTTGTTTTCTTCGACGCCTGTGAAAAGAAGAGGTGGTGGGCTGTGCTCATAGTTGTTCTGAGCCACCTGCTTGTGTCGTGCCTGGTGAGTCTTTCTAAGAGGAAATCACTGTTGGGTTTTGTTGTTAAATTCCGGTCTCTGTCCTGGGAACCGTTCTAGTCTTAAAGGAACATTAGTCTATAGGTTGGAGCGGGGTTGAGCATGTATAGGCCCTATGGAACAGTGCTGAAGAAATATTAAAGGCAGTGTGACAGACTGGCTCATTTATTAGTCTTTCACCTGTGGAAGCCTGGGAGTCAGATCCCTGTAACACTGTATGCAGTCTGATTCATTTTAGTGCTTTTAGTAAAATTAAATAAACCTTTTAAGATGCTGGCAAGCTTGTTCAATACTAAATAAACCTGAATGAAAATGTCAAAGTGAGTGAGTTTAAACTGCAATACAAAAGGTTCCTGGAAGCAGCAGCATCTTTTCCATCTAAAACGTTTTCTTAATCTGCGTATTGCAAACTGATGTATAAAATCCAAGAACTAGAAGATCTTTAACTGAAGGAACGGGGGAGCCAGCTGTAATATTGCTAGCACAAATTAGATGGCAGAAAATGGATTTTTAAACCCATCGTTAGCAACCCTTTAGTTTAGTCCTAGGCTTGTGTTCTGTTATTGGAGATTGTTTGTGCACAATGCTAGCTGCTCATGTCTTCCTCGTTGCTTTGTTGTAGTCGTTCCTGAATCCTCAGTATGAAGGCAGCCTCATCCCAGCCTACATCGTTATGTGTGTGATGGGAATGTGGGCCTTCTCCAGTGCGGGCGGCTCTTTCCGAAACCTGAAGCTGTGTTTAACATGCAAGGATAAGGATTTCCTCCTTGCAAACCACAGGCCCAGATAACGCTGGGGATTCCAGGACACTTCTCACGAGAACTGTTTTGTACAAGGATGGGTTCAGTTACATCAACTCGTTGTTGTTTTTATGGAGGTGCTTTCTTTTACTATTCATTTTGAAATCAGTGACGTTTCCTGGCAGAGACTCCATGGAAACGCGAGCCAAAAAAAAGATCTTCTGATTAATTGCATTGATATTAATGTTTGGTTTCCTTGTTCCTGTTCTATTTGAAATCACCAATAGGCAGTGATATCACGTAATCACGATTTCTGATCCACCTTAATGACTACGTCATGAAAGGGGTGGGCACTCATTTCTACCAGCTTGCTTCCTTTTATGCTATACCCTGCCATTCGACAGATAAGTGCTGAGTATTTATTGGAAAGCCTTTTCAACAATTATTGTCATTTTAGTCCAGGTGCATTTATAAAGGAGAGATATACAGCTATGGCCAAAAGGTTTGCATCACCTTGAATTTTAAGGTTAAGACATTGATAAACAAATAATGTGAGAACATAATTTAACTTTAACATCATGAAGCCAACGAAACTACAAAATGATATTGCTAAAGTCTACCGGAAGCCTTAATAGTAGTACACTATTTCATGTTAGATTTCGAAATGACACATTTTTTCATTTTGTCAGTTTTTTGTGAAGTATATGGAAAACTGCAAAGCGGTATATAATTCAGTCTGTTAAGGTAACATTATTCAGCAGCTTTCATTCAGCTTTATGAAGCAAAATTAGTTCCTTCTAGAGGGTGTTGCTAAACTTTTGGCTGCAGTTGTACAGTATGTTGTACCTCATGACTTCTACTGAAACATTTTCTATGGAAAGATATGGCCAAGCTTGCTGATGAACAGTACCACGGATTTTAAACTATAAAGCAATCTGGGCATTGCATTCACATTTTTCTCTCTCATTTAAGGCACCTTATAGAAGCAAGCTATTTGCATTATTAGATAGTATTGTATTTCTAGGACACTGACATGTATTTAAATGTTTAATCCAGTTGTTAATAAGATATTCATTTGATAAACAAAAACGAAACAGCTAAGTTCTATATATATCAAGGGTGCTTCTCATTTTGTGAAATTTCTCCTTTTGAGTTACAGACTGGTGCTTTTAAATAGGAAGCTTCACAGTCTTACCATGAATGCGTAGACCGCTTTAGATTTGCTCAGTAGCAAATGCAGTTTTCAGGGCCCTTTTTGTGTGGCTATGTGACTGTCGACAGTGATTTATTACTTGACCTACAGTGGTAATGACTGGGATGGAATTAGTGAGAGCTGCTGCGTGATATCACTTGATAGAGATTTCTTTACACTGACAATACAAGTGAATATAACAACTTCTCCATATATTGTATGTTTGAGCTAACATAACAGCACAGTTAGGAACCAAACGTAATAAATACTAGAAGTACTGCTGAAGCGGATGCATTCACTGCACAGTTCTGACTGTTCCTACATAACTGGAGGAATTGAGATAAAAACAAACTGTAAAGAAGTTCTCTGGCTAACATAACAAGATACTGACCATTTAGTTTTTTTTTTAATAGTTTGTAGGTCACTATTAAAGGGTAAGTTGGTTTGCTAATGAAGCTTTCCCTTTAAGCATAATCGTGCTTTTCTACTTCAACCTGTTTTTAATATAATGAGCCACATTTTAAGCTCACACAAATAATGATATTGTGTAAAAGCATTACTTTTGCAGGTGAATACATTTCCACTACAGTTTATAGTGTGCTGTTAGCCTAAGCTTAACTAAAATGTAGTACTGACCACTGATAATATTCGTAGCAATCCAATAATAATACCTCAGAGCTTTTGATCAATTTGAACTGCTGTTCTGTTCATTTTGAATCTTTATTTGCACTTGTTTAAATCAAGCAAACCTGTGTATAGCTGCTGTACTTTCCAGCTTTTGCCTTGTAAAGGATGTATATATCCTGTTTGGAGTGGTCAAAGTGTAAAGTTACTAATTGCCACACGTGTTTGTTAATGTACGGATATCCTTCTTTGAAGTGTTTGCCAAATTTCTGATTTCTTTTTTTATACCAGTTTCTCTTGATGCTGCTGGATGTACCTTGAGGCAAGGTAGTTTGCCAATCTGCCCTGTCCTGATTTTAAACTGTAAAAGTAAAAAATAAATAAAATAAGATTGTGTAAAGCCTTTATTTTGACATTCAGGAGAATTTTTAATTTTTTTTAATTATTTTACTCATGTATCTGAAGACGCTGTGTTGTGTTATGTTCCTGGGTGTGTGGAATCCTCAGAAGAGCTGCAGTGACTGTGTTGCTTACAAAGGCTGCTGGACGATAGCTGCACAGAACTCCCATCTCCCAACATCCTTTGCAATCATCTGCTGTCAGTTAAAAATGACATCTCTCCCATGATTCCCTGCGGCTAAAAAAAAAACAAGAAACACTTATAAAATATATACTTTCAAAAATAGAACACAGGTTTCAAATGATGTACCATGATTTCTTGATCAACAATTTGAGGCAATACCATTAGCAATACCATAAGGAAGGTCGACCATACTGTCATGCATCCTTCCCTCTGCAGCAGTTTTCCATGGTCATCTCCTAGAAGTGTTAGGCCATTACCACTTCAGGTGCTACGGAGAGAAGGACCTCTGCAGAACCCGTGTAGAGTCTGTATAGAGTGTAACAGTCCTTATAACTACGGAACACGAAGTGGAAGACTTGAAGTTGTTTCCATTGAATTTGTAGTGTTAGGGTAGGATACACAGGCTTCACAGCCACGGTGAACACACAATTTATTTTAAAAATATAGAATGAATAAGGTGCTTTTCATTGATTTTGATAATCAGGTAAGTTTTTAATTATACCTTTATTGCACTTTTTGCATCATCAATGGGAGATTAAAAGTTAAGCAAGTGAGACAAATTTGATTATTAACCTCACCTTCAACACCTGTTTGAGCTTCCATTTAATAATGTGTGCGTGTGTGTATATATACAGAAAGAGAGAGCATCACTGCCCCCAGATTTGACTACCTGGATTAATTTGGCTCCAGTGAAAAACGTCACATTGATGTGCAGTTTATTGCATGCTATTTATTCTGCCATTTCTTACACATCTTTTACATTCATTGTTAATAATATTAATTTGGTTTAAAAACGTGTCTTTGGCTTATACCAAAGTTTTAAATTAGTCTTAGTGTAACCTTCAAAAGTGTCTAACAATAAAATTGTTTCCTTTATGTGCATTTAAAAAGTGTGTTCTAGTTTATTGTCTACTTTACAGTGTAATTCTTACTATTCAAGGCACCTGTATCTGTCCTGTCTGTGTTTCTGTGATTGACTTTGGTTTATAGTCAAACGTTAAAACATAATTAAATCACAGCTGACTTGCAGACTTTGTTGTTGTTGTTATAGTTATGGAGCTGAGCTGTGTAAAGCTCACATCACATTTTCACACAATCATTTCATATTGTCCACCTCTCACTGCAGAGATGAGAGATCTCCCCCAGCAGACCAGAGTCTGTTCTGTATCTGTGGCAGTCATGTATCATTTTGGTCACTGTGGTCAAATTCATAGCTCATTTCACAGTGAAGGTGGGCAACCCGTTAATAAGCACAAAACGGTGTATGAAAATTAGGTAAATAAAATGCAATAAAAGTTAAATTATGATGTCCACATCACACAGCTGTTGCAGAACAGCCTCCCTTGTAAAAACTGTAGTTCAAATTGGAAATCTTTCTGTCCAGCAAAACAAAGCATAGGGGAGTACAGGACTGTAATCAGTGCAGACACGAGGAGAGGGCTGGACTGTGGTGTTCTTAATAGAAAATAAAACGAGTAGAGGGCAGGGAATAAATGTATTTTAAAAAGCTGATAATGTGCCTTTAAAGTGTTTTGTTTTGCAGTTCAGAAAATAATTTCTGCTTTTTTTTTTGGCCCAGATTGTTTAGATGGGACAATTGTTCACCTTCGGAGAGCTCACTTAACTGCCTTTGGCAAAATGTGCAGTCTGACTGTATCCTGGCATGGACCGTTATTTAAATTTTTTCTTTGACCCATCTCAGAGTTTGTTTTTTAAATAAAAAATAAAAAAATTCTAAGAGGACTCAGGGAAGAAAAAAAGTAGATTATCTGACAATATCCAGTAAAAACCTCTCTGGGGCTTGAGCAAATGTTGAATATATTCTGAAAAGTGGCTTCTTCTTGAAGATAGGTTTGGTTTGTCTAAAAGTAATGCTTGAACTACAGCTGCAGGGTAAAAAGCAAGTCCCAATCGTACCATTATGTAAGTTTTAAAAATAATTTCGATAGAATAGTTTTGCACAGTAAGTAAGGGATGAACAGTGATAAAACCAGAAGCACTGAACATATAAACTCTAATTCACCACTTTGAGTTGTTTATTCCACTTGAAACATTTCTAATTCAACTGATAGTTAACCCAAACCAATAGTTTAAGCGCAGTACAGAAACCAGGACCAGAGGACAGCTGGAAATTGAGTGTAGATGGACTTAGGACAGAGAGAAGGAGACACTCCTTCACACAGTCAGTGGTGAGAGGATGGAATAGGCTACCTAGTCAGGCAAATTTCTGCAAGACTCAACTTGACAGCAATCAGTCAGCTACTAGGAACCGGACAAGCTTTGATGGGCCAAATGGCCTCAACTCGTTTGCAAGTTACATTCTTACATGTGATATTCAATCAAAATGTCATTGATATCCCACCTCATCTTAGCATTAATCCATGTTAGTCGATTAGAAATGGCATTGACTTGCATACTTTAAAATGTTGACTTCATAGAAATGTTTTTAAATGAAGATAATTGATTTATGTTTTATACTGAAATAATAGTTAACAAGATACTTTCAACAAACATCAACACAAGACGAGATCTCAAGTCAAAATTCATCAAGGGTTATTCAAAATGTGCTCTACAAATGCAACAGCTCACAACAGTTCATTTTCAGCAGTTTTATTAGGCTTTACAATGCCATTTAAAAATCAGTATACACAATCAATCACCATGAATGACATTTATAGAAACTACATTTGTGATATTCATATTGTACTGGCACTGTTCCATCTGCATAACAAAGTGGGTTTATAACACTCCAAACTAACTCAACCATTAAAATGCTATCCTGAGTGCATTCAGAAAGACGAAACCCATAGCACACACTGTACACCATGCAGAAACCATTTCACCCAAAAAAAAAAAAAAAAGCCAGCTGAAAATTGCTTGGAAAACACATGTGGAGCAATATTTAACATGTTTTTGTTATCTCATTATATTTCAAACAAAACAAACATTTCTCCTACGTTGATTATTGCAGGATTTTCCCCAAACGTGTTTTGTTGTCAATAAATAAATATGTAAGATAAACCATCAACTATTAATCCAGCAGATGGCGTGCCTAATAGTACAATCCAGTGTATTTTGACTTCTAGGAAAATATAAGGTCCACTTTAACCGGTCACAATCGAGTTAAAATGAAAACCTGCAGAACCTGTATGCCGACACTGTCTAGTAAGTGCTGGCGACACAAAATGATCAACACCTAATCTATCTATAAAATACCCTGCACCGACTAAACACGTTCAAATATATGTACATATGAGCTAAATACACTGAAAAGAAGAAAATGAATGAGAACTTTCAATAATATCATATAATAATACAGTAGTATATTAAACTGGAGAATGTGATTGCAAGTATATTCCTATACTTGAAAAGTAACCATTCCTTTACAAAATTATACATATACATTTATTTTTTTTTAAACAGTCATTAATTCACACATCTCACAATTCCTATGAACTGATCAATGAGGAGTCTGTGTCTGTTGCCGGATGTTCCAGAAGGGAGCCTTGCTATGCTACTGCTGAAATGAGAAAACCAAGGACTACATCAGAAAAGTGATAGGAAAGCAAATATATTAAGCAGTGCTTTGTTTGCAACATGCAGCAACAATCCAAAGCGACTTTTCTCCAACTCATAAACCCTTTTATTAGTTCTGTTCCAACAAATTGCCCTCCCTTTAGGTCCAAGCCTGCCACGTTTACACATTTTTTACCTTAAACCACTGAGATTAAACAGTTTACTTTTTTTATGTGCCAAAATTCACAAAACAAATGAAACTGGAATCTAGAGAGAGCTGCTCATGCAGGGAAAGTCAAACTAAAATTGTACGATTCAAATATACATTGCCAAACAATGCAAGCTCTCACTATTATTCTTACTTATAATTATGCACGCTCAAGGAATTGAAGTATTTAACTTGATTAATTGGGTGTCTGAAGCTTCCACGTTTAGTTTAAAGAGTTTGGAAACTGCTGAACTAAACGGAAGTGTGTTCCGATATTCTTAATACAGGTCAACCTGCACACCATGCTTAAAAGAGGATCACACTGCATTGTGCATGACTGATCTTTCCAGAGCACAGGTGTGTAACTGAAAGGGTAGCTTTAAAATAGCAACTTGGTAAGGCTCTGAAATATCAGAGTTATATAAAAGAATGCATTCTTCTTGTTTAGAAACACTTTGTGTATCATTTTCTGCTCCAGTCATCTCAGCCTGATGCACTTTGCAAAGTTTAAAGCCACCCTCAATAAAGTTCTTAGAAACGTGTCTTATCTCTTAGTGTGGCTGGTACAGCGCTTTTGTCAAAGCAAAGAGAAATGCTGAAGTCATATCTAATGTTGGAAAAGAAAAAAGTGTATGTGGTTCTAAGATCCCCAGTGCCTCTAAACAGGTTGGTCTTCATAGCTGATGCTTCAGTGTGCACAGTGTCAGGTGGGTTTCATTCTGAAGGGCAGTGGCTGGGTCTTATACTTTTGAAGCGTCCTCCTCTGTGCTGGCTGCTGGTTTGTAGATGACCGCTTTGTTGTTTTCTTGATTGTTTTTTTTGCTTCTGGGAGAAAAAAAAAAAAAAATCATAATAAGAATTACTCAAGTACAGGACTACTGACTGGCGCAATAGGAAGGTATTAATGAAAATAAGTTATTTTCCAAGATTTTGATTTTACAGATTCACTTTTTTTGCTCACATGCAGTCTCAGTGTCCAGTATAGTGTTGTGTTTTTTGGTGGAGCTCAATTTGAATGTGTTTTTTTTTTTTTTTTTTTTTTTTAATTGTTGCTGTTGTACTGTGTGTGAATCACCAGGAATATTACTGTAGTACCAGTAAGAACAAAGTTTGGATGAGTCTCGATTGGGGTCTTCACAGCCTGATGAAGGCTAGGATTGCCACTACGCGTTGGTAGTCTCTTTTGTTCGTTTTTTTAGAACATGCTGGTTCTGTGTTCTATTTTTAATATTCAGTTTTTGGATATGCCCCATTAATAAAGGTATTTTACCTATACGTTTGTAAGAGTGCCTTGATTTTTGGTGATTTGCCTGAAGGATTAATTTGAATCTCTACGAAAACAATGGACTTACAGGTATTTTTTCACCTAGATTTCTTTACTAAACATTTGACCCTTGACTCCAAACAGCACCTTTTTTTATAATATGAAGATTTGATATATTATTATCAGTTTAAACCAAACAGCGTTCTTGGTTCTTTCTTCATTTTTAACATTGCTAGAGACAAAATGAAACTACCAAGTTGCAACGAGAGGAATGTCTTCAGTATCACTGCCATGTCCAGAGGTTTAACAATGTTTCATTTCTACTGCACCTCACTTGTAATGGAGAGTCATGGAACAGTGCAGCGTACCGGATATAAAGAAACTGTCAGAAACAGAGTGATCTTAATCATTCACATTAAACAGTTGTTCACAGCACACAACCTATAACACAATATTAAAATGCAATACAAATTCCATTCCTATAGTGCTGTTCAATAAGTAGAAGTAATGCCCTGATGGGATCAGCCCTGTTAAGATGGTGTGAATTGAATCCCCATACAATTCTAAGCTGCAGCAATTCTGAGTTGCAGCAAAATCAACTGAGTGATTCAGACTTTTAACCAAGTAAGAATGAGGTGTCAGCAATGGTGCATGAATAGCGTAGTAAAAAACGTTCTCGCTGTGGTATTTTCTGATGAAAGAGATGTGCTAATGATGGTGTCTGCTTTCCCGTCCCTTGGGACTAAATGTAAAGAATCAGTGAACATCAGTGAATCATTCAAAGGGAGGTACCACTCACTCCCAAATTCTCTGCGTCATCAAACCCTTGTCCTTATTGCAATGACTCATATAGTGTGTTTAATTCCATTGTTGATATAACCACTAGGTTATTTGAGCAGCTCTTGAATGGGCAGATTCTCTTTCACCATAGACATAATGTAACGCAAGCTAGATCTGCAACGGGTCTGCTTATGTTCAAGAGCCTGCATCATTTAGTGATGTGCTACACTTAATCACTAGTTGGCACTGGCTCTAACAGCTACTTTGCTGATCTAGCCTGCGTTACATGTCTATGGTGAAAGAGAACTAGAACTCATTCGCCGCTCCTAAATTCAGGTCAGCATACCAAAGAGTCCATCAAACATTGAGTTAAACACAATATTTAAGCATTTGCAATATATATTTCCATGATTGTTTATACGCATGATGTGGTGAAGCAGTGAAAGCATGGCGGTAGGAATGCTGAAGCACAATAAGGCTAGCAAGGACGTTGCCGAGTGGTTTGCGCGGGTGAGGTTAAATGTGCCTGCAGGGCAGGGATTAGAGGTTGCGCTGCTCAATGTAGGTGGAGTGTGGGAATAACAAGAACACTGAACCCTGCCGGCTCTGTGAGTCACACTCAGGGCTTAAAACATACTGGAGGTTTAAGAAATTGGGAACGAATTTGCATACAAGGTCAATTCAGAAGCGGTTTTCATAGCCCTGTTCTCCTTCTATAGGTATCTTTAATGGTACAGCAGGCAATGCCCTGAGGCAACGAACACCATCCTACAGACAAATCCTTTTTTTTTTTTGTGATTAACTATCCCAGCAATATAATTGTGCTAAATAGTACCCATTTAGAAAAAAAGTTTTGAAGAGATTTATCAATGACTTTATATGTTGTATTACTACATATCGTTGAAACCTGCCATTTAAATATATGTCACCCTACCGTTTTTATTGGAATTAGTAATACAAATAATTTGGTTATTGTTGAGATTAAAACCAAGCCACCTAACTCTAGGGTTTTTAACTTTCAGGGTACTGGTTCTGTATGAGACAAAAAGGTATGTATCAGCTGGGGTAAATATACAGCATTACATCCTCGAAATCACTGCTCCCTTCCGGTTCAACAGTGCACAGCGAGTTAGCAAGAAGGGAAAAGTCTCCGGAGAGCACTCACCTTTTCTTTCTCAGCACGAAAACAATGAGCACCACGATGAGGACTGCTCCCAGTACAGCAGCCAAAGTGATGGCGAGAATCACACCTGCAAGAGACCCAGAGCAATGAAAAGGCTGATGAATTAAGACAGGTTTAATGAGTTTTTTTTCATATTTTTACCCACAGAAATAAACTAAAGAGACTCGCATGCATTGCTGGGTTTTTATAACATCGTGCTTCTCAGTGATAATGATGATTTTATGATAATTTAAACAGGCTGTAGTTAGATCAGCTTCTGTTTAGATCAATTGAACAAACCCCATTTTGTTACCTACAACGGAAGGCTATTTAAGGCACGCAAATTATATTAGTGTTGCAGACAGTGTCATTCATCTCCATTGGGATTCACAAAGCTTAATTTAAAGTAATTTCAGCCAGATTCTTTTTAATTAAGGGTTATCCCACGAGCATCAAACTGCATTTAATTAATCAAAGCAGACTGTGTTAAAGCATTGTGAATATAGTTCACTGGCAAACTAGAGAGTTAATTAAAGGTATATAGAGAATAATGCTTGGGGTTTTCTGATATCACATGCAGTATTTTCTCTGTTGAGCATTTATCCTGCCAGAGCGCTATAGTTCTGTGTTGCTTGTTGTGGGGCGGGGCTTACTGTACTCGGTGACCTGTTATAGCTTGCACTGGGGACGCGCTTTGTTGCTGGTGTTAATGAGCATGTGTTTCTCATAATAACCGGGCAGTTATTATGGGAAAATATCAACAAGATGAGCCCATTGAAGAAAATGCTCACCAGTTATAATAGTCTATGAATAGGATTGCATTCTCTTATGTAGCAGAGCACAGGGTGGAATGGAGGCGAGTGGGTTAGTTTACAGTAACAATAGCGGAAAAGGGAATGCATGATTATCGCTGGTTAAAACAAGAAGACATGCTACAGCCCTTCAAATGATTCAAAACAGCATACCACATGTGGAGGACTTGGTTTCCCATTGATGTCTTTGATGATTCACAGTTAGGTCAGATGAGACTGATTAATGGTTATGAGATTCATTTCAAACAAACGTAGAAAATGCAAGGAGATATCTGTATGTAAAAGGGTATTAATACACCATGACAGCTCAACTCAATACAAGATAAGAATGTGGAAGTAGATCTGTGGGTTTCATTAAAGAGCACATGGCTTCAAGGTAAACTCACTTAGGGGTTTTGTCTGCCCCTTCACTTTTTAGGAAGTTGACAATCATTCTGAGTGGTTCTTATTCAAATACCGGGTTGGTCTTTTTAAACATGTCTGTGTTCCTTCCCCTGAGTGCAGGAGCTGCTCATCAGTTCAGGTAGCCGGCTTGAGATGTATTGAAAACACACTCAAATCAGCCAAATTGTGTTGATAGAAGTAACAAACAATGTCCTCTAGTGATCTGGATCAAGTTGTGTATCGGGTTGCTGGCAATGCAATGCTTTGCACAAGACGGTGACACAACAACAAAATGATTCAATAATAAGAAACCCTCAGAATGAATGGAAACATCATTAACACGGCATTTTATGAGTTTATGAAATAGGAAATATAACAAACGATTTATACATTGTTTCTATATACTTATAAATCCCACCCTTGCGATTCTCGCTTGTTATCACTCTTTTTAATGGACCCTGTTGTGCCAGCAGTTGTGCAGCTGGTTGGCTTCTTCTCTTGTGTGCTCATTACAGTGTGGCTGCTCAATGAACTCTGTGAAACATTCTCATCTTTTACTGAGAGAAATGAACCAATGAATGGACTGGAAGCTTTAATCACAGGGCGTGCGCACACAGACACACACACACATGCGACAGGTACTGTTCCTGCATATGGCAACATACCCAAATTCCTATGAAGAATCGTTAGCTCTTGAAAACAAACATAAGACAGTGCTTACTACTATAATTTACTGAGAAAAGCAGCAAGCAGGAGAACTATACCTAGTAATATGCCACCTGTGTAAGTGTAGTTTTATTTAAAATCTCCGCAGATAACCTGTATTTAAATAACAGAAGGAAAAAATGGAAACCTTTTTTTATTGCGCAAAAACAGAAACGGTATGAAGTTGTAGTCGTTTCCTCCAAGGCACCAGGTTGTAAAAAAGTATTAATTGTGAACACTTCTTAAACAGTCAGTCATTGTCTTTGATCTCATTGGCTGGTGCTGAACGAACCTGTTACTAGGACTGAGCTCTCCAAAGAAATCAGGTGCTGACAATCAGGTGAGGGGCATTGGTGTTGACTGAGCCAATTTACCATTCTCAGTGAAGAAACAGCTGCTCTGATTTGTGAGGACTGCTGCTTTTCTTAGCAATCCACACCAATCCAAGCAGCTGCTTTTTCACTGGGAAATGCAAACACAGCCAATCAACACCAGATCTGTGGAGTGCTTGATCTGGATTGTGCTGCTCTGGTTTTTAAAACTTTTCACTTTATTGCACAACTTACACCAACGTAGAATCATGTGCTGATTCTACCTATGTCATGAAGTCCACATTCACTTATTTTTCTACTGATCAAGAAACTTTGTTAAAATGGTCATTAAATATTCTAAATGTAACCCGGTTCACCAGACCAGTGACAGATACAAACTTAAAAACATCATAATTAAAGGCTGATCAGTGTTAGTTTCCTTTAGAAAAAACAAACTATAGCATTTAATAGTAACTGTATATTGCAGAAAGAGTCGCAATACTGCTGTCCAGTTATACCTATCTAGCTATATAATAGACCTGAATACACTTTGTACAATAGGGTCTAATATCCTGACTGAATTATCAGTAATTTCATATGTTCAATAATACAGTTTCTGGTTAGTTATAAGCATGTTTGGCTTGGGCAATTTAAAAAAAAGAAAGTTTGTGTGGGAGTAAGTGCTATTCAACTAAATCAAACCTTTAATGGGGTCACTTGGACAGGACATTTGCCTGCACCCTCAATAACTACTCCGATGCTTTTTTCAGTCTTTATTGAATTAGATCCAAGTCATTGCAAGAACCTTCATGTATTAAAATTATTTGAACAATATGCATCATGGCAATGCCTTAAACGTGTAAATAACCCTCTGTATGCATAACGCGTTTCCCTCCATTACCCCTCATTTCTTGAATTAGGTGCTGGATTGTGACCTAATTCAGATTGTATTGATGCGTATACCTGCTGTAGTTAGTGTTGTTACTCTATATTCCACAGAGCTACTCAAATCCTAATGTTATTTTAGCTAAGGTAATCAAAGATTAGTACTAAATCAGTCTATGAAACCAGTGAATCAGTCAGTCACCAGTGTTCTAGTCCATGAAGAGAGTCCATCAGCACAGGTTTACTGTATGTGGGAACAAAAGCAGCATTTCATTTCCTTTCTGCAGTGCTAGCTTTCACATTATGTTCCACATAAAAGCTTAAAATGAACCATGTGTACTGCGCAAAAAAAAAAAAAAAAATGTACACAGATCACAGAAGTATAATTACACACAGCTTTATACAGTATGAATAATCGGCATGTATTTTCTTAAGTGGCTAAATTAGTTAACATTATTTTTTTACATACGTGAATCTGCTTAATTTACACTTGTCATTGTTTTAGGTAAAGCACCACTTACACTGTAAAGGCACTATAACTGTACTAAAAAATCACAGCAGATTTAAAATTAAAGTTATGCAAGGTAATGTGTTGCTTTGTAGATTATATTAATAGACAGACCAGAGAAGCCAATAACAAATAGAAATGTAATGCAAGAGGATAGATTTTATTCAGGGACAAGACATTATTTCAGTTGGACCTCAATCTCGTCACAATTCTTGGATCACATCGCTCCAGTTCACGGTCCCATCACTAAACATTCAAAGAATTCTGGATCGTAAACAGATATGAATATACAGGGATTGTATATTATATATATATATATATATAGTAAAAGAGCCACGCCACTCACACACTTCATCGCCCCTTTAAAAGTAGACCCATGACACGGAAATTGATTTTTCAGCGCTTGCGCGCACTTTTAATAAACACAAAATCAAAATAAATAAAACAGAAACAAACACCTACCTCTCTTTTGGAGCTCTGACTACACATCAATAGATCCCTAACTAACCCACAGGATGGCTAAGCTGTTTACCTGTTACACAACACAATAACTCACACAGGTTTCACACAGCCCTACCCACTGACTGCTCGGAAGCAGATCACACCATCTGCCTCCCTCCACTCAGCAGCCTAGAACAGACTGTCTGCCTCTCTTAAATACCCTGCACCTGGCTCCAATTTACAATTAGCACCAGGTGCAGGGGATTATCTAAACAATAACACAATTAACACCCTTAGCCCATTCACCCAAAACATGCATTCTCACATGTTTTTAGCAGGGAGGAATTTTAACCCCCTCCCTGCTATCTCTACTATATATATATATATATATATATATATATATATATATATATATATATATATATATATACACACACACACACACACACACACACACACACACACACACACACAATGCATAACATGGTAGCACAATATACATGAACAAAGACTTCTAGTCGAAACATTTGTCCAGTGTATTACGAATCATGCATTTACAAATACTGTCCTGCGCTATTCTTTATTTTCCTGTATCTGTTTAGATAGGAAACATTACTTTAAAAAGGAAACTCACCTTTAGAAACTGTATGAAGTAAAGACCTGCACGATCACATAGCATCGTGGTATTAATGGGACATGCTCTCCTGTATCTTTAAACATGCTGCAAGGCTACCTCGAATGTATCTTGTGGTCTCATGTATTTATGGAAAGCCTTGTACAAAAAGGATGTTAAAAGACAAAACTCTGAAGAGAAGAGAGGTGGCCCTGCAAAATATTTAAAGATATATAAGTTGTGTTGCTACAAAAGAATGTGGGTATGTAAAGAAAATGTTTGAAAAGCCAATAAAACATAGGAATTAGATTGAAAAAATGGAAATATCTGTTGTAGCTAGACTGCAGCTGCTGGAAGAATCAAGGTAATTCGCACACATTTTTTTAACGCAAAGTCAGCCATTACCAGTACAGCAAGGAATTGTACATTAAGAATTCTCTTTCCGTATTTGTGCACGAGACAACTCAGATTTATGAAGATACAGTCACGTTATAAACATGACCTGTTACAGTGCGGAATCGGTTATAACATGGTAATGTTGTGGCTCCCATTTCCCCCTAATGCAGTTTGACTCACAAATATTGGGTAAACGTTACAGATATACAGTACGAAGCATGGCAGACAGCAAAAAACGTAAATCTTTCTCTTTTAAAATGAAACTCTATGCAGTGGACAGAGTAAGAATAAGTGAAACTCAAGCAGCAGTTTCAGAAGATATAAAATGTTGTCGAATCTACATTGTGCGGATAGCTAAAAGGTTTTCATGATAAGATTGACTCCAAAGAGGGCTGCTATAGGCTACACCGAGTAGACTTGATTCGCTTGGTTTCTGCAGGAATGTCAACAAGGTGGCAGGGACATGAAAGCACATAGGGGGGCCCATATCAGCGTGGGCAGAGCAGAGAGACAAGCTGCTGTGTGAAAGTCTTGCACTCTCACAGCAGCGCAATTTGTTGTTTTTGGTGTGGCCCAGGCTAAGAGTGGCCGAGAATAATCTTTCCAACAAACCGTGAAATTGTGTGCGTCTCCTTCCTTCATTTTTCACCGTATGCTACAATATTAAATTCGGCTTGTGGGCATTGTAAAATTATTTTGGGAACAAAAATGGTAAAATTCGTTAAAGGCGGAACTTAAATAATGCGGTCTCCTAATTATGGACCCCAACAACCACATTATAACGGGCTAGCACTGTAGTTACTACCAATTGGTTCTAAATGTGGACGTGAACTGGGATAACTTTTGAAAATACATGTCTTGTAATAAAAGTGCCAGTCCGAGTCCTATAAATAGGGTCGCTCTTTAACAGCAGGAATAATTTTTCACACTGATTACCGACCTGTTGGGATTTATCAATGCTGTCACTAGCTTTGTGTCAGTGCTAGTCTCTGGGGAGTACTACAGTCCATATTGCTTTATGATGTCCTTCCTATTAAAAGGAAGGATATTCTATTATGTCCTGATGTAGCCGTTCTTTGAGTTCTCTGGCTGTGAATGTCGTTGCCCTTGTATGGTTACTTCTTTAGGTCTTCCACAGTCATCTCCTTAACCCTGTTTTGAATCACAATGGTTAGACCGGTTTAAAAAAGCAGGACCTAGTCCCCAGAATGGGCACCCCAGGCTTCCAGGTTAAGAGCTCTTCTGAATGCCTTTAGTACACTGATTTCCTTAAAATCAAGATTCTCTCCCATTTTAGGTTTCCTGCCTTTAAGCCTATATGTGCTTTCTCCCTGGTCATAGCTTTCCTCATTAACAAAGGTCTCCTTCATTCACTGGGTTTTGTTGGTGGTGGCTAGTGGTGGGGGTGGTAAGCTTCCGTTTCATTTAGTTAACTAAGCAGCATTGTCTTCTCCAGTCTAATCCTCCATCTCTTGCCAGTGCCGGTATAACAACGCTGGCCCTGTTGCATTTGCTCGGGTGACTCTTTGTCTCAGCTTGGCTTGGTTCATTAGAAATTTCACTTTTTGCTTCAGGCTCGCCGAGTGTGTCAAGAATGGAGCGGGAATTTTTACTGGCCCCTGCGTCGCTTTAGTCAGGGCCTGATCCAACTCTGCGGCTTCTTCAGTGCGGCGGCTGTGGATAATATTTCGGATTGTCGGGACAGCGAGAACAGACCTCCCTTCCAGGTAACTCCTAAGGTTCAACTCTGGAAAAAGGATCTCACTAATGGCATTGGACACTTCTCTTTCTGTTTGACTCCCCTTCAGTCCTCTTCGAATATGCTGTTCCAGGGTTCTGAAACTCCATTTGTCGTCTCTAGGATTGGAGATGCCAGTCTGCCTGTATTTCCAGTATGCTGGCAACACAGTGCCATGGTCTTGGGTATGTACCTTTGCTCCATCTGGCCAACTTCTATTCTTTGGATTCCTATAGTTGATCTTGGGTTGTAAAGGGTTCCCAGCTCTGTAGTGGGTATTCTGCACACCTTGACTCTGATGATCTGCCCACTCTGCACTGGCCAGGGGGGTGGAGTTTCCAAACTGTTTCAAATGGGGGAGTAGCATGGACATTCCCTCATCTGCCAGGTCTGCAAGGTCTCCAGTTTGTAACTTTTGGATAATTTGTTTCCGCAGGAATGAAGGCGTTGTCCTTCGAATATTTCCTCTGCCTACACCGGAGATACAGCCATATGTTTAATTGTTTTTTCTCTTTGCAGTAAGTATTCCTCCCCCACTGTATCTTGCTGCATTTTACCTGCATGTTTCAGGTACATCTCCTCAGGCCATGGAGGGTTAGAGAGAGGTGACTTTCATGCTGTGGTCTACTTTCCCCCTCAGTTCCATGCTGAAATCAACCTTGCATGCAGTTCTTGTTCAGCAATTGTTAGTGGCATGCATAGCGTCTCGGTGGAACCTCCAAAAATGTTGCAATCTGAAGAATCACTCAGATATACATGTTTGTACCTCTATTTAAATACATAAGCAGCATGCAGACTTATGTGCAACAAATCAGATATGTATTTGTGTTGGAAAATTGTTAAAATAAACATTACAGTAATATAATCGTAAGCACTAATGGTCTTACTACTACTACAAAAAAAGAAAATATGAAACCTTTAAAATCTATGCATCTATTCAGTAGAAATGCCTCATTCAGCTGGGAGACACATAGCTTTATATCTATGGCCAAAAGTTTTGCATCACCCTCTAGGATTAACAACATTTGCTTCATAAAGTCTAATGAAACCTGAATAATGTTACGTTTACATAATTAACGCTGTGTGTCGATTTTTTGTTAAGTATATGAGAAAACTACAAAATTTAAAAAATGTGACATTTCGAATTCCAACTTGAAATACTGTAGTACTATTATGACTTCTGGTAAAGTTTTGCAAGATCATTTTTAGTTTGATCACATGATGTTAAATAAAATACACATTATACTTTTTAGTTTTTTTTTTAAATCATAAAAAATTCTAGGATGATGCAAAACTTTTGGCCATAGCTGTATGTGTAGCATTCAATAAAACAGCTTTCTGTATAGGTTTACAACATTGTAGTTTCACACTATCCAACCTAAAAACAGGTTTAATTTTTATTTTGGTTCATTGGTTAATTAAGCAATAGATATCATGCTACGTAACTTTGACAAAACACAAACACAAACTTTAAAATTAGTACAGGGGGTGAGGAGGAGAATAATGCTACTGTTCAAACTCCATGACAACCTAGCGCATCGCCACGGTCACCATTTTGCCATGACCACAGGACTCCTCCTGAGATGGAGTGAAGCAGCACCAGCGTGGTTGGCCGTTTCACTCTACAAGTCACGTTTGAAACAGGCTTGTTCCCTTTACTTTCATGCAACAGGCCAAAATGTAAAGGCTTCTACATTTGACTTTTCAGCATGCACAGTTGGATTTGGCTAGTCTACAGTTTGCCGATCTCTACTGGTTTCATTTTACATGTTCCAACCCATAATCTAATCCCAGTCCTGCTTGTGACTATTTGAATACAAGACTGGCCTTCAGGGGTTAACACTGAAAGGTAAATACAGTCAATATAGTTATTTTAATAATTTAAGCGTTCTTTGTGATGTGCTGGATTCTCCAGTCTAGAACACCAGTGTAGGCTTTTGCAAAATGTTCAGTACTTGGTATTCCATAATGTACTGTAGCATGGTGTTTTTTTTTTTTTTTTTTTTTTTTTTAATAAATCAAGATTCAGCATCTCAAAAGTCAGTAACTCACCATCACGGAAGGACACTAGGACATGCCTATCATTGGTCTCTTGAGGATGTCTGTAATTTTGATTCATCTTCAAGGAGACGGGCTCGTTTACGTAGGTGCTGTACAATACAGTTTGTAATGACAGGAGCTGGGCAGATGCAAAGATGGTATAAAAAGATGTTAATTGTGAAGAGCTAGAGGTCGCCAAATCCCAACTACATTACAGAGCAGGGGATGTATTCTAAATCTGGTTTGAAGCCATTTAATGACAAGCTTTAGCAATAACCACGACTCTTCAGTAAAAGATGGCTTGGCATACTTCACTGCCATTATGAACCACAGTTTTTACAGCAATAAAATCTAATTTAGTTTGCTGGTTGAAAGAAAAGACCCCAAAATGCACAATGGCCTTCAGAACATTACAATAACTACAATATGCCTTCATTTTGGACGCAATGACATCACAAGTAAGCAGCCTGCTAATGTGGCAGAAAAGGCAAGAAACCAGCCTACTGTATGTAGTTCATCTGTAAATTTATCCACTCAAATCAGGTGAATACCTCGCACTGGAGTGTGCTTGACGTTCTTTTACTTTGATCACCATGGGAATACTGACTTTGAGAGAACCACATTCATCTAAAATCCAGCAAATGTAGCAATTCTCTATGAAAGCAGTGCACATCTTCCCAGGTAACACATGCACAACCAACCAGCAGCGGACATCACCACAAGGGCAATGTTACGTCAACAAGCACCATGTGATAAGATGTAATATGTATTGTTTTCCCTTTCAATACAAATAGACTGTTTCATAAAGATTCAGGTCGACCTATGTCAAAGATAAGGCTGTAAATAAATAAATAAATAAATGAGAGAAGATAAATATTCCAAAGCTACTTGGAGCAGGAAATTCACATAACCAAGTATTCAATTGCAGAAGACACACCTGCTCCTGTGATATCCTGACAGGGTTTCTGAAGACTGTCCACAGCACACTAGGGTAGCAGGGTGGGGTGGTCAAGGATCCATCATACCGGTAGAACTCATCCAGCCGCTCAGGGAGCAGATTGAAGACATTAAAGGCAGGAATTTGTACTCCTTGATCTAGGAGAAGCAGTATGCCAGGCAAAGAAAGCAGCAGAAAGTCTCAAAAATACAGTTTAGATTCCAACCAAAAGAAAAAAAATGAATAAAAGGAATATGAAACAAATTGGAGGACAGCGCTCCCTCAGTAATTCACTGTTCGCAAATCAATTTAGTTAATTCTCTCTTAGGCAAGACTGACAGTAAATTGTCTGTTGACAGTAAATGCTGTAGAAGGGTCCTTCACTTATTTGATGTGCAAGCCTGAGAGTGAAACAAGAGGTAGCACTTTATAGTGGAAGAAGAAACATTCACAACTAATGTGATCTAAATCCCTTACCATTATCTAAAGTGTAAAGCTTGTATATAAACTGCAATGACTCGTTTAGTGTTGTTAAGCATACAAGGTCAACAGAGCACTTTCATTTACCTGGTAGCAGTGTGACAGGGTGCTGTAACAAAGGAGGGGAGTTTAAAGGCCAGCGTTGAACTCTTAGCAGGTTAGCTGAAAACGGACCTTCTTGTAAACTTGGTAAGTGCTTTGCTTTGGAGCTAGAAGGTTGCAAATTCAAAAAGCTTACCTCTATATCTCACACTCCCAAGATGGCTCAGGATAAGATCAAAGACCGGATTGAACGCCCCAACCTGTGAGAAACAAAACCAAATGTTACATTTTGGATCACTTCTGTATATCCCTACAGAAAATAAATAAAAAGTAATGGTTTTGAATTTGTAGGTCCTGTAGGTACTTACGTCAATGAAAACCCCCAGTACTGCCAGTCCATCGGCTTTGTCCACTGCTGTGGAAAGATTGCTGTACTTGTCAGAGTTAAAATGAACAATGTGCATCTGGGGAGAGGGGGAGAGCGAGAGAATTAAAAAGGCTGATCGGGGCCACAGCACAAACAATTGAATATTTGAAAAAGCACTTCACTATAATGGTCAAACCTGTATAAAACATCACCTGTATACAACAATGAGAGCTCTGATGAATTTCTTGGACATCTGTCCCGTATACCGTAAAGGGTTAAACATGTGGATTTAAAACAATTCATAACAATGCGACGAATGAAACTGAAAATTATACTAAAAAAGTGGATTGAAATGAGAATACACCAGTTCAGATAACTCGTTTGTTCATAGACGCAAGACAGATTTAAATGATTAGATTTAGAACACAAGATTATACTGGATTATCAAAGCTAGCTCTAGACACACATGCTGACTATATTTAGTGTTTGTGATACCTTGGTATTATCACACCTGATGGAATTCTTCTGATGGAAGAGATTTCATTTAAACTGGCACCGACACAAAGAAAATATGCAATAACTACAGTGAATGTCTATACAAGGTAGACCAGCTTTGCATCGCCTGTTCATACATCACTTGCTGCACGTACACCAGGAAAACCAACTGGGCAAACCACAAGAAATTGGAGCCAGGGTGAACAAAAAAGCTCTTCCACAAATTATATAACACTCTGGCATAATTAATGTTGACTCAAACCATGGAAAATGTACATTCAAAAGAAAATCGGTTATGTCATTTGATCCAAATTATAGTGTTGTGCTGCCATAAAATGAATCTCTTCTGTAATCGACCAACCCTAAAATGTACCAAAAATTGTACAGGAATGGAAAGAAGACTCCCATTGCATAGCAATTTGCTCCGTTCCTGGGTTTTACTAGGAGTTTGCCAAGAGGTACCCGAGCTTGTTACTTGTACACTAAAACCTGGAATGGGAAAAACTGCGATGCAATAGGAGTCTTGTTTCCACCAGTGATGCATTTCAGTGTAAATTGCAGTGAGGGGTTATAGTCAAATATATTTTCCCACCAAATGACTATTAGTTAATTTCTTAGCTAGATTATAGATTTGAACACAACGCTATGTTCTTAGAGACAAAATCCAATACCTATTTAAGCAGATCCCAACATATAATCTAAATGGTTTTGGCAATGCAGTATTGAATTTGATTGTGCTTGCGTCAATGTCTGAATGCGGTAATTAAACAAATTGAGCAGCTCCATTCTACAAACCATCCCAGTATCTTCCTTGTGATTAACCCTTTAACCACTGGAGGCCTGGGTTCAAACTCATTTCGGCTTCTTGGTTAAACCAGTGCACACACCTACAGAAGATCCTCAATCACGTAAATCACACATACATGAAAAGAGTACACCTTTATATACAATATTTGATTGGATTATAGCCAAATGCCATCCGAAATGTCTCCAGGAGTGTATGATATGTAAAGATTGGTACGAAATGAGTGGTTACATGGTAAGTGTCCAGATTAGAGCGTGATCCATGGACAAAGTCAGTCCTGTTTTATTTTGGAATGGGGAAGAAGAACAAAATGAACTGCAAGGAATACATCCAGCGCTTCTATCTGAAAGCCAATTTTAGCAGAAGGAATCTTTTTTTTTTTTCTTACTGAGAATTAATTGTTTAATCTTGTTTTAAGCCAACATTATCCAGAAGTGACACAACATGATTTATAAGTTTAGAATTGTCAGTTTGTCTTCGCTTCTCTTTTTAGGTAAGATTTGAATCTCAGACCAATGTACTTTATACTTAAATACTTTAGATTTAAACTCAATATTAGGCGTGTAATGACACACTAATGTCATGATACATATCACAATATGCAGGTCGCAATACGCTATGTACTATGTATCACGATACAGGTGAAGGTCCTGATGGGCTACTTGTATGATGCATAATAAGATTAAATGGTCAATTAATGACGGATTATGCTAAAAGACAAAAATTATATATGAGATTGGGACAGCATGTATTCATACCAACTACAAAACACATGTATTCTTCATTCAAGAACCACTTGGTGATCTACAATGAGCTGGGTGGTGCTTTCGGTTTTGTATCACAATACAAATGATACATACCTCCATTACAATAAGATATGCCATGTAAAGAAAGTACTATGATTCATTAATACAAGATGACTCATTACACCTTTACTCAATCACTGATTGCTTGATAATGCAATTTCAGAGAGACAACAATCCCGTTAAAATCCAATCCCCCTCCTCAGTCTTTCACCTGTTGCATTTCAATTCCAAATGTATTGTGTAATACATCAAATACATTAACCAGCCTTCTTAGGTGATGTACAGGCATGTACAGGAATGATATGTCATGTCACTGAAGTCATAAGTCAAAATGAGAAACACACACAGATGACAAATGTTACCATCGGGGGTTAGGAACATCAAATACTGGTTATCTCTGGTTCTGACAGACACAAGCAGGGTGTGTGGATATTCCCCAAGCGACTATACCAGCTTTGTAAGAGAATACAGGGGTGGTGGGCAGGCATGATCAGTGAACGATTTAATGGTCTTACCTCTGCTGGATACTGTTTCCCTTTAATGGTGTGCTCAGAGCCTCCAAGGTGGTCAGTGCTTCCCCAGTGGAAGTGCAGCTGAGCTGCAGAGTAGCGCTGAGGCAGGCTGCTGATGTACATGGTTGAAGGCAGAGACATTTCCACTGCAAACAAACACACAAGAGTCAGTTAGGCTACAGTCTGAAAACTGCAGCTCTGTGTGGAAAATGTTTGTAATACAAACAAAACAGAAACCTGTTTCTACAGAGAGAATAAAGTGCTGTACATACTTAGCATTGTTTATCACCATGCATGAAGTATGTTAATCAGTTTCCATAGCATGCAGCTAAAACAGTCAAATGTCCTAAAAGATAAGCTACTGTAACTTTTGGCCACATTACGGTGTATTGACAAAGAGGTATTTTCAAAACAGTGGTCTTCATAACCAGGTGATTAAATAAGGGGATCTATACTGTACACCATCACACTCTCGCAGTCACTGCTCATCCACACAGAGATCCATATCCAAGCACTTGGTCTGCTACACTTGAAGTATCTCACCCCGGGGCAGTCCCCCAGGATGCGCATTAAGGTTAGGTGTATTGAGCTCCCACTAGATTAAGAGCAATGTATCACCTGGATTGATAGAAGTCAATAGGTTGTGTGTAGAATGTACAAGATATGTCACCTGGAGCAGTTTGGATGAGTTCTGTCTGCTCAAAGTATGCATTATGACCAGGTGTTCATATAAATGGAATGCAGGTTTGCATACATATCTATAAAAAAGCATAAAAACAGACTTCCATAACACTGTGTAACAAATTTTTTATTTTTTTTCTTTTGTTCCTGGGTAGTAAGTGTTATTTCCTAATTGCTAATGCCTCAAAAGTATAGAAAATGGCTATTATTCCCCACAAACTTTGCTTTTGTGAACAGGACAGTGATATTTTGAAATATCACTATTTCCAATGAGAAAATGGGTGCTTTTGTGTCTTTTCGTTCACATAGTCAGAAAAAAACAACATATGAATCCAAATTAACATGTATTTATACTAAAGTAATACAGTATAATCGTAAATCTTGAAAAACTACTCACTTCTAAATCTTTTGTAGTCATTTTTGTATTACTTTAGTATAAATACGTGTTAATTTGGATTCATATGTTGTTTTTTTCTGACTATGTGAATGAAAAGACACAAGCGCCCGTTTTCTCATTGGAAATAGTGATATTTCAAAATATCACTGTCCTGGTCACAAAAGCAAAGTTTGTGGGGAATAATAGCCATTTTCTATACTTTTGAGGCATTAGCAATTAGGAAATAACACTTACTACCCAGGAACAAAAATTGTGTTACATAGTGTAATCATTTTCTTTAATGGACACTTGAAACAACTAATGATAGCAGGGATCCCGATTTAGCCATCCATTCAGTTACGTGGGAGTGGCATTGTGGAAGCACGCCAACGCTTTGCTTCCCAAAATGGATTAGAGGAGGTGTCAATGTTTGATTTGAAAGCTGTTGCATTTAAAACAATTACTTAAGCATTTTACTTAATTTATATAGGTTTTCCCTCAGTTCTATAAATACTGTTGTGCCGGTAAGCTGATGTGTTCAAAAACACCAATAAAGTGAAGAAGTCTTGTTTTTTTTTTTCTTTTGAATCCCCAGGGCTGGAATTTGGGGGTAGGCTATTGAAATAAACAGATCATGCGTGATGATTTGTTAAATTGTAATAAACCAGCAATCCTGATTCCCATTTAAACATTCAGAAACTACTGTTGTTGTCTGACACAGCCATTAAGCGGTGCTGCTTGTGAGCGTAGGTTTCCACGTCAACATTAAAAAAAAAAAAAAAAGACACCACAAACATTGATCCCGCCTATCAGTCATGCCGTTCTTCCCTGATGCATATTCATGTGTAAGATGACACTGAAACCTTTGATCCTGAACCCAGTATCCTGGACAGGGGTGCAAATTGTTTTGAAAACTGCTGCTAAACTGTTTTGAAAGTTTAGCACCAGAGAGCCTTCTGTTGCTAAATTATGAAATACCGCCCTAATCAAGCTCCCCTTACAACTACTCACACGACACGGGCCTTCTCTCCTGTGTATGTTGAGGAGAGTGGGTGGGCCAGACAATGAGAAACATAAAAAAAAAATAAAAATAAAACTACTATTTGGCGCCAGAATTTAATGTCGCTCGCGCTATATGAGGCTCCCCGGTGCTAGAATCTAGCTCCAAATTTGCACCCCCGTTCCTTGACATTCCAATTGTTTGAACTTTTGTTGTCAGAGGAGGTGGAGCGAGGCAGTGACTTGGTTGATGACCCCAATCTTGGCGACTACCAAACCATTTCTATTGGTACTCACGTGAGAACCTTATAATAAAACTTGTGAACCCTGGTTATGATATCTCTTATAAGGACACCCTGTGCGCATGTGTGGTTTTATTTGGAACTCAAGTGTGCCGTATATTCTACGCATGTCACAGGAGTACTGGCATTTTGTCAAGTCTACAACAGAGATTGGTTGAGGTTCAGGATTTGAGAATGTTTAGTCAGAATGCTTAGCAGATGATGCTACAATTACAGTAGGGCCCAATAACTAGGATATCATCTGGCTGGACCCATAAAAGGACATTGGTCCTCATTTCTCATTGAATGCAAATTCATAAGGGACTGGCAGAGTGCTGTTAATGGGGTTTACTGTCCAATTCCATACTG
Source organism: Polyodon spathula (assembly GCF_017654505.1). Classification (NCBI taxonomy): domain Eukaryota; kingdom Metazoa; phylum Chordata; class Actinopteri; order Acipenseriformes; family Polyodontidae; genus Polyodon; species Polyodon spathula. The sequence goes on from NC_054557.1 coordinate 7,288,580, forward strand.
TAACATTTTAAGGTTGGATATTAAGCATGAAGTCTTTTAAAATCTTTGAATAGGCTTTTCAGTTTTAATAGGCAGTGTTAATGTGGCTTACTGAACTATAGTACTGGTCTGCACTGCCCTGAGAGCTGGGATTGCTGAACACACTGTTCAAAAGGTAACTCATAGTCTTGTTTAGAGACATTAGGGTTAAATCAATTTAAGTACGCAAAACTGGGGATAATTAGGTATAAGTAGATATAAAGTCCACAGATCTTTTTGGCATTGCCATAATTAAAGCAAAATCGGTTTTGTAAAAAGAAAGCACTGCTTTCACTACCATTATAAGTAAAAGTAAAATCATGATATCTTGTCTTGTGTTGACTTTGCGAACCCAAGATTTCCTGCAAAAATATAAGTCCACGGAATTTACCCTAAGAGTGCCATGTATTTGCAGCAAAATCCTAAAATCACATAGTCTTGACTAATATCAGCAGGTTTTTGGAGGATTAATGCCATTTAGGACTATTCTTTTTTCTGCTGAAAATGTCCTGACTTTGGTTTAAACTGCTAAAGTAAATGTCTTTAGCACAATGCTGATGGAGAGGTTGTGTCCTGGCTGCTCTTACCAGAATGGCCGTTGTTGATCAAGGCGAGTGGCTCCGTGCAGTTGCTGTAGCCCCGCACCTCGACGGGTCGGAGGGTGGGGTCGTACCGCAGAAGTTCGTTGCTGATATCGATGGGAGACTGGGACACCCCTCCACAGTAAGGATACTTCTTTGGCCAGTCATACTGGCCCTCAAGTCCTGAAACAGTGCTGCAGTTTATTACCCATCAAACTAGACAATAAACAAGCATAACAGATTGTGAATACTATCCACACATCCGCAGCAATAGCCAAAAAACAGGTCAGATGTAGTCAGCGGCAGATAATATCTAGTATTACTCTATAATGTTTCTCTCCCCTTGAAATATACAGATTTATAATAAGTGTGCCAAACTCAGACGTACCTGTAGTGACGGCTTTCTGGATGAGGTATTAATTATAAGTTTTACATTATGTGTATGTCTTTTATAGTCAAGTTATTTTTAATCATTATGTTTAAATTGTGTGTGAATGTGTTTTTATAGTTGTTTTAATGTGCTTACTAATTCATTTGCTTTAATATACTTTCATATTACGGTTCTATACAGTATTGTGTAAGTTTAGAGTTCTTTCATTTCCCATTGGCAAAACCAGCTATGTGCAGTTTTGCATCGCCTAACACGACTGAAAGTCACAGATGGGTGTCTGAGCTAAACGCCAAAAGGCAGGAGATTAGCAGAGATAGTGTGAGATGGGGAGGGGAACTGAAAGACAAGATGGATGCTCCCTGCTAGGTACAAAATGGTATGCAGCCCCCCCTTTTCCCCCGCAGAGGGAATGTGCAATGATAGAGTGGAAACCCCTATCATTGCACAGAAGTAAAACACATGGGAGTGGAGTCAACAGTCGTTTACAAAGGTATAAATACCCCAAATGGTAAAGTTTTCTCAGGTCTTTTCATCTCTTTCGAATTGACTCTGTGGATATCCATGCTTTCTGATACAAATATATGCACTGAGCTGTACTGAGGCCTTGTCCGAAATCAGTTTAAATCTTGTGCTTATATGATTGTATTGGAGGTATACCTTTCTTCTATATAAAGTGTTTTTGAATCAAAAAACATTTGTCAGCTTAATCTTATTCACTACATACCCTTACATATTTGTATTCTTCAGTGGGGTTTCATGCAGCATTTTAACAAGCATGTGTGCTCAGTGGAAGGTTTCAGATAAGATCAAATCCTCCTGTATCAGTTTCCTACTCTCACTCAAACACTGGGCAAGCAATTATGGACAAGAATGAAAACAAGCGTTCTCTGTTCTGGACCCCACCATCATGTGACAGTTGTATAAAACTATACTGTATTGATGAATGGACAATGGAAAAGTTCAACATTAAAATACATTGTAGACATATAAAGACTTGTTCACAGTTTGTACTTTTTGAAGTTAGCTCTGTGTGCATTCATGAACAACACAAATGTAACTAATGTGGAAGTTTGCCTTTTTAATATTGGTTATATTTATTTATAAAAATAATAAAACCAATTAAAAAAAAAAAATCAAAGACTTAAGCCTTCAAGCTTGAGGCAGAGATCTGCTGCAAAGGTCTCCAGAATGGCCATTGGAGCCCTCATCATTCCTGTATGTAGACAAGGCCAATAGAAGCAGCTGCCAACAGAGTACCTTCTAATGGATCTGTCAGATCTGCCCACAGTGCCCATTGCCACCCACCGTGTGCTGTGGCAAGTGCTTAATTTTTTGTCTGTTTCTCAAAATGGTAGATTTACTAAAACAACGTACACTTGTTACAAATGTGAACTTGGAACAACAACAAAAAAGATAAAATGAACAGCCCCCCCCCCCTCCAACCCCATTTGTTTAAAGGCAAATTAAACAATTAAATGTAATCTTCAAACAAAAATCAGCCTTCCAATTTACCAATATAAAACCTTCTATAAATAGGTTTAATGATCCTTTAGCAAGTCATTTGCATTTCAGATTGAATACATATTTGTTTTCTTATTAAAAATTAAATCTCCCTAATTGCTCCCTGCATCTGACCATGATGGATGTTTTGGCAGCCTGCCCAAGCATGGATTTTAATGGGGTCTTTGTACACAGTAACAAAAGCATAGAGTGGCGATTTCATAGGGCGGGGGGGTTGGATGGGGGGGGGGGCGCACGATTGATATGAAACATCTCATTGATGTGTAGATTCTGGCAGCTATCATGCTATACAGCAAGTCTCTGCAATTTTTTAAAGCTGAAGTTGATTTTGTTTGACAGCCTGTCTGCGCTACTGTCAAATCAAAAGTTCTGTGTGTGTGTAGAACCAAGACTGTTTGTTGCCAAAATAACCTACCGGTACTTACTATTTGTTTAATTAGCAGACAGCTTTATCCAAGGCGACTTACAGAAACTAGGGTATGTGAATTATGCAGCTATTAAAAAGAAATGCTGGTATTGTTGCCACTGCTTTGACTGCCTTGTACTTAAGATGTCATTTATTATTTATATTACATAAACAAATAAATCATACACAAATAATAAAAAACGAAGTTGAAGCTCTGGAGGCAGAAAAAGTATTGCAGAGGTTCCAGCTCACTGGAGCATGTTGTGTATGTGGCTCAAGCAGCAGAGACAATGCCTTTGTCATGGCTTACGCAAGTCTGTCAATAAGATGTGGTGTACAAAACAGTGGCACTACAGCCCCTTTTCTGTACACATTCGTTTTATGAAAACTGGGTGTATTCAGTTTATAGCTTTAAAGTATTTAATGAGGCCAGGTAGAGTAGTGCTAATGTATTAACTGTGTAGGCCTCTGAAGGCCTGGGTGAATCCAGACACAAGTGAAATGAGCTTGTAGATATTAACTTATAAAATTACCTTTAAAAATCTAAATTACGACCAGAATTTATCATTAAAACGACTTATGTATTCAGTGGCATTATGAGACATGATAAACTTAAATTATATTGTTTAGAGATGGCACTCACATGAACACAAATGGATGCAAAGCAGTAAAAATGTCTTTAAGAATTAGTGAAATTGCAAAAGGATTCAATACACATGTAAATGTAGCAACAGGCAAGTTCATTTCTACAAAAACACCCTATGGTACTTTAATTAAAGGTGAAACAACTTCCATAGTAAATACAAATTTCATTTCTGGCCAGCCCACATTTTAGACACTGTGCCCTTTGCAGATGTTCTCTTATTCAGCTTCCTATTTCTCAAGAAAAACAATGTAAACTTTGAAAATCCCTACAATCCATGCAAGTGTATATGGATATGTGATGGTGTTCACTTGACCCCTGGAAGCAGGGACACTTTTTTCTGTGAACAGGTTTGAAGGGTGCATGGCACACAGAGTACTGATCCAGTTTTGCATGTCTTAGAAAGGATTAGGGGAGTCAATAAAGAAGTCATTTAAAAAGAGACAGTTCTTATTCATTACATCTTTACAGAGAAGAGCATCACTTAATATCAAAAAGGGGCATGACCCTTACTGTTACTCATGCAAGGAATGTTAAAAAACCTCGCCACAACAAAAAACAGACTATTTACTTTTAATGAGAACAAGTATCCCTTCTGGTTATAAGCTAAGAGGACTTCTGAACATTTTATGAATGTTATAAGAATTACTAACATTAAAAGGGACTCTTTCACATAACAAAAAAGTTGATCATTGCATGCAAGCCTGCCCTTACTGTGAAGCATTACATTGTTTTTGGTCTGCAGTTTGAACATTAAAGCGATAATGCATCACCCTGATCTTACAGTTGAACAGCTTCTCAGTCTCATAACATTGAAAGACTGGGCAGGGCCATCACAGATTCAAAAATAAAAAGAAACTTCAACCATCGTTTCATCTAGTGATGGTTGCTAAGGAGGGGTTGAAAACTAAAAATGAGTGCAAAAAACCCCCAGTGGATTTTATGCCTGCAAGTTAAAAAAAAAAACATGTTAAAATGTCATGTTGTGTAAGATTAGGACTCAAGGAGTTCAAAGACATGACTGACATGACCCACGGGTGGAAAAGTTATTTTCTCTAGTAAATAATACCTACACCTCTGTGAAATGACAAACATGCCAGTATTATTATTGTACATGTCATTCTATTGAAGTAAGTTACCATATACAATATTATATATGTTTTACATGCTTGCCTATGCTACAGAGAGAACACTAATACAGGTATGTACAGACTGCAGAGGGCCTAGTTATACGGTCTGCTGAGCTGAAATTTATAAAAGGGAATGCAGAGCTTGTCCATGTTAATGTCTTTATCCTTCAAGATCAATGTTTTTACAGCCAGTGTAGAAACCGAAAATGTCACTTCAGCCTTTCTGTTTTACAATGTTGCCTAATCATGTCTATCCATCTCTGGCTGGGTTACACTCGGCATGGGGAGCACGGTAACAGGCTTGATTTTGCACCAATCTTTACCGAAGTTTTTCTGTACACTCCTAGCCATGTATAGACGTTTAATTGATCTGGCTATAATCTGCTACATTTACACAGTTTTTAAACCTGAAAAACACTCTGTGAAACCACCTGTAATCATAGAATACAGCTCTGTACCAACTATAGTTACACTCTGTCAAAGCATATGGTCTCGACAGACAGAGTACAACGCAGTGCTGCCTTGGCCTTATGAGATTTCTACAACACTGGAATGGAGTTTTCCCAACTCTGTATCTATCGCAATTAGGTGCTCACGGTTATTCTCTCCTCTTTAAAACTGCACTAATGAACAAATGACATATTTAGCATGAATGACTTACATAACCCTACTGATATGAGTCACTGCCTCAAATGCTTTCTGAGATCTAATACAGTGGGGGAAGGCGGCTTTATAAAATAACTAGCACAGAATGGTTCATTTTTTAGTATGGCAACCATGATTGACAACCGAGGTGAATATGTGTACCAAGTACGTATCCAAACTCTCAAAGCATCAAGTCACTTGACAGTGGATGGGTAATCAAACTCTTTGCATCCTGTACATCCCAGACACCTTTGGGAGATTAGTGTCAATTTATTGTATTTTGGGCTTGTGAATTCACACTTTTGGTGCAAGAATAACAATGATTGAGATGAGGAAAAGATTCTGAAGGCATTGCTACATTATACGGAAGCATGCGATATGCTGCAATTTTCACCTCTGGTGATGAAACTCTTTGGTAGAAGATGCAGAGGTCCTGTTGTAGTGTTCTGCTTCATGGATCATTAATTACATTCTACATCTCTTCACAAAGAAGTTTAATCTCCCACATGCTTGTTTGGTCACACCAAAGATTGCCACCCCAGGAGGACCAACACATTGGCAGATCACATTAGTGGTATCTGGTATAACCAACTCAATAATACAGAGCCCTTTATAGTTCAAGGTGAAGAGACAATTCCACATTTCAGTCTGAAGGACAACTTGTCACAGGTGTACGAAAGTAAAGAGACTCTCAGCCAAGCTCAGTAGGTTACCGAGACTGTTACAAAACCATGACTGACAAGGACAAAAAAAAACACAAAGGGTCAAGGTACCAAAGTAGATCTGGTTTATTGTACTTCACAGATTGATTTAGCAATATCTGGGGTAGCAAGAATCTACCGTAACAAAATCTGTTTATCAGTTTCCTTGTAGTAACTTCATATTTATTAAGTTGGTATTATAGCTTAGGTGAAGGCAATGCAATGAAATACAATTTATATCTTGTAACAAATTACAATGACTGCACTGGTAAATACTGTCCAGTTTAGTAATGATGAGAATAGTATGAAAGGAAATAAACACAAACATGTTATGGATGGGATGTTATCTAACCTGGCTTACTCAATTAGGTCTTTATTGCAACCCTGAACTGCTGGTTTCTGACTATAGCAAGTGAACCTTACAGCTCAGTTTTGGTAGGTAGTTTTAAACAGAACTGCTTATTTAGGGAATAGATTAGTTTTATTCTGGCCTGTTTGTACATGACAATTCTGTTTTTGCCATTGGTTCTGTGAAGTATTCATTTAACAGATTATCCTGAGGTTTTTGTCTGCAGCACACTTATTATGACGAGAAGTTAATTGCAGGACATAGGAGCGAGTCAGGCGCGACTGTTTACGCGATTCTGAATAACAGGTTTGCCGTCTTAGAGAAGGCCACACTTAGTTGTCCGTTGATGAAGGTGCAAGTGGTTTTAGTGCAAAAAGTGACCACATTAAATTATAGTGGCAACAATATGGAATGAATGTGTTTTTTGCTGTAAAAACTGCTTATATTTTGAGAGCAATGGAAACAATTTTGTAGTTTTTGTACCAATAGACATTTTACCTTGATGTTATCCCCACTTATAAACATTTGTTTGTACAGATTTTTTTTAAAACTATATTCATGGTCGCAAGTCTACAGTGGCAGGGTTCATTTCAAATATAATCCACCACAATATCCCATTGGACAGGGTTCCAATCCACCCTCTTCACCCTCTTCATTTTTACCAAACTAAAAAGGCACACAAATATTTGAATGCGCACAGATGAAAACGTTCTCTTCCCTTGGCTCAGTAAAACAGATACATGTGTAAGGCAGTCATATGTATTAGATCATAAAAAAAAAAAACTTATTGTGGGTGATCACATCACATCTATAACCTAGCAATACATTTATGTACAATTAAAATTAAAAGCACAAACCCTTTGCAGAACAGACTTTACAGCTGCCTGCACATCCATGACACAGCATCATGGTGCAGGGCAGCAGATACAGATAGAGCTGGCAGAGGCACAGACCTGCTTCATGTTAGAGGACCAAAAACAAATAATAAATTAACCCATTCAGCACTGGAAAACTGCTTGTAGTGTGCCTTTGCTCCTTTTTACATACTAGCAGATTATAATGTGACTGGGTTAAAATAAGAAATTACTGAGAGTCATTGATGTATATCCTAGTGTTTTATAGTTGGAGTATTGTGATGGTCATTTTTTCAATGTTTGATAAGCCCTTTTGCTAGAATATAGCTTTTCATGTTATATATTAACATTATTCCAATCTAATTCGGACTCCATTACGTAGGCAATATTGTCACACTGCATAATCTGTATAAAATAAAATAAAAAAAAATGTTAATAACTTCACTTAACATGAAGTAGTCAAAAAAAACTGGATTAGATTGAGGTTTAGGTCTTAAAAACTAGTCACCTGAACAACTGGCGTTAAGACAAGCGACAAACCACGACATATCCACTCCCTTTATCTGCATACTAACCTACTGTTAGATAGGCAAAGAGATGTGTGGATTATAGCCAGGCTAGTCATAGTTAAACAAATCCAACAGTATTGTATTGGAATTAAAACATAACCAGTAATTAGTCAGCCACTCTCCCACTCATGTTAACATATTCAGCCCAACACTGACCCACCACTACAAGCTGAAATCCACGACAACACAGTGGCCTTCTGTCATAAAATTTAGACTATTCAGTGACGTGTGTGGGGTAGAGCAGACTGGACAGGCATTAGTGCAATAAAGGAGAGGCCAGGGTTTAAAGGAATCCAAGCGGTCCTTCTAGGACAGGTTTACTACAAAATTTAATTTAGCATAAAAGTAATTGAGCACTGTTTACATCAGATGTTAACACTTAGATGTATCATATGTTATGACCTTTAGTGTGAAACCTAAACCACATGGTCTGAAGCACAGGACAGTTACAGGCTATTTAATAAATTGTTATAGGTCAGGTGGCTTTATTAAAACAAAAATGGCCGCTGGTCTGCCGATGTATGCGTTTATTTAGTACAAACAAAATATAGAAAAGAGTATGAAACTTAGAGGAACAGAGTAACCAACTGAAGGTTTTAAAACCAAAATACAGGAGCAAAGTTTCAGGATGGGAGCCCGCTTATGAAATGAATTCCCTGACACCTGACTTGCTGCAGAGGGTTAAATGGCATTTGTGTAATCCTGAAATTGCCTGCCAGCGTGCAGTAATTGGATTAACTATAGAGAGTCACAGTCAAGGAAAACGTTTGACTACAAATAAACTGCGACCACAGCAAATCAGATATCACAGTGGCAGCCCCAATAACCTGAAGGGTGTTTAGCGAAGTGGTTTGTGTCTGTTCTATCTGATCTTTAATGGAGATAAATCTATAGCACAAACCGTCCCCCGAATTCTTATTTAAACATAAATTAAACTGCTTTCTCTACCTGCATTGTACTTCTATATGAAATAATCCCATTTAAATACAAAGAGGAAAGAATTATACCTATTGAATGACTGCAATTAATACTGAAATTATTTAGTTGGCTCCACATATTTTAACACCTGCTCACCGACACCTGTGGGCTTCTTAGATCTACTTGGATACTAAGGCTGCAGGACTCTAAAGAACTTTCAGAAGAGAGATCCCCTCTCAAGGAGGGAAGGAGGGACAAATCTGACAGGGACCTTTGAAACTTCAGGAAACTTTACATTCAGCACCCTCCTCCATGCTCTGTAGGGATTCAGGCATTTCTCTGGTATATTAGGAGTTGTGCTTTACAGTGAAGAGTGGTGTAATTCAATCAGCTTGATTTGAAAGTGGAGCTGTTGAAATTTAAATTACAATCTAATCAGATGGTAAATTCTACCATACCATTAATAGGATGTAAAGTGCCCAGACCTTAATTTTAAAAAAAAAAAAAAAAAAAAAAAAAAAAAAAAAAAAAAAGCCACATACAAGGAAAAGATGTTACACTCACCTGTATAGGTCCACTTAGAGCCTGTAAATGAAATAAATTAAAAGTTAGTGTTTTGTTTTATGAACTTTAAATATATAGTATGTTATTTAGTTTATATTTAAGTATTTCAGAGACAAGGGGTTGATTTGATCAAAATGTACTCCGCTGAATAATGGTTTATTCTATTATAATTGGAGCCTTTGTTCTGCTGTGTGCAGTGGATTTATTTTTCCTAGACTGCACTAGCAATTGAGTGGAGACATGATAGGAGATCTGCAGTGCTGAAAGAGTTGAGCAATGCTTTTCTGCATGCATTGTATTTACTGTTAGCTGTAAGTGCTCTACCTTTTCCCACTTAAACAACTAGGTACTTGCGCTGTCTCTCTTGGGCACTCCGTCCTCTCCTTTGTCCCTTGCTGGCTTTTCTAGTTCAGCTGGACAGGTAGTGTGGCAGGGTGCCCCGCCCCTGTGCGTATTTTGTGTTGTATGTTATTGTTGGTGTATGTACTGGTGCACGGGTGATATAAAAAGTGTGTATTAGCATGTGGGCACAGGGATTGCACAAATGAATTTGTGTGCTGGGATTCAAGTGAATGATTAATTAGTATTTTAATCGCGGAACAGCTGTATATATAGATGACAGATCACTCATTCAAGGTTGGGTATACAGTGAGGAGGTACTGGAGAGAGAGGCGAGAAACAGAAAACAATTGCTACTCGTGCTGGTTCAACACCAGCACGATACTGGTTTGTTCATTGTTTGTTCTGTTTGGTTAAACTTTTTATTTTGTTCATCGATTATATACAATAAACCCGCGCAACAGTGCATTTACCCACAGTACTGCGGTCACTACTTCCTGGCCTGACGCAAGCACCAGCCAGCCTGTTCAGTCTGGCTACTGTGATAATCACAGCAGAGGTGTCCTAGCCCAGGGAGACAAGATTGTGGCACAGGTTCGAGATCTACCCTCCTTCATGTATTGTACATCTTGTAACTTAAGTACTGTAAATCAATAAACCTCTTCACTGCTTTTGACTCAAAGCAATACGTGTACAGGTAAATCAAACAGATATGATGTTTAAGAGAGTAGCCTTAAGGCTTATTGGAATATATATAGATATACTATATATATATATCTATATATTATATATATATATATATATATATATATATATATAATATATATATATAAAAATTAAAAAAAAAAAAAAGGACATCACAACATTTCTGCCAAACCCATATACTGGACGTAGAGCAAGTATTAACAGTAAAGTTGAACCTGTTATACCCAAGACATCGATACCCCACCTTAGTACCTGAGGCCTTATTGATACCCCACCTCACACCTCAAACAGCCTGGGAAAGGCAATTCGGTTCTTCAAATCCCAATTACTACTTTTGTGGCAGGCTCCAGTTTGATAAACACTTGTGCTAGTAGCTTTTAGAAGATTTTGCCATGCGATTGATCCTGGCTGTAGACTGTCAACAATACAATTAGAATTATTATATACAGTAGTTTATGTATTTAACACAGCAATTAATGTATTTGTTTGTTTGTTTGTTTTTAAAGTGGCATTAACTTGGAATAATCCTTCATTCTCCAACTAAGTCTTACAGTCCATGGCTAGAGGACTAAAATAGTTCAATATTATGTTTACTTTCTCACTCCTGAAAGTTACACTTGATATACCAGATGTATGAATGGAGAAGTAAAGACACTTGCACATTGCAAAGAAGACTGAGCCATTTCAGGTTTTACTACAGCCTTTATATAAACAGGTCTGTGACTCCTATCCCATGACCAAGCAGACAAACCCTGTATGTAGGACTTGAAATGGTTCAAATGCTATCCAGTGGGGGTCTCATTTACATCGAATTTATGCGGTTTAAATAGTTTTTAATTCATTAAAAAAAAAAAAAAAAAAAAAAAAAAAAACGAATATATAAACATTGTTGTTGAAAAATAATTTATGAAGGGGATTAAAAAAAAAAAAAAAAAACGCAACATTTATATACATGCAAATCCAAGCACTGCATATGTTTAAGTCTACACTGTGTTAGAATATCGAAATAGTTGCTATCATTTGCATACAAATAATAAACATCTCTTTTTGTTCTCATTCAATGTATCCACATTGGTAAGTACTTTCCAATGCGCTGAAAGAACCGTAACCATAGAAACAGCAATGCTCAAGCCAAACGGATGCCATTGGGTAATGTGAATCATTACATAAATAGAAAACAAAGCAAGCTAACATTAAAAAATAAAATGAGAATATAACTGGAGCATTAAAGAAAATAAATATATTCATTGCAAACTCAAAACAACAATTAGAAATATTACGTTTTTCAAATACATGCAGTAAAATAATAAAATGCATAAGCAGTTTGGGTGGTGGTTCTTTTTTGCATGAATGCATTTTAGTCATTTAACAGGCTTATCCCATCAGTGACGGAAATATAAATATGCATACTTTTTTTTTGGCAAACATGTGATTGACCGTTTTAGTTATATAAGAAGTGCAATTTTTTTTTTTTTTTTTTTAGTAGCTTTCCTAAAAGTTCGCTGCCAGTACACTTCTTATAGTTACATTCTTTAGTGGCAAACGTTTCAGCGCATTGCGAAGTTCATTAAGCCCTGCTCAATTGATGTGCAGGTGTGATAGCACGTTCTGTTACTAACTGAGAAACACGGCAACAACACAGGTCTTAACAGAACGAATACGTCGGGTGTATACAGGTGTCTGATCCAATCCTTGCAGTTTTGGCAAAGTTCTGGCTGCTCCAGTTGTGCGAAATGATGCCTCTACTGTGCACACACACACCACGTATTACCTTATTAGAAATCATTTAAATTAACAATGCACTCAGGAATATGTTTAAAAGCATGCAAAGCTTATGCTTGATTGTTCGTATTTTAAAGCTGTTCCCATGTACAATATTCATTTGTGCGATTTATAATACGCTAATAGACCTACATAGTGTGTAGGGTATAAACACATTAAGTTAACTGCTCTTAGTCGAACCCGCTCTTATATGTCATTAACTGTAGGCTAATCTCGCTTTTTTTTTAATCTTATTTGAATTTGATCTTTTCACTACTGATTTTATTGTACTTTACAACAGCTCTAATCTGTAATGTGATATTCTGAAACGTGATGCTTAACAATGTGATAGTTTATAATGCGATACTTTCTACTGTGGTGTTTTGTAACAATTGTAAATCGCTCTGGATAAAAGCATCTCGGGTTTATCTTATGAATAGTGAAGAATCCTTGTCCCAGTTTAAAAATGTATACAAATCAATGAGAGCGGTTGAACCAGCAGATGTTTGGTTTCAGCATACGTTTGCGTGAAGAACGATGCGTTTAAAAATGTATCTGGTATGTTTTATATTGTTGTTTTCTTTTAATTAGGTATCTAGTTATGCATATTTAAATTAAGTTTTCTTCTTTAAATTAAATGCAAAGAAATAACACAATTACCATCGGAAGCTGCGCTGGTGAGAGCAATCACGTGGAGACACCGAAGTAATGTTGCAAGACAGCGACGACTCATTTTGGATATACTTTTTTTCTTCGTTCCGTTTCTACAACACAATCAGGTAATGCAGGTCTCAGAAAGAACGAAATACAAGTGCATACCTCTCCCAATCTGGCTTTTATAGTATTGGTCTGAGCCGGACTGAAAGCACTCAATGACGTAGGATCAATAACAAACCTGCCTCCAAGTGCCTGGACAAGGGAACCAGCAGTCCAGCGAACAGCTATACTTTAATCATAGTGCCGCACACAGTTAGTAAAACACTGAAATTTAACTGCCCTGCAGCTCGTGTGGACAAGTGTAATGCCAGGAATTCATGTTTTTCTCTAGGTTTCAAGGTAAGGCAACTGCTATTTCCCCTTTTAAAAAAAACAACACAGAATTTTGATGATCGATGATAATAACACGTATTCCCCCAAGTTGATAACTGTATCGTTATTTCATGATAGTACTTGGTAATATTGCTGTATTTTGAATGCAGTAACTTTGCCCTGCAAATTCCTATAATGCAGTGCTGTTATGCCTTAGAAACGACAAGACAGTTTCTAATGTGTCTGGAGTTTGCATAGTTTTTTTTATTGTTATTTTTCAAATTAATAAATAAATGACAACTAAACGTGGTGCATTTTGCACGCACAGGCGTGTCAAGACAAATTCTCCATTTAGGACCTTTTAACCAGCACAGACCTTGGAGGAATTGAAAAGAGACATTATAATGTACACAAGACAGAGCCGCGAGTCATACAAACAAACCCCTTACTTCAATTCTCACTGTTGTCTATTCATATGCAGGGCCACTACAAAGTCAGTAGACCATGCTAAAGTGGATAATCCTGTAAATTCCATATGAAGATGTTGCATTCCAACTCTTCCACTGCCCCCTTGTCAGGAGAGTAATGCAGTATCATAATACAGGAGGCATCAGAAAGGAACCAGTCATGACTTGTGGTAGTAGTCCTGGAATCTTGTTCTTTGGGGCCTCATTGTTTGTGTTTTCTTCACAAGTGTAAAGTGACCAACAGATTAATAATCCTGCTGTCTGTATATTGCTAGTAAAAAGTAGGGGTTTTAATCTTGACATTTTCTATTGATTGATTAGTCATCCGATCAATGCAATTGATTAATCACATCTGTTTGCCTGTGATATGAAAATGTATTGAAAGACAATCATAAGTAATCCCTTTTAGTGACATCATGTGATGTTTTCTTTTGAGCTGTACTGCCCGTTTGCACTTCCTTCAGCCAAATGCCATGTCTAAAAGAAACATGCGTCAAAAGGTTCTATATTATTACTGTAAACGACCAATCGCACTACAACCTGGAATACTGCATTTAACAGATCAGTTTCCAGAATACCGTAAGCTTTCAAGTTTCAGACTAAGGTAACTTACTGAGTGCTGTTTTATTTAGGTTAGATGAAGATAAATGTAATTTATTGTTTTATTTTAGTTAGCTGAAGAAAAAGTATGATATAGCTGTTAAATTTCTGATAGTTTGAAAGAAATACGTTGAATACGATAAGCATGTAGTACTGCCAGGAAAGGACAGCACAGATGAGCAAATGTTGCAGCAGTTGTTTGTTCTTCATTCTGAGATATTGTGAAATATTGTGTATAATGTACCTTCCAGTTGCCCTTTTGTCAAGGTTCTTTGAAGATTTTTTTTATACCGCACCCAGGTAGACAAGACTAATCGATCAATTATTTTCTTCTCAATCAAAGGTGTGATTAATTGATTAATCCTTAGTTGATTAAAACCCCTAGTAAAAAGTATTATCCGATCGTATAATGGCTGAAAAATGTGAGTGGGCCAGAGAACATAATGGGAACAGAAACAGAGAGTTGTCACTCCTTAGAGACTGTCTTAGCGAGACAAACCTTATCACTGGTCCCGCTTTATTTGTGGTGAAAATCTTTTTTTTTTAGTCTGGTTTTCTTACTTGTATTGGGATTTGTCACAAAGACGGCTGCAGTGGGTGACGTCAGACCAGAGCCAGGAAATAAGCAACAGAGAGGTGGAGTTTGGTGGAGCTGAGCGAATGGTCTCGCTCAACATTTAATAAGTGAACAGACAGTTCTGAAATAAAAAGGTTGCAACAAACAAAAACACAGGACACGGCACTTTCGCCAAAATAAATAGATAAACAAAACGGACTACATAGACAAACACGGTGAGCTTGTATTTTTCTTACAATTATCACAATTTCCTCCGTCTCCAATCCCGTTCTCCACTCACCGAATACACAACTCCGAATGGGTGAAAACATGTAGCTTTTATGCAGCTGTACCGAGACTCAATTGCTAATCAATCATTCAATTGAAGTTGAGGTACAACTGCACGTGAATTAATAAAGTGCAATTCCCCTGCTCACATATTATTACTTTTTACTTGCACGTGAAGTGCTGTGCAATCCTCGTACCTAAATACAAATATACATGTTAAACACTCGTGTTACACATATAGACCCGTTTTTATCCCGTGTACCAATGTCTATTCACCAACATTAACACACAACATATAATACAGACAGGGGCGGGCACTTTGCCACAGAATCCCATACCTAACATTAACATTGTCTTGTCATGTGATTCAGCCCCATCATGGACAATACCAGCGTGGCTCACGAAGGGAAGGCAGTAGTTTAGTGGTGATGAAGCAGGAAGGGGTGCTGAACAATGCATTGATATGTTTGCACTGTTTCTTCTGGATTTGCTTTCATAGTAAAATTGTCTCTTAGACTATTCTTTTGGCAGAACCCACCTCATGCTCTCATATGCAGTTGTATGTGCATGCTGCATACGTTTTAGTCATGTTTAAGTCACCACTCTCTACATGATTAGAGGTAGGTGGCAAGCCCTAGAATTTTATTATGAGTCATCAAATTACATGGAGCTTAGAAAAAAACATACGAAAGGCTGGCATTCTGCAGTATTTGGTTGTTAAAATGCTTCCTTTTTTAGACGGTGTGACAAATAGTCTTGTGGATTTTTACGATGAAAAGGCTGTCACACTAAGTAGTTCTTTTCATCAAGGTTGCTTCCTCTCATGCTCCAATACTCTACGTTTACAGTTCATGCCACTATCTTTAAAACATGTTTTGTTTCTCATCACTGATGTCTTTTTCAGAAGTTTAAGCACCTGTATGGCCTCAGTAGAGCTCTCCATATCATGTTTAACCTCCAAGTACATCTGGTACAGCAGAGTAAAACCTTTAATCTATAATTGCAGTATTTGGTATTATTATTATTGATGTTTAGCAACTGCTTAGGTGTGATAGTGCTGCTGCACTTATGTTCACGATATAGTTCTTAGATATGCAGAAAGTTATTCGTTTTCTTATTCTTAAAAAGTCTTTTACTTCCTTGATCATTTTAACTCAGCGGTGTCTTCAGGGTTACTGGCTGCAAAGCACAGGAAAATGTTTGAAGCAGCAGGTCAGATTTACAGAATAATTTTGTTAGCTGCAAGCACTTTATATAAACTAAACCCGTCAAGTGACTTAAATGGTAACATGACTTATAATGCTGGATTTAAAGTATTATCGTGGGAACATTTTTAGAAATAGTTGGGCAAAATATAAACCTGGTAAGATATACAGTATACCTGCTACAAAGTAACTGTAGTGCAGCAGTGTAAACCAAAGCACAAGTGTATAATTGTTGTCAAAACATGCTTAGTTCTTTTGTGATCGCTGTGTAATACATGTGTTTACTGTTGTTTGCTGTAAAAGTAAATTGGCTTAGTATGAATCATATAATCCTAATATGTATATCCCTTACCTTTCCAAACCAGTAAAGACCTGGTGAATGTAGTTTTAATACATACTTGTGTGTCTAGCAAAACGCAAAACATGTTTACCTACTACATGTTGGTATTACGGTGAATATATTGGTGTCCCCTTTAAGGTCTGCCTGACCAGTCATTTGTAGCATGGTAATGAGAAACAGTTGTTGACTGTTTTGCCTCCCAAACACGTGGACTCCCCTGCGGAGATGCAAGCCTGTGCTTCCCTGACTGTATGAGTCACCTTGCACACCGTGCGCTCATGCCTTTCCTGGGTAAGCTACGTGGGGGCCCGAAGTTGACAAATGTTTCCGCTTGTCCAATCATCAGTGTAATGATTAAAATGGTATGTGGGGGGTTTATTATATTTGTTAGGAAGGGTAGAGCTGAGTGTTAACAGCACTCATCAACACGATTTTTCTGGGAGGTGGTTAGGAATAGTGTGTAGATGTAAAAGTATAGAAAATAGGAACAAGAGAAAGGAAAATTAGATTGGTAAAGTGGCATTGCTCTGTTAATTCCATGGGGATAATCATTCACCAATGGTGCGATTAATTGTTCCTTTTTTGATAGATTAAAACATAATTTCAGTGCAAGGGAATGACAGGATATACATACACTAGGTAGCTCAGAGTAGCATAAACCAGATCAAGGGGTCGTGAGTAAGATAATTGAAAACAGCAAGGTGTTGTATAACCTGCTCTTCAGGGTAGTCTCCCTTATTGGCTTGCAATAAGTGAGATTTTTTTTACACATGATCAACTTGAAAGATACTTTACTGACATGGACTCCCATGACAAGCAATCGTGAGTGGGATACAGTGCATATCTCATTTCATTTTTGTCTTTTAACAAAATGGTCCATCATTAAATGACCATTTGATTGTACATCATACACGTAGCCAATCAGGACAATTGCATGTTCGTGATACAACCTGCATATCACGATAGGTATCATCATCATATCATGAGATTAGTGTATCGTTACACCCCTAGATGTCCATGGGAATCTTTTTGTTAACTGTTTAAAAATTCCTAAACATTCGTATTGACAGCAATGTGTTTTTATGGTAAACGTTGGTCAATTTGTTCACATATTATTGGAATATGTACAGACAACAGTAAAACAGTAGGTGATTTTCTCCAAAAGTGTGTCTAAGTAAAGACAGCAGAATTCATTGCAATGCAGTAGGGTAACCCAGGAATTAAAAAAAACAAAACAAAACAAAAAAACAGTAAAATATCCAGTTTCACAAGAACGATACCCTAAAAACAACACCGTAGTTTACATGTCTCCTTTGTTTTTCCTATTTAGGTAAATGTTTGTGCTCATCATGTAAACATAAATATTCAATCATGGCAATATTCTCCACCTGGATGGATTTCACATCAGTCGAAGAAACATTAAAGGTGGAATTAATGCATAACACATAATTTATAGTCTTAAAGAACAAAACAAAGCCGTGATGGTGCTGTCCCTGGATGAACAAGGAAGCAAGCTGGATTTGGGCTACACAATGCAATGCTGTTGAAACATGATTGATTCTGTCTTTCATCTCAACAAGGGTTTGTAAGCTAACAATTGCAAGCTAAGGGTTTGTAAGCTAACAATTGCAAAATCAGTAGCAATTAAACTGGATTAAATGTATCCAAATGCTGGATAAAATTAAAAAGCCTGTGTGCAGGTGTGAGCGTGCAGGCGAAAGGCTGGTGGTTTGAGTTCTGACTGGGCATCTTGGAAGCAAACAGACGTGTCTGGAGAGTTTGTTAGACAGCATGAAATACAAGCTAAAACAGCCTTCACAAATAAAACTCAAATAGCTGTCAGCCCATTACTACAGTAATACACATGGAATGGCCAATGTGAAATGCCTTTGTCTTCACTGTATGGCACGTTGGTGGTCACATGACATATCATGTGACCACTATTCCTGCTAAGGGGGTGTTCAATTGATACACGCAGTATTACGATCTTCTGCTTGTTCAATTTATTGAATAGGGATTAGTCAATATATATTTCAAAACAAGTTAAAGACAATTGGAATAATTTGAGAGTTTAGTAAGCATTGTATTTATCCACTGGATAACCGCAGTGAAATCACTCAGTCCAAGCAGCCTTCAAAATATGCAAAACACTAGAATCACTTCCATTCACCACAGAAGACTTTTTATAGCTCTGAGCAAAGGGATATTGTGACAGACTATATTGACCCTAAAGTGAAACACTGCTTACCCACAACCAACCCAAATAACAAAAGAAACGTTCTTTTACTGCAGGTCCTATAAATGGCAAAAAGTGTCCTTAAGAGACAATACTTACACTATACCTATGGCCTCAAGTTTTGCATCACCTTAGAATTAACAAATTTTGCTTCATAAAGTCTCATGGTTTGTTACGTTAACTTGTAGAATTACATACCACTTTGTAGTTTTCGATATACAGTACTTAACTGACAAATTGAAAAATGTGACATTACGAAATTTTGTAGTTTCCTTGATTACGTGATGGTTTTTTAATATTTTTTTTAATTATGTCTCAATCCTAAAATTCTAGTTTATGCTAAACTTTTGGTCATAGCAGTAAGCTGCATTACTCAAGAATCACAGCAAGTCTTGGCAAAAACACCCTACAAATGTGTTCAAGGGGGATGTCTGATTGAGGTTGCTGGTTCTTTCAGTGTCAGACACATGTCTCAGATGTAAAAAACATTGACACAACACCACCAAAACAACATTTTATTTTTTCCCCAGCCATGATTACATATCTGTACAGGAATTGCGAAAATGCCATCTCGTATCTCCACACCTCACAGGTGTACTGGCCTGTACAGTTTTTAAAACATTGTTACATATTTAAGATATTTAAGACAGTTGATTCTTGCCAAAACTACTGTCTAAATGCATTCTTGTTCTACTGTTTATCTTATATTATTTGTTGAAATATCTCCTCAAAATGGACTGCAGTCCATATGTTGTCTTTTATATTACATGTAATATGATCGAATATGTTGTTGTTCAAGATACCTATCATTACTACTCAGAACAGAATGTACCTTTCTGAGTTCATGCTCACTGCTGTCTCTTTATAATGCATAAATGACAATAACAAGTGTTGCATTCAGAAAAGTATTGGAGCAATCTATAAAAAGATGCCACCTACCAGGCTCATACTCGCTGCTGGTTTGTTTTTACTTCGTTGTTTCTGTGCTCTCTGTTCTCAGTTAGATAAGATTTTACCAGAGCCAAGTCAAATGGCAGTTCTTGGCTGCATCTTTCTTGGTGACTAATGAAAGTGTTTCGAGCATCGGGACAACATGTTGAGGTTGTGAGACAAAAGTTTTTTGATCAAGCTAATCTTGAATGACAGAGAAAGTCATATTACTCAGGTGTGTGTGTGTGTGTATACATGTAAGAAGAATGAGTCCCTAATGGATGCTGTTCAAAAGGACTTGGGTTTATATGATAGGAATATTACAAATAAATGACAAAATACTACATATTTAATATGGAAGTTGTTTCAACTTTAGTGGAACTACCACAGGGTATATTTGCAGAACAGTCTATTGCCACTTTATTATTTTGCCCTGTGTATCGAATCCTATGTTGGCCAACTGTTGGCAGTTTTGCATTAAAGTCCCTTTTCAAATCTGCATCCTTTGTTTAATGTGGATGCCATCTTTAAGCAGTATTATCTTGTAATATTTCTCACACCTCACAATGCTAAGCAACATGCTGAAGACAGAAGCTATTTAAGTACTTACATTGAAGAATGGATCCAGAGTTGTAAAAACATTACTTTAAAATGGGCAAAGGTGCACAGGTGGGTATACATAAGATTCCATACATGGAAAAAATAAGAATGGGGCAATAGACAAGTTAAAGTCAATTAGTATACCCTATGGTAGTAAACTAGTTTCCATTGGCCACTGGGAAAAGTAATCTGAACATCAGCAGCAGACTGAGATCAAATCAAACCAGTTAGGACTGTGGATGGCAGAACCCTCCAACTCATATGATGAAAGAAGTTACTGTTTGAGCACCCAATGCAAAGAATGCAAGAGGCAGGTTTTTAATCTGGATAGAACATGAAGGCTTAGAACATATTATAATGGCAGAGAAATACAGATGGTTAATTTAAATAACGTACAAATAGCAATTCTACAAAAATGAATACGTACAAGGGATGTTTTTTGTTTAATTGCTGTTTGCAGATTGCATTGCAGACTGCAGATGGAACTGGCGACAGTTTGATTCTGGAACAAGATGAGTTTTACAGACTGGAAATATGGCATTAGAGATGTAGCGCCTACTTTAATGACAAGGCCCTTTGCAAAGCATAAGATACAGCAGACAAGAATGTGAGGTGAGGATCAGAAAGGATTTCATTCTCAGCACCTAAATAAGCACCTTAGTCATAATGGTTCTCTCATCATGAGTTAGCCTATTTTCAATATTTAAATTTACAGTTATTATTGACTAACAAGTGCCAGCTACTACACTGAAGAAAGACACTCGGGTCAGGAATGCAACAGCCAACAGCAAAGGGGCTTTATTCAGTTTCCAGGCAAACCCCACAGTGATTTAATATCAATTATTAAGTGGATCTGGTGACCTTTTGTTTCCTTTTAGGCATTTGTCAGGCATCCATCCTCTTACACTATGCAAGGATAATTCTATCCCAGGTAGCCTGGTTGAATTTCCCAAATTGTTTAAGGTTTGTGGTCCGTGTGGACCCTAGGTGTAGTGTATTGGTGGGCCTGACCTTCTTGCATGAATATCTTGGGCACCATAATAGCTAGATCCTGGTTCTTGGTTCAAGGCTTGTTTGAAAGTACAGATTTGGAGCTTTCCAGTGATGTATCATATGTCTTGAACACATGTTCCTAAGCGCACCTACAGCAAACCGAAACTAAGACTTGAGTCATGTGACACGAGTCAGCTGCTAAGTTTCGTTTGTTGCCTATCACTCTGTCACTTCAACAGATAGTGTTCTGGTTTCAATGTCATTTAAAAGTGCAGGCTTTGCTCTTTCCATTGATGTCAGGCATGGCCATATGTATACTTTCTACCACCCCCAGTGTTGCCAGATCAGAGGCGTTCCCTCCAGATCCAGAGGCTTCACATTTCTGCTCAGGGCAATCTGGAGGTAAGAGATGTGCAGAGATTTTTTTAAAAGGTGCATTTTGAATTTTATAGGATTTTTTTTTTCTCTGAAAACATTTTGTTCCCTAAGATGCATTCATAAAGTCCCTTCTTTACTAAGATGACAGATGCACTGTGGCGTCATGCCCGTCGGCAGCTGCGACAGCTGATTTCTATAACATTTCTCCAGACATTCAATTTACTTTGACTGCCCAGTATGAGATCACTTCATGTGCAGCAGGTATTAGGACCGCTAGTTTGTGCTGCATAGCATTTGAGTGAGAGGCACAGGTAGGGGCCTAATACTTGTTGCAGAGGAAATTAATTTAGTTGTAAGAGCCGTGTTTAAGTGTTGTGCCAGTCAGACAATATATAGTCTGGAAAATGAAGAACAAAATACATCAGATTTGTTTTTTTTTACAAAGTGCAGTCATGGTGTGCCAATGTAATATTACTGTAGGTTTAAGGTTTAAGAATTATCCAAGTACAGTGCATTCCAATGAATTGCATACATGATAATTGCATATTCCTGTTAACTTTTAAAAATACACATGCAATAGATTCATGTGACATGCATATTGCGTGTGCCTAACAGTTTTATGCATTTAACCAGAATAAAGAGTAAATATATGTTTTATATATTTAAAATATATTTATATATTTATATAAGATAAATATATTGAGAAATATAAAATTAATTTGAGAAAAATACATGATGTGTACGTTTTAAATATGAAATTTAATTTATGTACTTGTGTGTGGCACGTAATAATAATAACAAAATATTGTAGCCGAGCAGGGCACTTAAAATCACCTTTATGGATTAATAAAGGAAGCAACACCTTCAGCTCTTTTTATAACATCAGTTGTGTTTATTTGGATTTATTGATTGCCAACAGCAGTGAGTCACCACTCACTAACACACATAGATGCACACAGGCACCTCCCCCACTCATGTGGACCCACACATCTCGCAGTGTGATTTTTACAGATTAATAACAAATCACAGAAATACTCCCAAATGAACAGTAAACATGTAAAACAATAACTTGAACAATTATCACAAAAACTGTAATCAAATATTTACAATAATCAACAAATAATCACAGTTTCCACACAACAAACCACAACCCTCAAGCAATCTTTGCAAGCAACTAATTTACACAAATCCACTCAGGCAATATGTATATATGACAAATACACATTTAATGCTTTGTATAATAAATGTATTGACTAATATGAAATAAAAAAGGTAAATACATGTTTCAATACAATTACACATAGAATTTATGTACTGTATATATATATATATATATATATATATATATATATATATATATATATATATATAATGTTTTTATCAATGTTTAATCAATGTCTAAGGTCATCATCATATATTACCATCGTTATATGTTTCAGAGAAATGTATAAATACATTCTTAATGTATTTTTTATTTAGTTCCAAAATATTTACACCAATTTGTTGCTAAATATATGTAATATATTTAAAAAGCATCCATAAATAATGTTTTTAAAATGTATGACAAATGTAAGGCAAAAACATAATATATTTTAAATGTTTGGTAAGTTTGTTGCAAATATATATTTATAACAATATATTGTAAAATATATTTATAGTCAGTTAAATAAAATGAATTAGTAATGTATAAAAATACATTAAAATATCTGGTGCATTTGGAATATATTTTAAATATAATTTAATCTGTGAGCCATATATTTATTTTATATGTTAAATATATGGTGATGTTATAAATATATTATTCATATATTTTTTATGAATGGGAAAAATGTTAAATATATGAATAATATATTTATAATATATGGATAATATAAATATATTATTCATATATTTAACATATTTCCCATTCATAAAAAATATATTAAAAATATATTTTCTTTCCCTAGAAAAACAGGAAATTGAGCCCTCGTACTAAATTATCTTTTTCGTAGAGGATTAGGGGCAATTCTAAAGGTTTCCTTGCATTCATCTGGAGGTTTTTTTTCTGGCAACACTGACCACCCCCTCATTCAGTGCTCCACTGTGATGCGCAGGAAATCGGTAGGTGTGTTCAAGTGCCTGTAACTCAAAAATGGAAAGAGCAAGGAATACAGTATACCCGGATATGTATACCTCACTGTGAGGCGAGAGTGTATTAAATGGAATGTCCAGACAGTAAATGTGTACAGAAATAAAATAATTTATTTTTATTTTCTATACACAACAAAAAGGATTAAATAACAAACGAAAAACAAAATGGTGTGAGGGAAGGAGTGCAGGGGTGAAATCCAAAACAAACTGATGACTCGTCTTTAATTTGTCTTCGTGGTGACCATAAACAAAAAAAAGACAAAAGAAATGTTAGTATTTCAAAAAAAACCCGCTGCACAAAACCAGTCTCTCCCTTCACCCGTGACTCCTCCTACTTTTACTTTCGGACCAACCCCGAACACAGTAGTACGTTCCCTTTAGTATGTAATGTCCCGCCTCTGTAGTCAGTGGAACACCAATCCCCAACCGACACGTGTCCTTATCCTTCACTTGACTCCAGTGGCTGGAATTTACATACTCGTACTTCCGCCCCTCACCAAGGTGCCGCCCCTCAAAAGATGACTTTTGCCATGGTCACGAGATCTTGGTAAGGGAAGTCCCGAGTTGGTTTGATGCCACCTACTGTCGGGAGGCTGAATCACAGACCGAAACCCCTTTGACTCATCACATATCCCACCCCTCAGAGTGGAGCCGAAGGAACACTCGGAAACCTCTAACCCTTCCCTTTTACCTCCCTCCCGGGAAAAAAAATCAGCATTTTGATGTAACTTACCCGCACGATACCTTATTTGAAAGGCGAAGGGTTGGAGCGCCAGGTACCACCGCGTAATCCTAGCGTTTGAATCCTTCATCGTGTCTAACCACTTTAAAGAAGCGTGATCTGTGATGAGTACAAAGGGTCGTCCCAGAAGATAGTATTTTAAAGATTCCACTGCCCATTTCACTGCCAGGCATTCTTTCTCCACTACCGAATACCTCTGTTCTCTGGGCAGTAACTTCCGACTGATGTATAGTATCGGGTGTTCTACACCATCTCTCTCCTGGGACAGAACCGCCCCCAGACCAGTCTGCGATGCATCTGTCTGCAGGACGAACTCTCGGCTGAAATCCGGGCTTATTAATGCTGGGGCCTGACTCAAATTAGTTTTAATAGATTCAAAGGCTGTCTGACACTCTGCACTCCACTTAACTTTATTTGGAGCGTTCTTTTTAGTGAGATCAGTGAGAGGGGCGGCTATAGTGGAAAAGTGTGGAATAAAGCGGCGGTAATAACCAGCCAACCCTAACAGTGATCTCACCTGGGTTTTCGTGGTAGGTACCGGTGAATCCAACAAAGCCTGGACTTTTGAAACCAACGGTTTCACTCTACCCTTACCCATTATGAAACCTAAATATTTAGTTTCTTCTTTTCCAATAGCGCACTTTGCCATGTTCGCTGTGAGCCCCGCCCTCCTCAGAGACTGTAAGACGGCTTCTAATCTAGTCAAATGTTCTCTCCAGGAAGAACTATAAATGACTACATCATCGATATACGCAGCTGCATACTCT
The DNA here is from genome assembly GCF_017654505.1 of Polyodon spathula. NCBI lineage: Eukaryota > Metazoa > Chordata > Actinopteri > Acipenseriformes > Polyodontidae > Polyodon > Polyodon spathula. Next base: position 7,313,936 of record NC_054557.1, read on the forward strand.
CGATGAGGTTGTAAAACCCTGTCCATTAGTCTCTGAAAAGTAGCAGGCGCTCCATGAAGTCCGAACGGCATAGTACAAAATTGAAAAAGACCCTCTGGGGTTGAAAATGCCGTTTTCTCACGAGAGGCTTTCGTTAATGGAATTTGCCAATATCCTTTCGTCAGATCCAGAGTTGAAATAAACCGAGCTTGCCCCAGTTTGTCTAAGAGTTCATCTACTCGAGGCATGGGATATGCATCAAACTTGGAGATAGCATTCACCCTCCTAAAATCGATACATAATCGTAGTGACCCATCTGGCTTGTCTATTGGTACTATTGGGCTACACCACTCACTTCGGGAAGGTTCAATTACCCCAAGTTTCAACATACACTCCACCTCCCTTCGAACAGAATCTCTCCGACTCTCTGGAATGCGATACGGTCTCTGTCTAACTCTTAGACCTGGCGGAGTGATAATAGCATGTTCGATCAAATGCGTTCTTCCAGGCACGTTAGAAAACACATCACTGAACATTTTAATTAGATTGCTTACCTCTTCACGCTGATCAGGAGTTAATTGTTCCCCCATCGGGACCTCAATTGCTGACTCTGACTCAATTGAGGGTCCAAAATCCTCTCCCTCCTGTACAGGAGATATAAAATGGACTTCCCGTTCTTTCCACGGTTTCAGGAGATTAACATGATAAATTTGACTTTCTTTCCGACGCCCAGGCTGTCGGATCTCATAATTGACTTTACCAATTGCTCGAATAACCTGAAAGGGACCCTGCCATTTAGCAAACAACTTAGATTCCGATGAGGGCAACAATAACAACACTTTATCTCCAGGTCGAAAGTTCCGAATTCTTGCATTTTTATTGTAGCTTTGTTGCTGCTTCTGCTGTGCCGCTTTGAGATTGTCATGTGCCAATCGACCGACTAATTCTAAGCGATCGCGTAACTGCAACACGTATTTTACTACATTTTTAGACTCCTTTGACTGTTCTTCCCAGCCTTCTCTTATGAGATCCAAGATACCCCGCGGCTGCCGACCGTACAAGAGCTCAAACGGGGAAAACCCCGTTGAGGATTGTGGTACCTCGCGAACTGCAAAGAGCAAGTAGGGAAGCAGTTTAGCCCAATTGCGTTTTTCTTGATCTACAAAGCGGCGCAACATATTTTTCAAAGTCTGATTAAATCGTTCAACAAGCCCATCCGTTTGTGGATGAAAAACTGAGGTTCTAATTGAACGAATTTTCAATAATTTATATAGTTGCTGAATACAGTCTGACATAAAATTAGTGCCCTGATCAGTGAGAATTTCTTTCGGGATTCCCACCCTAGAGAATATTTTTACCAATTCATTCGCTACAGCTATTGCATTCATAGAGCGTAAGGGAACAGCTTCTGGATATCTCGTTGCGTAGTCCACTACTACTAAAATATACCGATATCCTGACTCTGTTCCCTCCAGAGGGCCTACTAAATCTACACCAATCCTTTCAAACGGTACCCCAATAATTGGAAGTGGAACCAGAGGTGCGGGGCGAACTGACTTAGGGGCAGCTAATTGACATTCAGGACACTCCGATACATACTTCCGCACCAGACCATAAACCCCAGGCCAAAAAAACCGGGCCAGAATTCGTTCCTGAGTCTTTTCAGTTCCCAAATGACCTGAAAATGGAATGTCATGCGCCAATCTCATGATTTCTGACTGAAAAGGCCTAGGAACCAATAACTGTTTTACGAGCTGTCCCGTCCCGGGAGCCCGGGTTATTCTATATAATAAGTGCCCAGATACAGAAAAATGCGGAAATACCACCGGTTGTCCTTCCTGCATATCCTTCCCCTCAATATATCTAACCCGTTTCCAAGCATACTGTAACGTGGGATCATTTTGTTGTTCATATCCCAAGTCAATATCTCGGTCCCAATGGTTAGGTACACAGAGAGGAGTGTCTTTTATTACATGACCTTCCACCTCAGTAACCTCGCAGCCCCGGTTACACTGAATACCTACTCCCTTTCCTTGCCGTTTCAACGATTGGTTTACTTTTGTGTCAGACTCCTCCCCTTGTCGTCTCAGAGTTCCCTCATATTTTTCCACCCGACGCTCTCTTTTTGTTTTTCTTGGGCGGATTTTAGGGTTAAACAGGTCGGATTGCAACGGAAAAATCTCGCCAATTGTTTTCTCCTGTTGCTTTAATTGTCCCCTGGTAGAAACTAAGACCATTTCCCGACCTAAAATACGATCAAAAAACGGCCAGTCTCTTCCCAGGAGAACAGGGTATGGTAAACATTGCGCTACAGCCACTTTAACGCAAGCTGAATAATCACCTACAATAAGTCTAACTTTAGTGGTGGGATAAACCCGAGTTTCTCCATGAATACAGGAGATAGCCACTTTACCCTGTGGCTCCCAGGCTACCCCATCCAAGAGAGCTTGCCGAATCAATGTTTGTGCACACCCAGAGTCCGCAAATGCGTAAGTACTCTTTCCCCCGACCTGTACTCTTAACTGATAAGGGCCCTCCCGACATTCCCCAGTGTTCCTACCTGTTACTGCTGACCAGGATCTTGTCGCCAGGTCCACCTTTCTTACTGGACAATTCCTGGCAATGTGTCCAGGCTCATTACATTGGTAGCACACTTGGTTAGGAGGCATCAACGGAGTTAATCTGTCCTGCGAGTCCGCGACCGGCAGGTTAGGGGGATTCTCTCTCGCCCAGGATGGGGCTAACCTTGACCTCCATGGTCTGAAGGTCCGGTTACCCCCTCTGGGCTTCATTGGTTGGTTGGTCCGAGTTAGTTTAGGGGCAGGAGTGGGGTCTGACCCGGCACCTTCGTTTGCGTCTTCGTAGGCCTCCGCCAGGAGGATGGCATCCTCGAGAGTGGTAGGTCGATTCCTCTTAATCCACTCTCGATTCCCTGGCGGTAGTATAGACGCAAACTGTTCTATAACTATTTTCTGCACCAGTTCTTGGGGTGTATGTTCTTCTGGCCGCAGCCACCGGGTGCACTGATCTAAAAGATATTGTCCCGCAACCCGGGGCCGCATCCCCTTGGACAGCTGGTATTCCCGAAAACGGCGCCGGTATGTTTCCTCCGTGATCCCGAGGCGTGAGAGAATGGCTTCTTTAACTTTAACATAGTCCCCTGCATTCGTGGCCGTCAGGGCTCGATACGCTGCCTGAGCTTCCCCTGTCAGGCAGGGTGCCAATTTCATGGCCCAGTGTTCCCTAGGCCACTCTGCAGCCTCTGCCACTCTCTCAAACGTAATCAAGAAAGCCTCGGGATCATCTTCCGAGGTCATCTTCTGAAGATTAGGCTGAGCTGCAAACATCCGGGCAACCGCTCTCTCTGATGTTGATATTGATAGTTTTTCTACCAGCTGTCCCAAGAACTGGGCGAGCTGTTCCAGGTGCCGTGTCTCTCTCTCCTCTCGCTTCTCCTCCTGCTCCCTAAACATTGTCAAAACTGTAGCTGGATCCATTTTCACTTCTGACACCACGTGTGAGGCGAGAGTGTATTAAATGGAATGTCCAGACAGTAATTTATGTGTACAGAAATAAAATAATTTATTTTTATTTTCTATACACAACAAAAAGGATTAAATAACAAAAGAAAACAAAATGGTGTGAGGGAAGGAGTGCAGGGGTGAAATCCAAAACAAACTGATGACTCGTCTTTAATTTGTCTTCGTGGTGATCATAAACAAAAAAAAGACAAAAGAAATGTTAGTATTTTCAAAAAATCCCGCTGCACAAAACCAGTCTCTCCCTTCACCCGTGACTCCTCCTACTTTTACTTTCGGACCAACCCCGAACACAGTAGTACGTTCCCTTTAGTATGTAATGTCCCGCCTCTGTAGTCAGTGGAACACCAATCCCCAACCGACACGTGTCCTTATCCTTCACTTGACTCCAGTGGCTGGAATTTACATACTCGTACTTCCGCCCCTCACCAAGGTGCCGCCCCTCAAAAGATGACTTTTGCCATGGTCACGAGATCTTGGTAAGGGAAGTCCCGAGTTGGTTTGATGCCACCTACTGTCGGGAGGCTGAATCACAGACCGAAAACCCCTTTGACTCATCACATCACATACTGGGATAACATGTTCCTAGAATAAACTACAGCATCTGGAATACAGTGGTGCCTTCACTTGCTGGGAGACAGCTGTGCAGATTGGACGTTTTATCCATTTTGCATAGTGCATAAACAACACATTGTACCAAACAATGGCTAGAAGTAAAGGAAAACAAAACAAAGTGTTCATATACACATTTTCATTCAATCATTTACTCCAGTTGTTAGTTATATGTTGTTTTATTGCTGGGGGCCGGTCGAGCCCAGGTTATCAGGAAAGTCAGTTTTCCAACAAGTCCTTATGAGGGTTAAATCATGCATTTGAAAGAGTTTCATGCATTTAAATGAGGATTTTTTCCCACTGATCTACACACCATACTCCACACTGTTAAGGGTAAGAAAGTTTTTATTGAGAAAAAAATTATATATTAAAAATACAAAACTGAAAGATCATAATTGGATAAGTCTCCACCCCACTCATGTTTTAAACACTCATGTTACACAGACCCGTTTATATCCCGTGTACCAATGACTATACACCAACATTAACACACAGCACATAACACAAAATACACACAAGGGTGGGCACTTTGCAACAGGGGTGTAAACTTTCTATAGGCACTGTATATACCTATGGCAAACAATACCTCTCTAACAAGATGCTGGTAAAACATTACCTCTAATTAAAAAAAAAAGATCATGTTGTCCTTCAATCAACAAATAGGATGATCAGTGCTTATCAAATAGAAAGTGCAAAGGTTATGCAGTATCAGTTCAAATCAGATGGTCCTAGTGTCTACTGCAGCAGTAGATTTCACGCTGCACTGTGGAAGCAAGCCTATACTGCTTTTCACAATGAGGGGCCTGCTTGTCACCTTGTTTGTAGTTTTAACTACTCTCCAGCTTTCTTCTGCTGTACATCCAGGTGAGTTGATTTGCTTTATGCATTATCCTCCAATGAATAGAATCCCAGTAAGTCTGATAGTAGTTTCATATTGTATAGGGTGCTGTATGATATCAGCAGATATGCAGCCCACAACAGGTCGGAGTGGCTTCCAAGGGTGACCTTTAGGTAGGGGTAAAATCAGCTTGTAATCTACAGTACCCTATACTGCATATTATCTAGTTCAATAAGAATTATAAAGATATCGTCTGATTCAAGCCATATGACCCAAACCATCTCATGGTAAGAAATCTCAGTCACATAAATATCAGGTTCTGCTGTATATTATATATATATAAAACATGGTACTGATTTATATGAATTGCTATACATTGGTAAAGCCCTTGTTGGGCTCCTGGTTTTGAAATATGGCTAGCATTGCTTCTGTGTCACGCTGTTCAAACACTTAAGACAGGCGCCCTTGGTGTTTATTGATTAACTATTACTGAGACAATGTTGGCTGCATTAACTCCACTGCTAATGCTTCATTGTGTCATTTTTGTGTGCCAAAATATGCATGGTGTTTCTGTGCTAAATGGTGCTAAACTGTTGCTTTAAGCTATAATGTTTGACACAGAGATCAATACTACTAAATTGTTGACAGTTTAGGTTTTGTATTTCTGTCTTGGGGGGAGGGAAAGTAGTTCCTTAAAAAATAAGCTGTTGTTTTCCTTTGTTCTCTGTGTGGTGCGTATGGATAGTATTTCCACCTTCTGGTGATGAGGCCTCAAGCGGGATATTAAGTTCATTTTTTGTGAACGTGTTTTTCGACTACATTTTAGAAATAGTTGGTTACAGGCTGCTGCATCTTTTAAGAACCATGTTAGAATGGCACCTTCAGCCACATAGTTACCTGTAGATACATTTTTGTAATTCTCCAGGTTCCTGTGTGAGGTTGGCCAGTAGATTGACAATATTTGGTATGTCCTTTAAAGGCATAAACCAAACTATGTATATCATACACTAGTATAACCATCTGTTTAAGACAGTGTTGTGTCTTGTGTCTTCATTTACAGTTTGCTTTCCTAATCAGTTACCTGAGTAGCGGTTGGGTGTGCTGAATCAAACTTTCAGGTTTTATCTTGTGGACTATGATTTATAGAGAAAACTGCATTTGCATGAATGCTGTTAGAACCTGCTTGCTTAGGTGATTCCTGCTTCTGTTTTATCGGCTCACTTTTTCATGGGTCAGACGTACAGCAGATATGAGACAACCCATGCAATCTGCTTCAGATTTCTGTATGTAGCACATACATTATTTTGAAGTGCAGTTTGACACCTGAAATAGAAAAAAAAGCTATGACATTGTACTGCTGCCAACATTATCTGGCTTAATCTCACTGTATCTACAGTATACAATGCAAAGGTTATTGTACGAACCATTTATAGCACCCATATTTCTTTTATAACTAACGGTAAAAGATACCAGACTTGTAACATCGCGTTTCATTCATTAGGACTTTTAAACTAGTGATACGCTGTCACTATTTTATATTTTAGTTAGCTGAGCTTAAAAACGGCAAAATCATCTTTACAATATTTAGGTAATTTACCCAGTAATGGTATCTTTAATCACTTTTTTTTTTAACTGCAAACTGTGATGTTTGTATTAGTATATTAACTGTTTAGTACCCTGTGACGGAAAGATGGGTGATAAATCAGTGAGGGCGCTGAACGAGAGAAGAAGCTGGCGACTTCGTTTCCGTTGGGTCAGCCTGGAGACCGTATTGATTTGAAAGATAAACGAGAGGCAGCTGCAAGTAATAAGGCAGCTGCAACCGTTTATCTTGATATCATGCGGGATTACATATAGGGGCCAGGGTAACGCTGGTCTTTTCCTTCGTTTGGGTTAACGCTTGGAGAGAGAAGGAGCGAGAGAGGAGCTCTCGTTGTAAAGAGAATTACGTGTTGTGTTTTGTTGTGTTTGTTTGTGATTGTCTGCGTTTTGCACCACCAGACAGTTAACTCACCTATCCGGAGCTGTCGACCAGGGTCAGCACAATCCGGATCACCACTGCACGGAACCGTCACGAAATACAGTGTCTTCACCCACCACAAGCACGTCTGCACTCACCCAGGACTGGTGACCGTGTGTTCGTTTTGTTCGGGACTGTGCCCTATTATTGCTATCCCCGTGCTTTACACATTGTTGTGTATAGCCGGGGATTTATTATTTAACGGTCACCAGACCTGGATTATAAATAAAAGCACCTTTTCACTGGAAACTGTTGTCTGCCTGTCACTCCTGCATCGCATCACCGTTATACCTGTTCCCCTCCACTAGCCACTTTGCCACACGTGGTGTCAGAACACGGGACTATGGACCGCAACGCGCTGGCGGAGTTGCTGCAGGCACTGGAGACCAGACGGGATGCAGAGGAGAGACGGAGGGAGGAGCGCTATACGGCGCTCATTGAACGGGTAGGGCTGATCGTTGCTGCAGGAGCGACCCCTACCGGAACATCATTGATGTCGGCCCCGAAGGCACGGGCCATGAAAATGACGGCGGAGGATGATCCGGAGGCATTTTTGGTGGCGTTCGAGCGGCTGGCAACCGCGGCGGGATGGCCTCGGGAGTTCTGGGCAAGCCAGCTAGGACCTTGCCTGATCGGGGAAGCGCAGGCAGCTTACCAAGCCCTGAGCGACCAGTACGCCACTGACTATGACCTAGTCAAGCAGGCTATCCTCCGTCGTCTCAACATCACCGCGGAGACCCACCGGACGCGGTTCCGCGAGTACCGGAGAGCCCCGGAGACACGCCCCAGGGTGGTGGCACAGCGGTTGTGCGACCACATGGTCCATTGGCTGACCCCAGAGAAGAAGACCGCTCAACAAATGGGGGAAGCCATTGTGGTGGAACAATTCTGCCATGTGGTCGGCGCCGAAACTCAGGCGTGGGTACGGCGCCACAACCCTGACACCCTGGAGGAGGCGGTCAAATTGGCCGAAGATTTTGAGGACTCTTTGACGTCAGCCCGGGTCGGGATCCTGTCAGCCCCTGCCCTGCTCAGGAACCAACCTCTCCCTCCCTCTCCTCCAACACCACCACCATCACCCTCGGTCCCGGCACCCAGACCTCCCAGACCGCCGACCCCGTTGGGCCCCCTTGCCTCCCCCCCATGGAGACCGAGGATGGCCCCCAGCTGGGGTAGAGGTGTTGCCCCTGCCCCGTTGCCCTACCAGCAGCGGGACAGATATTTAACCTATGCCCCCTCTGTCCCTCCACTCTGTTTTAGGTGTAACCAGCCAGGACATAGGGCCAGGTCATGCCCCGCTGCTATGGAGTGTGACGTGGCTGCATGCAACTGGACACCTGGAACGGGTAAGCAGGGGGAAAACGGTTGGGAGGGGCCCTGTCTGATTGACGTGGTTTTAGGGAATGTGAAAACCCACGCGTTAGTGGACACAGGGTGTGAGCAGACCTTGATCAGGACAGCTCTCTTGGGCGGTATGTCGTGGCGGCCACAAGGTCAGGTGGCCATCTCCTGTATCCATGGAGACACGGCGGCATACCCCACCCTAAAAGTATATTTATCGGTAGGACCGATAAAACGTCACCTTGTAGTCGGGGTGGCGGAAAGGTTGCCGCACCCAGTTATTCTGGGCCGAGACTGGCCAAAATTCAAAGAATTGGTGCAAATAATGGCAGTCTCAGCCACACACGTAAACGTGGCAGAAAAAGGGAAAAAGGAACGGATTGGTGATGTGTTTCCTTTTCATCCTGAAATGTTTTCCCCTCTGTTCCGTCCTAGAAAAACAAATAAGGAGAGACGGACCGCGAAATGGGAGGGAGCGTCTTTGAGACAAGGCTGGGGTCTGGTGGGAGAGTGCTGTAATGGGAACAAACGCCAGTCGAAGGGAGTGGGAACGCAGTGCGACCGAGAGAGCGAGGTTACTGGGCCGACTAGGGCAGAGGTTATTCCAGCCCCTCTCAATATACCGGACCCGTGGTACTCAAGCGCGGACCTAGTGTGGGGCCAAAAGAACGACCCGTCACTGGTGCACGCTTGGGGGCAGGTCCGGTCCATTGAAGGTAAGGATGTTGATGGCGCTGGGCCGCTAGTATATCCACATTTCAGTATAAAGGGGCAATTACTATATAGGGTAAACCTAGCCGCGGGCACAGGACAGCCTGTAACACAATTATTGGTTCCCCCGTCTTGTCGGACCGAGGTCATGAGGCTGGCGCATGATATCCCTTTTGCGGGGCACCTCGGAGCCGAGAAGACGAGGGAGCGAATATTGGCTCGATTCTATTGGCTCGGTCTTCATACTGATGTGTCGAAATATGTAGCCACATGCCCAGACTGCCAGCGAGTAGCGCCAGGTCGAGTGCGCCCCGCTCCTTTGGTCCCACTGCCGATTATTTCCACTCCGTTCGAGCGCATTGCAATGGACATAATGGGCCCGTTGCTACCTTCTGACTCTGGGTATACGCATATATTAGTAGTGGTGGATTATGCAACGCGATACCCAGAGGCAGTTCCATTGAGGTCCACTAGTGCAGCTGCAATAGCCACCGAGTTAGCGCAGATTATGGCTAGAGTAGGGATCCCCAAGGAGATTTTGACTGATCACGGAACCAATTTTTTGTCCAATACGTTACAGCAGGTGTACAAAATATTAAAAATACGTCCCATCAGGACGTCCGTTTATCATCCACAATCGGACGGTTTGGTTGAACGTTTTAATCAGACCTTAAAGTCGATGCTGAGGCGATTTGTAACACAGGAGCAGAAACATTGGGCATCGCTTCTTCCCTACCTCCTTTTTGCGGTGAGAGAAGTGCCGCAGAGTTCAACGGGGTTCTCCCCCTTTGAGCTCCTGTACGGCCGGCAGCCTCGCGGCATTCTCGACCTGCTGAGGGAGGGGTGGGAGGAGCACAAAGGCTCGTCTAAAAATGTAGTGAAGTATGTGCTCCTACTACGAGATCGGCTGGATTTGGTCGGTCGTTTGGCCCAAGACAACCTCAGATCGGCTCAGCACCGACAACAGCAGCATTACAACAAAAATGCACGGATTCGAACCTTTCGACCAGGGGACAAGGTAATGCTGCTACTTCCCTCATCTGAATCGAAACTGTGTGCTAAATGGCAGGGGCCGTATGAGGTGATTCGGGCTATAGGGAAAGTAAATTATGAAATTAGACAGCCCGATCGCCGAAATGAACGTGAAATTTATCATGTCAATTTATTAAAGCCCTGGCAGGCAAGGGAGGTCTTATTTATAGCCCCAGGCAATATGGAGGATGATTTAGGTCCCTGTTCAGAGACCCCGAGCACAAGAGCGATTTCTATGGGGGAACAATTGGTTCCGGATCAGCAAAGAGAGCTGCGTAAGCTTATTGAGGAGTTCAGCGATGTTTTTTCTGACGTGCCCGGCAGGACAAACTTAGTTGAATATGACATTATCTCTCCACCAGGTGTCACAGTGCGAGAGAGACCGTACCGGATCCCGGAAAGTCGACGAAGTGGCGTTCGCAAAGAGGTATGTGATATGCTCGAGCTTGGGGTGATTGAGCCTTCCAGGAGCGAGTGGTGCAGTCCGATCGTCATAGTGGCTAAGAAAGACGGCACCAACCGCTTCTGTGTGGATTTCAGAAAGGTGAACGCTATTGCTAAGTTCGATGCATATCCCATGCCTCGGGTCGACGAACTTTTAGACAGACTGGGAAAAGCGAGGTTTATTTCCACTCTGGACCTGACGAAGGGATATTGGCAAATCCCTTTAACCCGCAGCTCCAGAGAGAAAACCGCATTTTCAACACCAGAAGGGCTGTTCCACTTTAAAACCATGCCGTTTGGGCTACATGGTGCGCCCGCTGCCTTTCAGAGACTGATGGACCAGGTTTTACGCCCACATCATGAATATGCAGCAGCGTATATTGATGACGTGGTGATATACAGCTCCACCTGGCGAGAGCATTTGGCTAGGGTTGCAGCCGTTCTTCAGTCTCTAAGGGCAGCCCGGCTGACAGCTAACTTGAGGAAATGTGCGTTTGCCAAAACAGAGACTCAATATTTGGGATTTTTAATGGGGAATGGAAGGGTGAGACCTGTAGTCACCAAAATCCAGGCTTTGGTTGATGCAGCGATCCCCAAAACCAAGACTCAGGTGAGGTCACTACTGGGCTTAGCCGGTTATTACCGCCGCTTCATCCCCGAGTACGCCACAGTGGTTAACCCGTTAGTCGACCTCACCAAAAAGAGTGCTCCAAATTTAATTAAATGGTCAGCTGAGTGTCAGGGAGCGTTTGATACTATTAAGCGTACACTTTGCCAGGCCCCCACTCTTATTACTCCAGATTTCACCAAGAGATTCATCCTCCACACCGACGCATCGAATGTAGGTTTGGGTGCAGTCTTGTCCCAAAAAGTAGCTGGAGTAGAGCACCCGATATTATACCTCAGTAAAAAAATGTTACCTCGGGAACGCAACTACTCCGTAGTCGAAAAAGAGTGTTTGGCCATTAAATGGGCTACTCACTCTTTACGATACTACCTGCTGGGACACTCATTCGATCTGGTCACAGACCACGCCCCACTCAAGTGGTTAAGCACAATGAAGGACAGCAATGCCCGGATAACTCGGTGGTATCTGGCATTGCAGCCCTTCATGTACCACATGGTACACCGTGCGGGGAAAGACCACCAAAATGCGGATTATTTTTCCCGGGAGGGGGGAGTAATGGGGAAGGTAGATTTAGCCGAGTGTTCCTTCGGCTCCACTCTGAGCGGTGGGATATGTGACGGAAAGATGAGTTCTGGTGATAAATCTTCCTCCCAACCTGTGAGGGCGCTAAAGAACGGGAGGAGAAGCATCTGGAAGGGCTGGCCTGACAGTTCGTTTCCGGGTCAGGGAAGTGGGTCAGCCTGGAAAGAAGCGCGACTCTGTTGTAAGACCGTATTGATTTGAGAGATAAACGAGAGGCAGCTGCAAGTAATAAGGCAGCTGCAACCGTTTATCTCGATATCATGCGGGATTACATATAGGGGCCAGGGTAACGCTGGTCTTTTCCTTCGTTTGGGTTAACGCTTGGAGAGAGAAGGAGCGAGAGAGGAGCTCTCGTTGTAAAGAGAATTACGTGTTGTGTTTTGTTGTGTTTGTTTTGTAATTGTCTGCGTTTTGCACCACCAGACAGTTAACTCACCGGTCCGGAGCTGTCGACCAGGGTCAGCACAATCCGGATCACCACTGCACGGAACCGTCACGAAATACAGTGTCTTCACCCACCACAAGCACGTCTGCACTCACCCAGGACTGGTGACCGTGTGTTCGTTTTGTTCGGGACTGTGTCCTGTTTTATTGCTATCCCCGTGCTTTACACATTGTTGTGTATAGCCGGGGATTTATTATTTAACGGTCACCAGACCTGGATTATAAATAAAAGCACCTTTTCACTGGAAACTGTTGTCTGCCTGTCACTCCTGCATCGCATCACCGCTATACCTGTTCCCCTCCACTAGCCACTTTGCCACAACCCTACAAACACATTAACAAATGATGGTCATTTTGTATTAATAGTTATCAATTATATATGGACCTATTTATAAACTAAAAGAAAATCTGATCTCATTTGTTAAACATTTGAGATGATAATCCCCAAGTCTGGATGGGATGTTTTGCACAGGTTTAGCTGGGAATCTTTATTGTTAGTTCATAAATAAGTAACCATGTATTAATTAACCGTGATAAAAAACAAACACTTTGTGTGTTGAAGAGTTTTGTATAGAGGATTCCAGGAAAGGGTTAGTACACTCTGGGCTAAAAGCAACTTCGGTAACTTTGTTTTCTGTGTGTTTTGACAAGTAAGTTAATAAAGACTATTTCTTTTATTTCACCTTGTCATTGGAAATTGCATTTAACTGGTAAAAAACCTAAAAACTTCAACAGCTTGGTGGAGGACCCTTTATTAAACAGCCTATTTTTAATGCTTTTTGTAATTTCTGCAGGAGCTTGAATTGTGGTTTTTAGATCCATCGTCTATTCGCCTTTCAGAACTTTCAAAGAGTAACATAACAATTTTATTTTTAAAATGAATACATTAAAAATTAAGATTTTTTTTAGGGCAAATCATATGAGTTAGCTAGGATGTTTGTTTACTGGGAGGGGAGGTAGATAGTACATTTTTCCACAAGCAGTAAAGTTTATAACTACGAAACTGTATGCCCATCTTTATACAATATCACACAGTCTGAAGCATTTTACTCAGTGGTCTTTAGTGCAGTACCCTTGAAATGTCTGTGAATGAGTGCAAAAGTAATATTAGACCTAGATCTATGTTTATTTTGCTTCATGTTAGGTGCAACAAAGGGAAATCCATCTAAAAGTATATAGAAAAGAGCTAACTGGTAATTTAGCAGATGATAGACTGATGCATATTACAAATGAAAAAGGATTATGTGATTGTGCATATACAGTACGAGTTTTCAATTACAGTATTGTCTAAACATGTGTTTTTGACCCATTTGAACACTACTAAGGGGCAGATTGAATTAGAACATCCAGCTCTATGATCAATTTGTGTTCTATTGTGTTCTTTGTATTCTATTCTTTCTGTTCTATTGTGCTATTCAATCGCCTCAGGGAAATAACACAGGTGCTGTATTAATTGATTGAATAAACTTGTACAGTAAGTTCTACTGCCCATATATAATACATGATAAATGCAGTAAATGATTAGTGTGGTCTATTCAATGTTTCTAAACCCCTGCAGATATTTGTCTTTAGGATGATTTGCTACAGATTATTATATCTATAGAAATGTCTGAAACAAAATTGCAATTATTTTTAATTTACTGTAAAATTAAGCAGCAATAATAGGCGGTCCAAACGTGTGTCACTTATTAGAATTTTATTATTTTTATTTTCTGTTATTGTCAAAGCAAAAGGCTCAAAAAACACATAAGCCAGAAGATGGTAGCAAATAGAAAAATGAGTGTTGCCATGCTAACTTTTGAGATTTATGTAATTTTATATACTAGTTACTCCATATTTGATATGTCTGCTTAATAAAGTAATATTTCTGTTGCTGTAAATTAGTGGAAATTGAGCACACAGAATACAATCTTTTGCATAATTAACTATTTCTCTGTTTCAATGAGACTACTCTCTAAAAATAGTTTAAAAATTGTTAATATTATTATTCAAAACGAAAATAGCAAGAACAGTTGGAAATGTAAAGGCCCTCAGGCCCCAATGGATTTATGTAGACTAGAGAATTAGCCTTCAGTTGAGCTTCCTGTTTTCCCTCAAACTGTAGTCATAGCAACTGAAACAAAGCTGCGTCCTCCCTGCATCGCGTAATTGAGTAAAATGGCGGGTAAAATGCCGGCCGTCTATTCCTGCAATACCAGAGTATTGATAGCTGAATCTGTTACTAAATCACATGACTAGAGCTATCCCCCAAAATAGATGGGCACCTGCAGCACTAAACCACATACAAATGCCCATTCTATTTGATCTGTTTGTTTGTGAGTTGTGTTACTCAGAGAATGATTATAAAAAGAAAAGTATCTCCCCCTTCATCCCCAGCCCCACAGGCCAGTAATTCTCTATGCAATTAAGAAGCTCAGTCACAGTTGGACCTTGAACACAATATAATATGACAACACCCACACACATAGTTTATTGCTGGGGCAAATTGTAAAAAACTAAAAGGATTACTGAATACATGAAACTTTATAAAAACGTGCTCTTCAGTGATTAAACGACAGTGGTTTTATGACCCACCACAGTTTAGAACAATAGACCCTCTTGACTGTTGTGGAGACCAACAGAAACAATATTACTATTATTAATATTATAATATTATTATTGTGGGCATCCCAAGACAATAGTTACATAAAGACTATGCCTACAACGTGTTACTTTAAAATGAATTGTAAAATGAAAAGTCAGATGATGTCAGTTTGCTGTGAAAATAGTGAGTTGTTATCCATGTAAAGTTTGCTGTTTATGATAGGGTGTGGTGTCACTACACTAGCACTGAAGCAGACAGTGCCAGCTTCCATTGTAGTGTGGAATGGAAATTTAGAGGGTCAGCTGGCGCCTGGTATTCTGGCTCTAGCCTACCATACAAGGATCAGGGAATAGTTAGTCTGCGGTTGCAGGATGAAATACAACCCACAGTGTATTCTTTAATCCCACAGCAAATTCAACTCCCACAAGTAAAGCAATTGTAAATGCTTTTTTTCTACAGTTTATAGCTTCTTCCAAAATGAATGAGAGGGTACACCATGAATCCATGGGATATGGTAGTTAGTCCAGAAATGGGCAAATATCCTACGAGCAAGTGGAGGGTTATCCAAACACCCCCATGAGTGAAATGACTGCAGTATTCTGTTTAGATAACAAGTACAATGTATGGAAAAGAAAATCTGTTAAAACCTAAATTAAAGAGCTGAATTATTATTATTTTCCTTAGGCAAAGCTTCACGTCTCTTAGCAACGCAGCATCATTAACGCAAGATTCCACAGTATCCCTCAACAGTGCTGAAAGTTATCCAGCTCTAGATCTGTCAATCCTTGTATAGATATATACCAAGCAACGCAGATAAAAACTGTATTATTTATACTGTCAGCAAGTGTTTGAACAGGAGTACAAAACCCCCTACTCAAAATGAATGGAGATGCTGCATTTGCACAAGAAGGGTACAATTTGAATGTGTTGTGTTTGTTTCATTAAACAGATTGTATGTTGCGCATGGATGAAGGACAAGGAGAAGGGAGGGGATTCCGTCTCTTTTACAATAAAGCAATGGATCAGTGCCTGCCTTTTAGCTACAAAGGGTCAGGAGGAAATGGAAACCGATTCATTACTGACAGGATGTGCATGTCAAACTGCTCCAAAAGAGCTGCTGAACTCTACCCACAAGGCGGTAAGTTCACACTTTTATTGCTTTCCACCTGTTCATTATGCAGTGCTTTTTTTTAATCAGTTATCAACATGAATTTTGTTTCACATTTTTACAACCCAGTACAAGGTGAATGTCTAATCGATGCGATATCCAGCATACCCTCATTCCTCCATTAAGTGTTTTCCACAGTTTTATTATTCAGGCGTGGAGACCACACCAAACTATGGGATATAAGAATGTCAGCCAAAACTAATTTCAATATTAAAGACACATTAGTCATAGACATTTTCAAGTTTATTTTAGCATTACTATGTCTACTACTGTTGAGTTGTTTCATAGTTACTCAATTTGAAATAACCAATCACTTCACTGGGAAATGTGCTTCACTGTGTTCTGTGAAGGCATCGCGTCATCAGTGTATTGTATGTCCTTATTGTTTAAGCCAGACGTGTACAAGTTTCCTCCCTCTCTGACACTAATGTCAATGTCAAAATGGTGTTTTTGTTATACTGATACTTCAATAGGAAAGTCTATACTGTGGACATATACCTTGTTAAAATAATTCAGTAAAGACTAACCAAAACAGTTCCTTGGTACTACACTATTAAATTGTGCAGCCTGTAAACAATAAAAACATATACCTGTACAAACGTTTCTAGTTTTTAAATAATGTCATACTCAAAAATAAAATAAGAGTGTGGAAAGCGGTTCGAGCAGGTGATGAGCACAGGTAAAAACGGAAGCATTTTTATAGAGACTATAAAACATGTACTTTGGATTCTAGATAGAGGAAGGGCACCTGGTTATAAATTGTGTGTCAAAGAACACACAATGTGGAGGGAGAGAGAGACAGTCACCCAAGCAGGATGTGACCTGGTTAAATATAATCACACCGAGCTCTTTAACCCTTTAATGGGCAGCACAGACACTGTATAGCTGAGTCGAAGGTGGCTGCCGGAAGATCTCAAAGCTGCCTCATGTATGCAATGAAAAGACAAAACATGAAACATGTATTTATTCATTATTTCTTAACACAGAATGCTGGTGAAAGCCTTGTCTTAACAATCTAGGGTTGAACTCTACTTCTTTTAAAACAGACAGCGGCCCTGCCAGACTAGCACACTGTACAGGCATGTTTAAATATTAACTAGCAATTATACAGACACATGATACATATGGGTAGTCTTTGACTGTTGTGTAAAGCACATGGCATGTTTGGTTGTTGACTGCAGAGGGAGCCGGCAGCAGCCCCAGTTGGATATAGGAACATGATGAGAGGAGTCAGACTGGTTCCATGGTGCTGATGAAAATGTGGCATTACAGTCATAGGTAATTCAAAAACGTTTAATTCCGAGCACTAAATTTATACCAAAATAGCTTACTAGCTATTGTACTCCCTGCTATGATAAACTTTAAGATTGCAGGAGGATCATCCTCTACTAATTGCAGTAGATGCATCTATAGTTTACCACAATATGAACTTTTGATCAGAGTGCAATTATGAATTTGGAATTGTACAAGCATGTGTCCATTGCAGAGGCTTGCTAGCAAAAATTGAAACTGTAAGTAAAAGGATTTGTTTTTCTGCAGACCTAGAGAAACAGAAAAGGAATTTATATTCTTTCTTGTAAGTCGAACCGATACAGTGGCTGCCCATTAAACAGCTTCCTCGCCAATGTCTGTGGCTCGCCATGGGGGGATGCATATGGGAACAAGATAGATGGAAAACCATTTTAAAAAACACACGATAGGAAATCTGCACAGCACAGATGGAAATAAGACTATTCCATAACAGTTTCGTCCCTTTCCAGGTTCTTCTACTAAAATGAGAAGGGGGGAGTCTTGATGATGTAATACTTGAGTGTCCTCCTGTAACGTGTTCCTTGGATTCTGGAGGGGTTTGCTTCTTCGACACGTAAAACTTCAGTTCAATCCCTGATGTGAACAATGTATGAAGGTCTTGCACATGCATTGGTGTGGTCAGTACTGTAGGCTGCCTTTCTAAAACAGGAATGAGGCTTATTTCTGTCACAAATAGAAGCCCTTGTTTGGCCTTCTGTGTGTTTTTGGTTGTTTTTTTCCACGTGGAATGAATGTGGTGTTTCTCAGACAGTATAATTAAGTTTCCTGTTTAACAAAAGGTATCTCCTCAACAATATAGCATTTTACTCAGTTTATAATGTGTGTCTGCTTGCTGTTTCCATTTTTATGGGAAGGCAAGGCTAGGTTGTGTTGAGGTTCAAAAACAGTAGTGAGGTAAGATATATATGTATATATCTGTCTAACATACTATAGATCTATATATAATATATATATATAGATATATATATATATATATATATATATATAGAGATAGATAGGACGGAGAGATATAGAGAGAGAGAGAGAGCGAGAGAGAGAGAGAGAGAGAGAGAGAGAGAGAGAGAGAGAGAGAGAGAGAGAGAGAGACAGCAACACTGTTACTTATAGCAGGCTTTAATTTTAGGGTTCAAGTGGTTTCACTCAGAACTACCGTGACACAGTGAGTTTAGAGATTACAGTCAAAGTGAAAAATCCAGTGGCCTGTCTTTGTCAGTTTGTTTAATTTTTATTTCATTGTAGCCTACTTTCTTTTTTCTTTCTTCCTTTTAGAATGTTATTGAAATAAATTTGTGTTTTCTTGCCTTCTAAAAATATGTGGTATACATTCAAAGACAATACTCCAAAAGTTAGTTTTAATCAAAGTCTTTAGAAAGAGGTGGTTCCTACATTTTTACATTGATCAGCATTTTGAATCATACTGTTCTATATAAACAGTAATACAGTAATTCAGTTAAAAAGATGCATTCACTCAAACACTGGAACTGCCTAATTTGAATGTATTTGGGTAGACTATTTTACACTTTATGAAGACTTGGGTTTGGCCACCTTTTGCCCTGATCAAAGCCTTGACGAGACATAGCAGAGACTCCACAAGATTCTTCAAGGTGGAAATTTAACCCATTCAGGCATTCATGTTTCACACAATTAGTGCAGACAGGTAGGCTGAGGACCATGAGGACAAATGTGGGGATCAAGTTCATCCCAATGGGATTGCGATCTAGGGACGCTGTAAAGGCCTTTGAACCATTATCATCCAATTCTGGTGCAATGGATGGAAGCAATACCGTCTTCAAAATAGCCATCAGGATAAAAGGGATTTGATCTGCAACAATGCATAAATAAACATACGGCAACCGAAAGGATGAGGGAATGCTGTTGGCTGCATTTTGTTTTCCTGCTTCTAGGCATTAAAATAAACAAATGTACATCTCTTTCTGTCAACATGTTCTTGAAAATACTTGAATGTTGTGTATGTCATCGACTCTATGACTAAGCAGCCTGCAGGTGTTTTCCAAAGGTAAATCATACAAGTCAGAAAGCTCTGTATATTTCTGAGGAAGTATCTTTCATGGGTTTTTTTGTCTGACGACTGAGAAACCTGTACTTAGATATACGCTGTCTGACTGCAAATGTAGCATAAACCTGCCTGGAAAAATAAGCAGGAATGGGTTATTGTATTTAGAGGGAAGAAAATATATCAAGAACTTACACTGGAAAAGTGATGTTATAATTATAACGTGTATTCTAGTGCACAGCTACAGTGTTTTGACAGCTGCAATGAGAACAACACAGAATAACGGCAAAAGGTAAAACAGTGAAAAAAAATGGAATACAGAAATCGGATTACTCTAAAACACAGAATTTTTTCTTAATGTGGTTGGTGTTTTCAAAGATTTTGGTTGCATCCGAAATCAAGGGAAATTGTGGGAAAAAAAAACAGAGCTTGTAACCAAAAATGTATTGAACATGGATCAACAAGAAACTTGATTATGGCATTGGTCTGTCTGTTGGTCAAAATAGCCTAAAGTGGACAGATTTGAAAATCTAGAGAACTCTACAATGTAAACAAGGTGATAATAAGCCATATAATTCCTTAGCAACATACTGTAATGACTTTCAACCATTTGAGTACGTACTAGTCCACAAGATTGTGTTTTGTGATTATTTGTTTTAAAACACTTGAATAGAACAAATTCTTTATCAGGTTTTACTCTTAGGGCTGAAGCATGACATCACCATTATTATGTACAGCTTAAGCATTACTTGATAGTGTTTACCATAAATATTTACCTCTCTCTCCCTAATTGCAAGTTGGAGTTTTTCCAAAAAAAGCAAACTGTCGCCCAAAGAACCTACTGTACCATCCCACTTAATTGTGAATCGAGCCACTCTGCTGCTCTGATTGGTTTACTGTCATAGTGCGCCCCCTTGTGGTGAATTCGTAAGCAGTCTCCTTCATATCCTTCCTTAACTTTCAAAATCATTGTACAGTATTCAAACATACATTTAAAAAAAAAAAAAAATTAAAATAATAGTGATGATAATAACATCTTGTGAAGAGATGGGTTTCTGTTTATTTTATTCTGTTATGAAGTATTGATAATTGAGACTCAATAAAATTACCCCTACATTTTAGTAATAATAATAATAATAATAATAATAATAATAATAATACATGCGAATTAATGTCTTTTAGTGCTATTATCAAGTAAAAATCAAGCTTTTTCACAATTTTAGCAGGCTATATTAATGCCACTGAAATTGTCCTCCCCTCCCCCGCCGTCCACAATAATTTTAACATTTTCCACGCCCGCTATAGCCATGTGGAATGGACCAGCGTCATGTTGGTTACCAATGCGGGCCCTAACCATAAACCCACATACAAGAAAATCCTAAGAACATTTCCATTTGGGCGCGCTCTTTTTTAATTTTTTTGTTTTTGTTTTTAGATGCTGCCTGTGCATTGCCAATGGACTTTGGATTGTGCCAAAGCCATTTCCTAATGTATTACTACCACCAGGGGAAGAAGAAGTGCAAGAGCTTCTTTTACTCGGGTTGTGGAGGGAATGGGAACAGGTTCATTGATATTCACACCTGCAACTCCACCTGCGCCAAATACATTGGTGAGAAAAAAAAAACCTTACTGCTGGGGGTAATTATAAACTCTTAAACAACCTCAGTAACCAATTGAAAATGGCTTTCATGAACTACAAACTCGATGTAATTAATTAAAATAGGTTTTAAAGAAACAGTCATTAGCAAAACAGCCCCTCAAAATGTGTGAACAGGGTGAGTAATAGGGCACATAAAGTGTATTTTGGGGTATTGCGATTGTTTTACCTGTGTACACTTATGCATTGAAATATAATGTATTAACTTGCTTTGAACACAAAACAAGAAACACGTGTTAGCGTGTTTATAAACTATTTCATAACCCTAATAAATTGACAAAGTGGCCTATTTTCACAGGAGTTTAATGTGTAACAGAACTCCCTGCACGTTTACAAGAAACACACCCAACATATTTTATTGTTTTTAAACATATTCCTGATAGTTTTCATATTTTGTTATTCACACATTATTATTCACACATTATAGGTAAATAAAGTAGGGAATTATTTTTAAAAAAAAAACTTTTACTCTGAAACGTTCGCCAGGAAACATATACCGGTATATTTATTACTTAACATCGCAGTGTGTTAAGTGTTAAGTTCATTCGCGATCTGTATACAATGAATTCTTGAATGATTTTTTTTTTTCTTCTGGCGAACGCATAAAGTAAATATACATAAATGTATTGGTAAGTTAATTTATGATCTACGGAAGCGTGTTGTTAAAAGATGCTGCTATACAGACAACACGTGACACAGAAAAGTAACGTATATCGTTTATTGTAAACTTTGCAGTGTTCTGTAACACTTTTAATGAATAAATAAATACCCTTCTAATAAAAATATGTGTAATGATAATTGCTTTTATCAGATGCCACACTTGTGGATGAAGATGATGATGAACATATAAACGGAACTGATGCTGGTATGTTAACAGTTTAGGTTCTTCCAGAATAATTATCTTCCCATACCACTGTAATAAGATTGTTTTACCTTTCCTATACTTGTGAGCAGGTGGGCACTTGTTAACAGGTCCCACCATCTCATTATTTTCTGAAATGAGGGAATCTCTAGTGCCTGAGTGCTTAGAATTCAACTTATGGGGTGAATTTAACTGAAAGGCTTGTATGTTGTATCGTTTGACCACTTAGATAACTCCTGATGTAATGGAAACCCACCTAAGCCTTGGACACGTTGTCCAGACAGGTGGGGTCCTATTACCAGTAACACAGGAAGTGAATGGAATGCCAACGTGTTATGTTATTTTAATGGCATGTAAAATGCTTCTTAAACCCTTTGTTATCAGGGGTGGAAATAAGTCTCCTTTTGCCGTTTCACCCACTCCAGATTTTACTGCGAGCTTGATTAGCTACAGCATATACATAACAAGCTCAGGTCTTTACTTATTAAACTCACAGTAAAACCAGGAATGGATGCTCCTGCTATGCAATGGGAGTTTCATTTTCATCCCTCATCTCTAAAGACCAGACTATACTTTAACAAGGTTTCAATGCATCTGAATTCAATCCAAAACAAAGCCTGTGTGTATCACACTTTATAACAATACTTTATCAATGTTGTAAATCATTCTTCCTGCAGGGTTAGTGGCTGGAATTGTGTTTGGATGTCTTGGCTTTGTCATTCTAATCGCTGTGATTTTTGTGGCAGTACAAAGGAATAAGTAAGTAATGTATTGTTAAAACCAATTAGAAAATGGCAAGAATAGAGGGAGCAATCTCATTGGCTAACAGATGTTCCATCCTGTGCAAATATGTCACTATACGAGCACGGCACAGCGTTGAGGTTCAAGATGGTTTCAGTACAGATTTCACTTTTTTTCCCAGTAAATGATTGCATTTCTGTTGGTCTCTCGGTGCGCCTCTATCTTTAATTGATATGTGTGTGGGGGTGGCTACCAGCCACTCATGACATCTCTCACTTAGGAAGCCATAAAAACACACCTACACAGTGAGTCTATTTCAAGAAAGCTAATCATTTATGGTAAATCAGGAACAATGCATTCAGGTCCCTTCAGTGTCATTTCGACTGTAGAATAACAGGTAAAACAATTCCAAATACTTTACTAATAAAAACTAAGACCAGCATTTCCATCTGCAGCATGAAGCCAGTCTGTAAAACGCCATCTAATCTTGTTCCAGTTTCAAACAGGGGCTACCCGCCTCTCACATCCTTTGTTTAAGGCTCTTTCAGTAACGAAGTGGAGAGATTGAGTTCTGCCAGCCCTCAATCCTAACTGGGGCTGACACTGTCCCAGTTGAAACTGATTTAATCTTGATCTGTTGATGGAAATGAATGGAGTAGAATTTAAAATTAGACATGTTAGTACAAAACTGTTAATAATGAGAGCCCAAGGAGGTCCTTTTAAATTTCTCAAAAAGAAAAGGTAACTTAAAATTGTGTCAAAATTTCAGTTTAATTTAAATTAGTTCTACATTATTGTGTATTTTAATATTGTTCAACGGAAGAAAGGGGGTCCAGTAATGATGCTGCTAAATGCTAATGCAAGGTAATAAAAAGGGTTTTGAAATCTTGGTTAACACTCCTTACATGGTAGTCCACATCACAAAACCACCTCACCCTGGAGCAGCTGGCAGTTAGTGTTCCGGTGAGGACTGAGAAATACAACTGTATTAAGATCAAACTATTAACTAAGAATTAATTCCCGGTTTTCAGGAGTGATAAGCAGCTGGCGGTTATAACAGAGACAGGGCATCCATTACAAGAAAAAATCGAAATGTTATAGAAGAAAGCTTTAACCAGGAGAGCACCATGTCATGTGACATCGACACCCAGCATTTATTTTTTTATGCAGTGTTTTGTTTTATATATTTTTTGTACCTTGTAGACAGGAATGTAAACGAACTGGAAAGCCAACAAAGCCTATTTTCTAATGAACCAGAGTGCACAAAATGTTAAACTGTGACCTAGGAATCATACTTTGGTATAAAAATTAAACACATTGTGGGAGAGCTTTAAAAAGTTCTTATTTTTTGAGGTTGTGCTATTTTATTAGTTATTGTCTTGTTTACTCTCCATGTAACCGATTCAAAATTGTACAGGCCTGTTGAAGCATGTTGGCATGGTAGATTTTAAACAAACAGGAAACCAATAGGAGTTGCGAAAATATATATATATATATATATATATATATATATATATATATATATATATATATATATATATGGTGTGAAGTTACTTCTCACTACTTTTCAGACTGCAATTTTGTGAGTTGGTTTGATATCGTGTATAACCATGGCATTGTTTTGTAGAATAAAACTTTTAAAAAAAGAATGGAGTGTTTTCAGATTCTTTTGTTCTTATTTCTTTAAGGGCTGATTTCACAGACCCAGGCTGACGTTATCTTGGGACTGCCTAATGTTAATGTAGGTAAAGTAGTCCAGGACTAGTGCTAATGGAGGTCTGTGAAACAAGCTGTCAGACAAGGGAGTATCACAAGATGCATAAACACAGAATCAGGTTCATTCCAGTTTAAGTAAACCAAGTGGGTAGAAAAACTTGGATTTACCTTATTAGGATATGTTCTACCCATAATGAACCTCATACTTTAAGACCACTTTTTTTTACATCCTGATTTGATCTTATTAACTGTAATGTAAAGATATCTTCAATAATAAGGCCACTGTATTCCATATTAAGGGCACCAGCTGCAACCCCACTGTTCAATGACTGCTCTACAAAACAATACCAGAAACTAAAACAGCAGTTTGCATGAGAGAAAACTTATATAATAGTATCACGAATAATGGTGAACAGTTAAATAGTGTTATCCAGTTAAATAATTTGGCTAGGAAGCACTTTTTAAAAAGTCCTGTGGTATTTATTTTAATAAGACATGACCTGTTCCTTTAATAGTAAGGCCAGCCCTTATTAACACCACAAAAATAAGTATGTTTTTTTTTTTTTTTTTTTTTCCATTTCTGTTCAGTACAGCAATATTGTGGTCAGACTTGGGATCAGTTTTAATTATAATTGCAATTACAGCAGCATTGTTTGCTAAAATTAGAATTAAAATTATTTTTGTTCACTTAAGTTACAATTATGCTGTGGTAATTACAATTATCCAAAAAAGCAACATAGACAACGTCACACATTAACAGGTACGAATACAGAAAAAAATACTTTTTTCTTCAAACAACGAGGTCACTAAAAGTGATTGAAAATACAACAACAACGAATGTACACAAACTGGAGTGTCAACAAATTTGTTAATGTGGTCTGTATAAACCAGGTTGCAAAGAAAGGCAAACTTTGAAAATGTGCCCTAAACAAACACAAAGGAATAACCCAATATAAACTGCAAAACCCCAACTGTACGGTTAGTTGTTAGTACACCTGCTGTTATAGCGCAGTTGGATTATTCCTCATATTCGAAACTCGTGATGTTATAAATGTTACACCTTTTTACTGAAGTTACACTACACATAGGTATGACTATTGTGTGCAACCAATCTGACAGGTTGTTTTGGAGATTGTTTTTTCTTTCTGTTTAGAACAAATACATATTTGATACCAACACCTATTTTTAAAGGAAGTGACGTCTTTGAAGTACGTTTTACAGCGGTTTTGCATATTTCCACTGGATCGCAAAGGAACGGATTGGATCTTTATTTAGGTTACATCGAAAGCACGGTTTGGAGTTTTATCGGTTCTGAACCTGGAGTTCCCACTTTTTTTTTTTTTTTTTTTTTTTTAAACAGACACGCTGTATAAAAAAAAAAAATGGCCGCAGTGTGCTGTATCTGAACGCTTTGTAAATAAAGAAAGAAAGAAAGAGCGCAAGAAAAGTCGGGCACGTAGTGAGAGAAACGCTTATATACGGGGCACCACTGAGATAGCTGTACTCCCGGACTATCCAAGTTGTAACCCCTAATTCCCTTGTCACATACAATACAATACAATACAAATACAATTCCCTGCTCTGATGGAGTGCCCGCACTTAAACTCCAGCGTCTGCATCGCTCCGGATTCCACTCAGTTCCCGAACGGGTCGCCCTCGTCGTGGTGCTGCAGCGGTAAGTCTTCTGCCTTGATACGGAGAACAGTTCGGTTTAGACGGAGTAGGAAATCCCGCAGGTTCTCGAACGAGGCCTGTAGTCGTAAATTAAAATACTTTCTGTGTTTGTTTGCTGCAAGTACATTGTAAACTGAATGCCAATGAATAGATAAGTGTACGTAAATTATATATATATATATAATATATATATATATATATATATATATATATATATATATAGAGAGAGAGAGAGAGTTTTGCGTCCCAGTAGTTGAGAAGACGTGTGCCATCAGACCACTTGATTTTATCATTATGCCGTGACATGAAACAGGTTAGTTTATTATTATAGTGAAACTGAACATGTATTTAAAGAAAAAAAAAAACCAACACAAAACAAACTGTGACCCGAGGTCAAAATGAATGCTAACGTATGCAATTTAAGAAATGGTTTGCGTTTACATTCTCCTGTGTGTCCGCTGTGGATGCGGGCACAGTAATTACATTTTAGCATCGCCTAAGGTGAATTTAACAAACGACTTTCAGACGTGTGTCGCCTGGGGTGTCATCTTTCCAAGACTCTGCAACTTAGCGCTCCAAATTCGCGAATGAGAATCTAGAAAATGCTGTAACGTTAGTCTTCAGCAATACTAAACACTGTTTTCGTGGAATGACCACAACTACCATATTTCATAACAATTACCTTCAGTAACTATGACATTGGTACACAACACATTAATTAGATTTCCCTCCCCCTGAAGTTAGTGAGTCTCCTGTGTCTTTTTTCTGTTTGTTCAGGAAATAGGAAGTTCGTAATGCTCATCACACCCAGGTGTGTAGGTGTTTGTTGGAGACTCAAGACCTCCAATGCGACTGTGTAGTCGGTCACCATTATTGCATACTGTATCTGTACGTTTGCCAAAAAGCATAACGTTTAAATGTTGTTTTACTAAAAGCAAGCATTTGACAAATTCAAATATGTGAAAGTCCGGGAAATACATCAAATGCATACCTAAAATAACATATGTCTAACTTTTAACTGACGGAATTAATGTTTCCAGTGAAATACAACATTTCCTGCTCTTTGTTCAGCTCTCCACTCCCTCAGCATCCTTTCTGGACATAACCCCTTTACATTTATATGTGGAGCCTGGTGAAGGAGCAGTAGGGTATCTGCTTTACAGCTGGTAACCACTGAGGATATTGAATGCAAACAGGGCTGACTTCAGTTGGTGCTCAGTGTCAAACCTAAGTATCAAAATACCCTCTTTGTAGCTGCATCTTCTACAGGGTGGGCTATAATTATATACCCATTCTCTTGTGCACAGTATAGTACCACATCAGTTTGACACGACTGAAAAAAAACGGAAAGTGCTATTACTGTATCTGTACATTTGGGTAGCATGCAAATGCCAAATTCTTACCTGCCCTGTGGTTATGCAGTGTATTTTATATATTTATATAATACTACAAACAGTGTGTGTATTCAGTTGCTCATACCGACACTGCTGCAGTCGTTCATAAAGGACTGATTTACAGCTAACAACTCTAACAGTGTAAGTTACCTTCTTTAGTGTGTTTTGTTCTGTAAGGAAGCATAAAACTTCAGGAAAAAACTTTTTTAAAATTATTATTGATGTGAATGGCAGTGGTATTAACATCTGCCATGTTTCTAGATCATTTGAATTGATCCACTGTGTTAAAATGAGTTGCTATTACTAAGAGTATAACAGAAAATTAAGAATTAGGTCTGCTTCAGTGTGTTTCCTTTTATAAAAAAATATATATATATATATATATATATATATATATATATATATATATATATATATATATATATATATATATATATATATATATATATATTTATTTATTTAAAACTATCATTTGGAAAAGCCAGGCGTGGGGCAGCCTTGCCCTCTGAAATTGGTCTTTCTGTTTTCCTGTGTGCAATTGTCATAAACTGTTGAAATGCTGTCAAAAAGAATAAAGCAGCAGGCAGCTCCCGGACTGACAAAGCCACATACCCCCTACAAAGTGGTTCAAGCTGTTGCACTGGAGCAAAGAAGTCAAGCTGGCTCGCTGTGTCTTCCAGCATTCAAGTATGAACAGCCACATTTAACCGGTTTGCAAAAAGTGCAAACAAATCCTATCAAAGCATTAACACACCAGAGCTTTTTGGTTTGTATATTTTGCTCTTGCCAGCTGGCTAATAAATGTAGCAGCTTTGATTTGCTATTTGAATAATTTAGAGTACTTTTAAGGGTAAAAACACAAAATAGCTTGCTTTGTATCCAGCTTTTACATGAGGCTAAATCTGAACTACATTTTTTTTTTTTTTTTCTGGTAAGCAATTTGGGGAACAGTACCGCCTTTTGGCTAAATTAACATTCAGATTTTTTATTTTTTTTTCCTGTCACAGAAGCTTAGTAAATGAGCCCCACTTGCACTGCATCATGTTGCTATAGTGATAGTCCAGCAGCTGAATTAGGTTGATATGCATTGGCCAGAAAAATGCTGTAACCAGTACGGGACATTTCTTTTCATATTCGATATTCAAAGTAGTTCCATAAATGTTAATGTAGAACAGTTTTATACGTACGTAAACCGCACTACTCATGATGGCTTACATTCCAGGATGTTTATATTTTAAATACAATGATAAAGCATGCATTTAATATTGTTTCACTTGAGGCTAAAATGGTACAGTTCGCTCCATAATTTTAAAGTTTGGTTTAAAAGGTCTGACTTTACAAAAGTTGGTTGTGTAGACTACAGTTGCATGTACAGCCTCAATTCACCCTGATGTAAATTTCTGTTCTGGTCAAGTTCATTTGAAAGTGTGCATGGTTCGGGAAACAGACTTGCTGTTAAATTATTCATGTTGACTTACCAGATCAAATAAATATTCAGGGATGTACTGGATGGTAATGATAGTATTAACTTGTCTTGAATACCCCAGTGCACATTATATTTAAAATTCATTTGTTATAAATATCCAGGATTGCCTTTATTCTTAGCCCCTTTTTTTACAGATAGAATAACTGCTGGAGTCATGCATGTGGTATACAGAAGAGAATTCTGAACCTTAATATCTGCCCCTGTACTGTCTGCATCTATATTATATTTCACTTGTTCCATCACATCACACCATGATGTGATACTGCATAGCCAGTGTGTGTGAGTCTGTTAGGCGAAAGGTGAGAACACGTTCATTACAGCCACTTCTAAGCTTTCAGCTGCTATACAAAGACCACTGCATGCAAGAGCATTAACTGTTCCTTAGCAACAGCTATTTCGGATGCATGTTTTCTGAGTGGGTTCCATGCACGAAGATCAATATCTTTATCCTGTCAGGGGGTGGAAAATAAAATAAACTCCCCCCTCTCAATCTGTGTTCACATTTAGTATGAGCAGTGCCCCAAAGACTCTGGTCAGGTAGTCAGAATTACTTCAGTTAATTAACCATAACGCAAGTGAAATTGTTCACGTCAGACAGCAAACATGCCTTCATGACCCCTGTTTAATTTTCATTTAAACTAATTCTCGCTAAATCAGATTCAGAATTGGGTTGTTGGCAGAGCTGGTGTTGCCCAGAAAAAAAAAAAAAAAAAAAAAAAAAAAACAAGAATTCCAGTCCAGTCAACTGAACCACTACATGTCTAATCGGAAAAGCTTTTGTTGCGAACGATATATGTAAATATAGCTTCTGTTTTCGACAAAATATCCAATTATCTTTAATAACCGTATACCACCGCCGCGACGGTATATACCAGTTGGATGATGTAGGAGACGATCCAGGTCGACCAAATTCACACCTGAGTGGAGCAGGTCAAAGACGTCATAAATAAAAATTTTGCAATAAAAATTTTTAAGTTACACTCTGCACATTTTGTTATTTTCGGTTGGCTTTTTTTTTTTTTTTTTTTTTGTTTTTTTTGTGTTTTTTTTTTTTTTTTTTGTTTTTTGGTTTTTTTTTTTGTTGTTTTTTTTTTTTTTTTTTTTTTTTTTTTTTGTTTTTTTTTTTTTTTTTTTTTTTTTTTTTTTTTTTTTTTTTTTTTTTTTTTTTTTTTTTTTTTTTTTTTTTTTTTTTTGTTTTTTTTTTTTTTTGTTTTTTTTTTGTTGTTTGGTTTTTTTTTTTTTTTTTTTTTTTTTTTTTTTTTTTTTTTTTTTTTGTTTTTTTTTTTTTTTTTTTTTTTTTTTTTTTTTTTTTTTTTTTGTTTGCTTTTTTTATTGTGTTTTTTTTTTTTTTTTTTTTTTTTTTTTTTTTTTTTTTTTTTTGTTGTTGGTGTTTGTTTTTTTTTTTTTGTTGTTTTTTTTTATTTTTTTTTTTTTTTTTTTTTGTGTTGTTGTTGGGGGGGGGGGTGTTGTTGTGTTTTTTTTTTTTTTTTTTACATGAGTAGATGCTCGAGACGTTTTGTCTCTTGCAATTTGCTTAATATATCTTGCAACAAACTGTGTTGACTGCTGAATGAACAAGCAATAACTGTCAAAAAACGAATAACCCCTTCAGATAGAAGTACAATATGTCTATCCACATGACATCTAGCAAAACTTTCTTTTTAGGCTTCAAAATGTGACCCCTATGTAGGGCCCTATGAAATCTGTTTTATTTTGAATTTTGTGACTTATTTTATCCTGATTTTTCAGTTTAAAAAAATCTGTAATTTGTTAGTTTTGTTTTTTATCACCACAAGTGTTTGATACATTGACAGCAATACTGAAAAAATGCATGAAGAAATATGACAAAAAAAACAACCTTTCTAAATGGTTTTAATCAAAGTGCTTTCAGAAAAAGAGTACAAATTGGCACAATGCAATAGAAACAAACTAGGAACATAGTAAATTTTACAAAAATGCAGGCATTTTTTAGTAGTTTTTCTTTGATACAGAATTATAACATTTCAAAATAGATTTAATGACAAACAATGCAAATAAAAGCCTAAATATTTAGATTTATTCTAATTTAATAAAAGGGCACTTTGTAATATCTTCCTGAGAACTTTGGAGAAAAAATGCAGCAACTAGACACTATATTCTGCAGCAGTCATTGTAGTACTGTCTGCTCAGAATAACTTACAGGTAGTCCTTTTCCTCCAAGTGATAACGGTAGCTAGCAAGTGAAATGGCACGAGTTAGTTAAAATCACGGTTGTGTGTGTTGGCTGAGAGGTACAAAAATAGTTTTTTCATGCCTTCCTATGACGTGTGTTTCTTGAAGCCTCTTGTCATACAAACGCTGTGGTATTTCAAGGTAATTTTTAAAAATATGTACAGCTATATTTTGTTTGTTTAAACCGATTTTGTGGTAATGTCCTTGGGTGCCTAATTCTGTTTTTTGTCTCTGAATTCATCGATTCCGTCCGTGTTATTTGCAACGCGGATTTCATAGCGCCGTGCTTATGCACTGATCCCCTCTGTCTGTTTTGTCACACAACAGAATGAACTGGTAACTGCCTTGAATTTTCTCATTGCCTTCTAAAGACCTTTCGGATTGCATTTTGGTATAAACTGATGAACTGTTGATCAAAAATATTAGTCCTATAGTTAGTAACTCGAAATTGATAACCCTCTCTATGGAACTTAATGTAGTCTTGAATACACATATATCCAACTTCTATGCCCCTGGAGGGGGCAGAATGTATGTAATGAGTTTTATAAACATCTAGAGAATGGCTTATGATAGACGGTTCTGGTTTTGTATTGGCAGCTCTTCCAGTGGTGTTGTATACTCTGTTACTAATCTACATGTCAAATTTGTACGTGACATCTTACTGTGTCCTCTCTTTCAGTTTGCCGCTCAAACAAAAGCCCATGGGTGTGTTTAACATGTTCAAGTGTGCAGTGTGGAAGGTAGGTGAAAGGCTTGAGAAAGGAAAATGCACCATATCATTTCAGTGTTTCATATCATATCTGGGATATTGGATATTGTTTTAATGTAGCTTTCTCAACAAAATGTGATTGCGGACAATTGGTGAACTTGATATGAAAATAAATGATAATGTTTTGCCAGGCTTATGTTTATTTATGTATTCATTCATTTTGTTTTAAGATATGTAAATGGACATGCAAAGAAGCATTTTGAAGACTCGCAGATTCAAGCCAGCAATCACAAGAAATCTGAAAAGCACGACAAGGAGAAGCCCCAGCATGCTGTGTGTATGGATTGCAGTAGCTATAGCACATATTGGTATGTAGAAGCAATTTGTCTCTGTGTGCCAACTGTACTTTAACAAAAAGGTGAAGCGAGCTGTCAAGGAATTGACAGAAGCATGATGGAAAACCCTAGTGTGCGTCACAGTGGCCACATTCCTCTGAAATACAGCTCTAGTTTTAGGTGGAATTTCTGTTGTATACAGGACTTGGAGGAATAAACCATATTAAGACAGTATTAAGTGGCCTGCCCTCAAAAGAGCTGTTATAAAACTTGCTGCACTGAGGCCAAAGTAGTTTAGGTGGATTTGTTTAGAGTTTGTAAATACTCTTTGTGTTGGTGTTTGCAATCTGCTATGACTTGTTAATTATATATATAATATATAAAATGTTTTTCTTGTCGGTCGTCTGCAGTTGCAAAGAACGTAGCCTATTGATAAACAAACTTAATTAATATGGATGTGGAAAATGTTTTGCAAGTGCATTTTCAAAAAGCTCTGTTAATAAATTGTTCCTACACTGAAACTTATGGAACCTCCTGCTTTTAAAATAAGTTGAAATCTTTCTTTATAGGAACTGGATTTCTTTTAGTTGCGCAACAGTTACACAAGGAAGTGTGGTTTGTATAGGAAGTGGCCTCCACCGTGCCAGCGGCTACTTTTTCATTTAAAGTCATTTTAAAACTGGAAGTGCTTTGTTTCCTATCTTTTTTTTTAAGATAACTTATGGACCTCCGCTTTTACAATGAGGTTGAAGATAGAATTGAGCAACAGATTTATTCTCATTTTACATACTTCATTTTCCTTTTTGGATTCCACTGTTTTGTGTGGAATTTGTGACTGAAAACCACTGCAAGAGCCCCTCTGCATCAGGCGTGAAAAGCTGGAGAGAATTCAAAGCACTGGATAAGATTTGTTTTCTTTACATACTGATTCTGTATGCTCGCAGTGTTTGAAGTAAACTCCCTACAGTAATACAGAGGAAAGGCTGTTCTGCATAATTATCAGTTGATAATCAGCTTTTTAGTTTTCCAAGCCAGAAACAAGAACAGTTCAAAAGTGTAATAAAATCGTACAAGTAATCAGAAAATAATCCAGACTTCATGTGATTAATGAGCATTAATACTCTATCTGCAGTTCTTTATTTTCCATATTGGCATTTCTTTTTTGATCCTGGGATTGCTATTTCAGACCTACAGGTCTGAATACAAACACACCTTGGGGTCTATTCAATTGATCTAAAAACCCAGAATTCCAATCGTTATTTTTTTCAGACAGACAGACTATATATGAACTGGTATGTTGATTATTTTATTGGGCCATTTATTGATAATTTAAACAGCAGTTAGACCCACCACGTTTTAGAGCTATTGAAAAAAAAAAATATATATATATATCCTTTTATCAGTCGTTTACTGTTTATTTGAGGTACGTTTTCTTGAAGGTTCAGCAGCTTTTATTTTCATTAAGGCTTACATTAGCAACAAGCCTGCATTGTTAATTTTTTCTCTGTTTTGTGTTCTATATAGGCTACATTTTAAAAGAATCAAGAGATGGTGCCAGTGTTAAATATTACAGAAAACATAACACTGGATGGAACTGAGAATTCTAGGGTTGGGATAGAATTAGAGAATGTGCAACTGTGATTAAACCTTAATTACATTTTGGATTATATTCAAGATGTAGTTGGTAATAGATTGGTGTAATAGTTCACTAATACCAAGAAACTTTGTCCTTTCAGCTACAGATGTGATGATTTTGTTGTCAACGACACCAAGCTGGGCCTGGTGCAGAAGGTCAGAGAACATCTACAAAACTTGGAAAAGTAAGTAGAGATACAGAAGACGTTCACAATAACAACTCTGAAAAATTAGTTTACTCTGCTTTGGGATTAACAACAAATAATCCATATTACACAATTCTGCTTTACAGAAAAGGGGAACATTTGAGTTTCATTCTTTGCCATTACTGTAGATAAAAGGAAATTGTCACCTGGATCTAACTGATGACTGAATTAAATAAAGCACATGCTATTTTAAGGAAACCAAGCCTGTCCCACTCCATTACTTAAAATAAATGTGAAATATTTTGATATTAAAGGTACAGAGAGCCCAAGGAAAAAAAGAGACTTCTGTTGAACTACAGATATTGCAGGATTCGCAGGCACTGAAAATACATGGTATTGTCTCTGAGGAGTTGCTGTTATGAATTTGTGTTTTACTGATCAATAGTTTTTCTTTCCAACAGTAGAACTGAATTTGTGGTGTGCAATGGAAGCCTGTATCTTACATCTTGAAACAAATTCCAGTAAAATAAAAATAAAATTGTCTCGCAACAATTTTGCTTTTAGGCGTGAGAATTCAAAATGTATAATCTAGAATTTGCTTAATGCTTGCCTCATAGTAATGAGAGATTCATATTGTGGAGCATTTTTTCTTTTTTCTTAAGTTTTCCATTCACGAAGTATGACGATTCTAGTTATTTGAGAATGTTACACAATGTTCCGTACAAATAGTTTTACTGTAGGCTTAAGGTCTTGGAAATGAACTTGTTTGCCAACAATTTATTCTGACTTAACAATAATCAAACAATTATTGATTAAAAATCTTAAATTGCAAAGGTAACATGATTGCATGGTAGCCTGTACCTGGTGCGTTATCTTGCTTGTCCAATTGTGATAACACTTCATAAGGACCTTCTTTAGAAGTGTATCAAAATCTGGGACTTCATGGAGGCAGTCTGTTTGTACCAAAGTCTTTTTACATCTGAACTGCTTATCCAGTTAGGATGAATATCAAAATGACTTTATTTAGCACAGCTTATTAAAAGTATGTGAATCTTGGTTCTATGAAAGCAAGTTTACAGGTTAATAAGATTAGATCAACATAATAAGTAGAGACAGTAATTGAGTTCAGTTCTTGAATATCCAGTTGATTTCACATATCTAAACGGCCACTTGGTTACCTGTCTTTGTGTACAATTGCATTTGTTGTAGAGAAAATGAATAACGTGATACCATACTATACTCAAGGGGAACTTCACACCAACGCAGCTTTTGAATTTCCAACCTTGCTGTATTTCTGCAGTCAGACTGATGCATAATTTGAAGTGTCGTATAGCAATGTGCATTTTGCCTGGTGAATCTCAACTTTAACAATAGCCTGGCACAAGTCCAGCTTCTCATTTGCAGTTATGCTGGTCATTTCATTTTTTTTAACAGGCTTCTATTTAAATTCAGTGCCTCAGGCTGACCCATTGATTAGACTGTGTGATTAATTGATTATTGTTCCATAACTACTCTTTGAAGTGACGGCAGTGCTTTTTTTAGAGAGCAGAAACTTTTTTTCCTATTAATTCAAATGAAAGCTGTAATTAAAGTACACCCTTAGGAGCCCCTTCCATTGTGATTACACTGAGGAGGTTATGAAAAGCACCCCAGTTTACCTTTTTATTTTATAATTAAATACAGCTATGAATGGTATATTTTGCTATAACCCCCAAGAATTCATACTTTTTTCTTCTTTCCTATTTGGTAATGCAGCTCTGCCTTCAGTGTGGATAGACACAGAAAAAGAAAACTATTGGAAAGTTCATCCCTCAACAGTAAACTACTGAAAGTCAATGCAAGTATTATTCTGCAGACTAACCTACAGCATCTCGAACAAACATACAATTAAAGCTGTAATACCCTAGCTCTATTTTAGATTGAAGTGCTGTAAAACATGAAATGTTTGCTGACAAGAAACATTCACTAATTTCGCTTTTTAGAAAAGTCTGCAAAATATACATGCTGCAAAATTAACAATTACTCAATTCACTTTATATACAGAATATGTATAGTTTACATTTGTTGCTGTACGTGTCCATAGTGAGATGTTCGCAAAATGAAGTTGCTGCAGATATTTCCTGTTTTACAGTTTCAGCTTTCAAGTGGGTGGGGTGGTTTTTCAGTGAATTTGAAGAATAAATTGTCTTTGCATTCTTCCATTGAAATCAGTCAGTAGTAGACAAAAGATATCTTTGTATAAGTACTGGAGCTGTGCTGATTCATTTTCCAGTTTACAGTGCAGGAGGATATTCAGTGTTTTTATTTTGTTATACAGAGTTGCCTTGTGGGTTTGAAATATAGTAAATGAAGATGACTGTGCATCTTACCCTAATCCTTTAATTTTAAAACAAGCAGGCACCACAAATTAATGGTACCCCGAGTCTATTGCCCCTTAAAATGCAGCTCAAACATTGTAAATACATTTTTAAATTATATATAAATGTGATTTTCATTTATGCAGTGATGAGTTTATCTTAAAATGGCAGTCTTGTTTTTCCTCTTGTGATTTCTTAACAAGGTTGCATGTTGTTCTTTAAAGGGTAGTGCCTCTGCTCTGTGTGCTACTGGCCTTCGTAATCTGGGAAACACGTGCTTTATGAATGCCATTCTCCAGTCCCTCAGGTAATCTGCATCATTGTTCTGCTTTAGTGAGCATCACTGTTCACTGTAGGAGTTCTTAATCCACTGCTTAAATGTAGAAAAGCACATCTTCCAACCTGCAAATATTTCAACTGTAATGTTTCTTTTATAAATTTAAAATGTTTGAATTGCTGCTTGTCTTATTAATGCAAATGTGCACCAGCTCTACATGTTTCTAAATTGTTAAATGAAGACATTACTGTACTCTAACGTGGCATTGTAGAAGAACTTCAGAAACTGTGCTTGGCTGGGTTGCATGGTCACAAGCAGCAGCTTTAGTCTAAAATGGAATGTTTCACTTTTGTTCATGACCCAGCACTTTGCTTAGAGAGTTGAAAAAGATGTGTTCATGCCCAATGCATGGATGTTTCATAATTGATCTGAGAAACTCTGAAGCTGGGTTGTAACGATTCTGCTGTAAAATGCTGCAATGCTTCTTTTATTGTTCTGGACATAATGGTTGGTGGTTGTTTAATTAAACCAGACCTGGTTGACATTTAATTTCCTCAAGCTGATTGCTATTATCGTTCTGAGACGTGTCCCTGCCACAGTCCAACCTGCAACCTATAAATCATTCACACTGTCAGAGCTCAAGAAGCAAAACAGAAATGTGAAATACACACGATGTTTTCAAAAGGGTTCAGCCAGCTTTTTTAAATAGTTTTTTGTTTTGTTTTTGTTATTTAACCACATAGGTCATTTTTTCTAATCAAAGTAGCTATTTTATGTTTTTCAGTAATATTCAACAGTTTTGCTGCTATTTCAA
Organism: Polyodon spathula; assembly: GCF_017654505.1. Taxonomy (NCBI): domain Eukaryota; kingdom Metazoa; phylum Chordata; class Actinopteri; order Acipenseriformes; family Polyodontidae; genus Polyodon; species Polyodon spathula. Next base: position 7,351,197 of record NC_054557.1, read on the forward strand.
GGAGCTGCCAGCTGTGGAGTTGCGCAGTGGTAAAACTGCAGGTAGAAGAATGTACCACACGAGGAGTCAGGGGGACAACAGTGTGTAAGGTCCTATTAAGTTTTATCAAAATTGTGTGTGGAGGTGGGGTGGGTGTTATTGTTGTCAATTGTGAAAGGAGAATACTGGACATTGGCTTTATCACAGTTCACACTATACCTGATCATAAAAAGTGTTAGTTTTAGTTCAACACAACTTAAATCAGATTGCTGCAGTTTTGTCAGCGCTAACAATATGTTTTTAACCACAAGCATAAAGCAGCTTTTGTCTAAATATACGTGTGTCCATCAATAGAAAAAAATGAAAGATCCCATGAATGTCCATGATCTGATACCTGACCCTCGATGCTTAAGGTTTGACCACAGTGTTCTCTCTTCCTCTAAACAGCTCCCTTGTAGAAGAGTTCCGGAAGACACTGTGCGCTTTGTGGCAGGGAAGTCAAACCGCATTCAGTCCTGAATCCTTATTTTACGTTATTTGGAAAATCATGCCAAATTTCAGGTAGTGTTCAGAAATGTTTGTGTACATGTTGCATTTCTCTCCCTATGTTAGAATGGGTTTATTAACACACACATGCACATTCTTTTTATACCAATCAATTTCAAACTGCATGTACTGTACCCATTACGTTTTTGTTTTACATATTCTAATTTCTTAGTTTAGAAAATTCCATATAGAGTGATTCTTAACCCTCCTATTATGTTTGGAATTTAGTTACATCGGTTATGTTTTGGGTCATATTGACCTGATGCAATTTCAGACAAATTTAAACAGACTTAAATTGATTAACTGTTTATTTGCAAAGGTTTTACTCTTTTATGTTCTTTTAGTCCAGGACCTGTGACAAAACTTCTTTGACTGCCAACCTGGGAGTTCCTCATTTTGGAATGTCTTTACCAGTGAAATGCTGTTGCAATACTGACAGTGAAAATTAGGCTCTGCCTTGTAGATATGTATTGTTTGTTTTTTTGTTTATAAATATCTCCAGATAGGTGCAGCCATTTCCAGAGATGATGATGATGATAATAATAATAATAATAATAATAATAATAATAAATTGAAAAAGTTTGTTTTGTTCCTGCGCACAAATCTACATAGATAAATGCCACAGGTCACAGTGACCTGAAGCATCTTATTTGTATACATGTAAACATCTTAAAGGTTCTGTTTTCTGTGTATAAGTTCATGACCCCAACATTGGAAAAGTCATAAAATACTATATAGAAAATGAAAAGAAAAACAGCATTTAAGCTAATTGGAAACTAGAGTCGGGTCAAACAGACCCGAAACCTAATAGGAGGGTTAACCCATTTTAGGTCTAATTCACAAGGCATTTACCACAGTGCTAAGTTATCTGCCTTTTTCTCAAGAGAACACATTTAAGAAAAAAAAAAAAACAACTTGCTAGTTCTATAACATTAGCAGTGTGTGTTTCATTAAAAGGAAAGTGTGCAAACTTAGCAATGGGGTAAATGCTTGTGAATATCGGCATGAAAGGCTGGGCCATGAAGTTCACATACTCTGTATTAATACATTTGTTTTTATAATGTCGTAAGGATGTTTTACTGTGGATTATTCTAATTTAAAGTATATCAGAATGCTAGTAGTCTTTTTTGTGTAAATTGACACACTTTGTTTTTACCAGGGGATACCAGCAGCAGGATGCTCATGAATTCATGCGGTACCTTCTGGATCATCTTCACTTGGAGCTTCAGGGAGAATGCAATGGAGTTTCCCGCTCCGCGATTCCACAGGAAGGAGCGATGCTGTCTGTAGGGGGCAAATGCTGCATGTATGTATCCAGTCACCTGGGCAGGCTACTGATGCATACTTCATGTGTTTACAGATTTATATGCATTATAGAATATGTATACCTGGATATCCTTGATTCTGTTGTAGGTATCAATATTACTTTCACATTGGGAAATATCCAGATGCTGTATAAGCAAATATTGATCCATTGAAAGAGAACGTGCATAGTCATTAGTGACTATTGATGGCTGGTTTTGACATTAAGAAGTTTGCAGCATAAAATAGTTACAAGTGGCTTAAATATTGGGGTTCTTTTGTTTTAGAAATGGGACTTCTACAGTTGTGACATCAGTATTTGGAGGTATTCTTCAGAATGAAGTGAATTGTTTGATATGTGGGACTGAATCTAGAAAGTTTGATCCATTCCTTGGTAAGTATTTCGATATGATTTTGATTTTCTCTTTTTGCAAAATTGTAATGGACTTTTGTTATATAATAAAAATTGTGTGTGTGTGTATATATGTATATATACATAAAATATTTATTTATTTATTTATTTTCAAATGACAACATCAAAATAAATAACAAAGTTTATAAAATTACTTTTAGATCTTTCGTTAGATATTCCAAGCCAGTTTAGAAACAAACGAACAAAGAACCAAGAAAGTGGACCAATTTGCACTCTGCGAGGTAAGGTTATTTTATCCATCTCTGATCTTTGGGTACATCTGTGTTTCACATTTCTATACAAGGCCAAATGGCCACCAGCTGTTTTAATTCAAACTTTAAGTGAGCATTGCAAGAAGTGAAGGGAGAAGTTAAATTAATTTCCTGTAGGATATCATAACTGTAAAACCTGTTTATTATGACCACTCAAGCGACCTTCTGAAAATGGCCTTGTACAGACAAGTGGTCTTTATTAACAATTAACTTAATTTTACCATTGAGTGAAATTGTTGTCACTGTTTCCATTTTTCAGACTGCCTGCGCAGTTTCACAGATCTGGAGGAACTTGATGAAACCGAGCTGTACATGTGCCACAAATGCAAAAAACGTCAGAAGTCCACGAAAAAATTCTGGATTCAGAAGCTACCAAAGGTGTGAGGGGTGAGGGGGAATAAAATAAGCAGAATTTTAAGACACATGTTGATTGGTTACCTTTCACTAATTGGAAAGGTAACTGAAATCTGTAAGGTGTGTAGATTCTGATTGGGGATTTATGTACCAGTAGTTACTGAACTGTAGGATTTAAAAAAAAAAAAAAAAAACTAATTGGAAGTAAGCACAAACTCTGATTTCTTGGTTTCTTTACTTTTTTTTCTTATTCTTTTTTAGGTGTTCTGCTTGCATTTGAAAAGATTTCACTGGACTGCGTATCTCAGAAACAAGGTAGACACCTATGTAGAATTTCCACTGCGAGGTCTAGACATGAAGTGCTACTTATTGGAGGTTCGTATAATGAATGGCTCTTCATTTTATACAGCAGATTTAACGTGACACGAGTACTCTGCCTTTTTAATGATTTCATACATGAAGCAATAATTCTTTTCCATATTTGAATCCCTGAATTCTAGCCTGAAAACAGCGGTCCAGAAAGTTGTCTTTACGAACTTGCTGCTGTGGTTGTGCATCACGGGTCAGGGTATGTACCTCATTACTTTACAAAAAGAATGTGTTTTCTGAGTCATTTTCTAGACTGTGAAGCCTAAAGATAAATTATACAATTATTATCAAAGACCAAAATGTTCTTTCAAAAATGAGTTTGGCTTCAGTCTACAGTACCTTTTATTTGAAAGTCACTTATTCTTGTCTGCTTCTGTGATGATAGCACTATTTTTACCACTTCTGCGTTGTTGAACTGTCAAAGTCTCTCTCCCGTTTGAATGGCAAATGCTTTCCTGTCCTTTAATCATATTCTTAGCTTCAGGCACAGAAATAATGTTTTACTGGAGTTCACTGGCACTAATGCAGAAACTGTAACGAGCAAAAGAACATTTTTTTTAGCTGGAAACTTCAAAGTAACACTGACTGATGAGTGGAGAGTGGTTTGTTGCTATGGATGGGAGTAAGAAAATATGGTCTCTGGTTGCAGATGACAGGCAGTCGTTCTTCACCGTTAAATTATAGAGGAAAAAGGTTCTGTGGCCTCTGCAAGCAGTTGCTCGTGGCAGGTGGTCTCTCTTCAGAGGTGGTCGCTAAGGCAGATTTTACTGTACTAATTTCTGTGGCAGTAACACATTTAAACAGCTGGTACTAAAATAACTATTTGGTAGAGAATTATAGGGCTTGAATATTTACTGCTTACTGTGTATTAAAGCTTTTGACTTTATGTCATTCTTACTGTTGCTGCCTTTTTTTATATTGTTAAAAAATAAATTTACAAGAAAGTACTTTTAACAGACAGTTAACTCACTGACATGCTCTGTCTAGCTCCTGGATGTTGAGGAAATTGGCTTAATAAAGATTTTATTTTTTATTATTGTTCCTTTTGCTCTTTCTTTTTAGTGTTGGTTCTGGACATTACACAGCATATGCAACCCACGATGGCCGCTGGTACCATTTCAACGACAGCACGGTCACGCTCACTGACGAGGAGACCGTGGTGAAGGCCAAGGCTTACATCCTGTTCTATATAGAACGCCAGCCCAAATCCGCATCGGACTCCAAACTTTAGTACCTCTCTCTCCGTCTGTGTCACGCTCACTCTCTTAACCCTTTTATGTACTGAAGCATTCAGACAATACACAACTATTCCATTTTTTCCATCAACACTTGATCCAAGACTTCATTTTTGTCATGCACTTTTTTTTTCAAGTTGCTGTTGTGAATTTGAGTTTGTTCTCCAAGTGCAATTTATTTTTTTAGTTTTTAAACAGTTTTGAACAGTTTTTTTTTTTTTCAGAGAACCTCAGTAAAATGTAACTGCTGCTTTATTTTCACTTTTTATATATATTTTATATAGGTGTTTGCTTTTTTGTTGCTCCATGTTACATTCCTCTCTTTGTTGGCACGTTTACATTTGTATAGGCTCTGTGCACAAGATGGCATCAGTGGGCTTCCGGTTTAACTTATACTGGCATACTTACTTCCTGTTTAATACTTGTTGATGGTGATTTTAGTTTGTTTTTGGTATACGCGTGTTTGTTGAAGATTATTTCGTTATTATTCTAATAGATATTGTTTTATTTGTACAATGAGAAACGAGAGGGAAGCACCTCGGAGCATTTCTGTGCCCCTTTTTGTTCAACGTTGTCGTGATACACCTCGAGTGTAAGCTTTCATTCTTTTCCTGCAAATGAAGAACTGAAAAAAAGGTCATCAATAACATGCACTGAGAGCAGTTTACGGCAACAAAATACACACGTGTGCAGCAGACACTTTGTAAAAGCGATGTGCTCAAAGCAACCAGTGGAGGGCGACGATGGCTAAAACGGGATTCGGTACCGGTGCTCTTTCAGTGGAATGATTGTCGTCAACAACAGGCAAGGCTTGGTGTTTGGGAGAGGAGAGAAAAACCTGAGCCTGTCACCTAAAAAGACGCAATGGACTGTTCATTAATGCTGCTAACCCATGATTCTTGTTCAGTACCAGAACCTGCAGCCCTTGATGTAGAACGTAGCAATTATTAGTAATTTTAATAATGCAAAGAAATTGAAATTGAACTTGTGTAACTGTAAATCAAACCTTGAACAACAGCTACACTAATTTGTGTCCCGCACTCAAACTGCGGCTTCTCATTCTTCTTCATCGATCTGAAACAACTGGCCCTCATACCGATTTCACCTGTCAGCCTGTCTTTGTTTGATACAGGTTAACGACAGCAATATAGACGTTATGTCTGAGGGAATACAGTGCTTGAAATAAAATATAAAACCATCATAGCATTACAACAATAATTTGATGTAATGCAGGTGCAGTTTGCCACTTAGCTAATTTTATCATAAACAAATGTATTAAATTCCAACCGATTATGCTATCATCACAATAAAGTACATGTTATTATTTATTTTCTTAGCAGAGCGAGTTAGAGTTGTCGCAAAATATACATATTTCATGATTCACAATACAGTAAGAGGAGGTAAAATATACAATTACTTCAGTCCTAAGAGCAACTTTAACTATCATACTTAGTTTGATAATCACAATATAGTAAGAGTACATACAATACTTTTCATATTTTAATGTCATAATTATATTTTCTATGTTAACATAGAAATAACAATATAACTTACTCATTTAATATTGATTTTACCACAACAGTTTTACAGATATGCAAAGACTGACAACAAACTGAAAACAGCTCCTGCTCGTAGTTGCAGAGGTAGCTGGAAACGTTCATGTTCAAACCCTTTTCCAGTTTGTTTGATGGAGCTTTGCTGCACAGTTTAACTGTTCTATGGACATCATTAACTGTGATCCTTGGTAAGTCCTGAAGGCAACACGTATAAAACAAGGCCATGGCACACTTCACAAGCTGTCATAAATCAGACTCGAATACTGTATTCTAACTCAAGCAGATGTTAACCGTTAGTAACTATGCCGGTATAAGAGAATTCTGCAATAGGATGTGCACAGTGCCTATTAGATTGAAGTTTTGTGTTGGGATTACTTGTCCTTTCTCTTGAAGAAATAAAGGATCTTCACAAAGGAGGAACCTATTATGAAAGACTCGCACTAGCTAAAACTGCCACTTTGTTTTTTGAAATCGCCCTCAGTTATTGTGAAAACCATTACTGTAAGCATTTGTTACATACACAGTATATGAATTGTGAAATCTGACTCCAAAAATACGATTACATGTGAAATGTGATTTTTTTTTTTTTTTTTTTTTTTTTTTTCCAGGTACTGTAGTTCTTGTATGAGTTTCAGTTGTAATTGGTGATATTTAAAAATGCACATGTGAGATGTCTCAATGTAATATCATACATTGCTTAATTAACACTGAAGAAACATTATCAGAGACTCCGGAACTGAACTGACCTGAAATATCTGTGCTTCAGCATACAGCCAGCATTGTTAAACCAAACTTTGGGTTTTGGTACCATTTTCATAAGTGCATTTTATGTTTTAAAAGGTGCTATTCAGTCAAATATTGTTCAAATAAACTGCACACATTTAGGTTTATCTATTTCAAATTCACACCATAACTGAATTAAATCTTTAAGTGTCTTAAAGATTAATGCATAATATACTCTAGGTGACACTGCTTCTCTTTTGTGTTTTTGAAATTTAAAATTACTTTTTTTTCAAATACTAACAGCTGATTCTAGTTTCATTATTTCTTCTATAATATGGGTCTGATTCTGTAAAAAAAAAAAAAAAACACCACATAAAAGCTTGGCATAATAGATTTAGCCAGGAGAATTAATTTTCATGGATGAGCCTGTGAAATCATTAGATTTCAGGTGCAAATGTGCACAAGAAAAAATGAAAATGTATTAAGTTTTAATTGCAAAAAACAGAAAATAAAGCTTTCTTTAGCCAATATTTTGCTGTTTGTTATAAGAATGACAGTTATGCTGTTAAGTGCATAATTGGCACTCAATCCTGATCTTAAAAGAAATAGTATTTAGTAAATTTATCAGATTACATTGGGCTAAAAGAAGCTGGTAAATAGTTACCAAACTTAAATGTGCCTCAGAACATACAGTATATTGTAGGCCTTTTAAAATGATTTATCACAGTTCAATTCATTCTTATTTAAATGTTTGTATCACTCATTTTGTAGCACTACTGACTTTTGTGATCCATTCAACTGTTTTGCTATGGCTGTTTCACAATGACAAGTGTTTAGAGAATTAAAACACACAGAACGCAGTAGAATAATTCAGAAGCGAATGCTAAACCGTGAATGCAATGGTCCTCAATCCCTTTGTCTTTTTCATTTGTGTATTTTTTTTTTAGTGGAAATCAAGACATACCAATATTAAGTTGTCTAAATCGAACAAACTTTTTAGTTTTTTTTTTTGTAATTTCAAATGCTGTTTAAGGGGAGTAACAAAGTGTTTTATTGACATTTGAATTATGCACCCCATTATCATCCAAATTTTAAAAATGGTATTGAACATGGTTTGTGGCCATTGTCGGACCGAGTTTAAAGTTGAATGTCTCTTTTGTTCAAAAAAACAGTGTTTCTGATATTACTGCTCAATGCTCTGTGGATCTGGTCTGTGGAGTAATCTCTTGTTTTTTGTTGTTTCTTGACCATCTGGTTCTCCTAAGTTCATCAAAATAGCTGTCTGTCTTTCAAAGGAAAGATTAGTGCTGTAGACAATCCCCTCAGTGATTTATGTACTCGGACAAATCTTAATCCAAAAACACAGTAATCAGCACTGTTATCACCAAATTTGCGGATTCAGATACAATGTCAGCAATAACTGCGTGATGTGGTGTAGCCTATTTACTTTGCACTTGTCTGAAAACTTGAAGGAAGATTCCAATTTTGTAAAACCATAAATTTCTGATTTTATTTTAATTGTACTATCTCCGAATTGTGGCGGACGGTCTAGTATTTCTTTCTAACACCTTAATCCAAGCTTACTTTCTTCACTTGTCTTATGGCCTTTCTAGTATGTAAAAGAGGATGATTTTTATTTATTTACACCTGGTTACACCATTTAATGCCAACCAATGTACTAATTTGTGGGGTTAAGCAATTAATTGCAACCACTTGACTTTTGTTCAGTACTTTGTACAGCATATTATAGTTCTAAGATGACCAGCTTTGGCCATTTTAAGCGCAGACCAAAAAACATATATTTTAGTATGTTAAAATATTAAAAAGTTAATGAATTGATGTATAATCATTCAATGGTAGTTTTGATTTTGTGAAGCTGTAAAAATCTTTTAAGCCATTTTGGTATTAACCACACCAATCTGGACCTACAAATAGGACCAGGGATAAATTGCCTTAACTTTTTATAAAAAACAGTATATTTTAAGTTATGTAGTCCAGGTATTTCCATAGTAACTTGAATAGGGATATATAGATGCAAGTGTTGGGTGGTTAGGATTAATTTCCTGAGATACAATTTTTAATTCTGGAAACTGTTGCAGTTTAAAGCAGCAGCCAGCACGTGAATGGGGGGAACATTGATTTTATAAAGCATTTGGAGGTTTACAAGACGATAAATTGTGTTGAAGCATTAGATGCCTGCCTAGAGTCGATCATCTATTGCCTGTGTCGGAACTTTCACTGGATAATTCTTAAAAGAGGATCTGTAAATAACAGGTTAACAGCATGGAAACAGGCGTTTCGGAGCCCGATCGGAGGTAATCTTTTATTGGCAGTAAATTGGCCCTGGCCTGTGTTTCACTATTTGCATGAAGTATCTGCTGTTGACTCGTGGGACCTTAACCATATGATGTACTGTGAACCGTGTATTAGGGTTTGTTGCAACAGTCCAGTTTGTAGTTGTATTCCAGGTTTCTTTTTTCATATTTTGTTCAGTTATTATTATTATTATTATTATTATTATTATTATTATTATTATTATTATTATTATTATTATTATTTTATAACTTTCTCCATTTTCATCTGATGAAAGGGCATATGTACTGTCGTCCTGAAAGCTTGTGCACATTTTGTGACAATTCAGGGCCATTTTAAAAGCAACCTGAAAGATTTTTATCTTTTTTTTTTTTTTTTGTGATTGTGACCAAATATTACATTGTGTATATAGTTTTACCTTAACCACAGTATTAGTTAGCGTAACAGCAAACCTAACAAGAATGTATTTAAATAATTAATGGTCATTAAATTGTAGTCGCATCCCATGGCCATATTCAAGGGTAAAGATTAAGTAGCTTCAAATATAATTATTATTATTAATAATAATAATAATAATAATAATAATATTTTTTGTATGCGTTCCAATAATGAGTTATAATTTTTCTCAGTAACTGCCTTTACCTGGCTTTGAATTTGCGTTGAGCTTGTCAGGAACATCCTAAGTGGTGGGTCTTGGTGTCACATTATTTGAATGGAATGGGGATAGTCCAAGCATTTAGGATTCTCCGGACAAGCGTAAAGTCAAAGGCAGAATTACATAAAATGATTTCAATATTGAAACAATGTAATGATTGCAAATGCCAAAAAAAAAAAAAAAAAAAGAAAAAGAAAAGCTGCTTACTATTAAGGATATAGTTTTGCTTTAGCGCACTAACCTTGGCTTTGAATATTACATTGGCATGGTGTGTGTGTGTGTGTGTTTGTACTGCTGGTGAAAGAAAGCTTAATACAATGAAAAAGTTGGAAGCACACATGTAATGTGAAGCCATGCACCTCGGCACTTCTGTAACTTGAATCAGATAACTTGATGCTGTACGCACTCTCGTTTGAACAGTTTTTAAACTATTTTTTTGTTCCCGGTCTACGTTCCAGAATTGTAACTGACACGACCCACCTTTGAATCACTGAATACAACTAAGATTCACCATTTTGTTTTTGAATCATCTGTTTAATGTTGGTTCTCTTATGTGCTGTAATAGCTGCATTACAATAATGGTATGTATGTATATTAGTTAATGTACCGTTTCACTGTTAGTAAAGTACAATGTTAATGATGCAACGGGTGTTGAGATCACTTTGTTCAGTGTTATTCAGAAATGTGAATTCTGTGTGTTTTTGGATATTCAATTCCACATTACTTAAGTAGGATAATCTATTCAAAAAGATGAAAAATGTAGTGAGAAGGTATTAAGTGCACACACAATCTATAAACTGCCTTGTAATAAATTGCAAAAAAAACTAGTGATTGTATTTACAGTATAATCGTAAATCTCGAAAAACTACTCGCTTCTAAATCTTTTGTAGTCATTTTTGTATCACTTTAGTATAAATACATGTTAATTTGGATTCATATGTTGTTTTTTTCTGACGTTATGCGAACGAAAAGACACACATTTGCCCGTTTTCCCATTGGAAATAGTGATATTTTGAAATATCACTGTCCTGGACACAAAAGCAACGTTGTTGAGGAATAATAGCCATTTTGTATACTTTTGAGGCATAAGCAATTAGGAAATAACACTTACTACCCAGGAACAAAAATTGTGTTACATAGTGTTTCCTGTGTAACCACAGTGGGGAAATGTGTACAGTGGCAAATAAACTGCTAACTTGTTTTGACATAGTATCTGTTTTAAACAGTTGTCGGAACAGATCGCAAGCTTGTGATCTGTGCCTCGAGTAGAAATCTACTGATTTTATCAGAAATTTATGATTCTGCACAGAACTGGCATCCCCAGTCTAACAGGATAAATAACGTACTGTACTGTACATAGGGAACCTCCCTTCCATGTTTATACTTAACCATAGGTGTGAAATGGCATAAATATTAACAAACAAAATTCGCTTTAAAAGTACCTTTACATCCCAAGACTTTATCATGCATGATACAAAGCATCAGTGGTTATTTAAATTCTTGTCTGGGTCATTTTGATCAGGCTTAGATTAGTTTAGAGAATTAGTTTAACATTTTTTTTTGTATGTTTATTCATTCATTTCATTCATCTTCTTCGTGCCAAGTGGCACATAAGGCTTGCACGGTTTCGTGCCTCCATCTTCTGTCCTGCACAGTTTTGGCAGCTGTCCCCCAGGTTAGGTGCGCAGTGGAGAATTCCACTTCAGTGGTTCATCTCCATGTAGTTTTGGGGTGCCCTCTTTGCTTCTCCTTCGGGTTCCATTGCAGTGCTGTCTTGGCTGGGATAAAAACGGAAAATATGACCAAGCCATGTCCACTGTCTGTATTTAAGGATGTTGGTGATGTCCTCTTGGTCTGTTAGGAGGTGTAATCTGGTATTAGAAATGGTAACAGGCCAGTGTATGCTAAATAACTTTCTTAGGTACGTGTTGTGGAAGCTTGAAAGTTTCTGGACATCTTGCTTTGTTGTTTGCCAGCAATCCGCTTCATAAAGGAGGACAGAAAGAACGTTACTGGTGTAGAGCCTGAGCTTAGTTTTTCTACCGTACGTTGAGGACTTCCACACAGGGTGTAGCTTTCCAAAGGAAATTCTAGCTTTTGTTATCCTGGACCTTGTTGGTTGAATTGTATAGTAACTGACTTGAGCAGCTTGCATTTCATTTTTTTCAGTAACCAAGGCTTTCAAATCAATTTTCTTCTTGCTTATTAATGTGTACTGTGTTTTTTGTTACTCTAATTCGGCATATGCAGGTTCTTCAAATAGCACTCTGTTGATGAAGGAAAGCTTCTGCTTAGTTGGGTAACAAGGACAAAGCACTTTAGTCCTTTTTAATCTATTAAAAAAAACTGCATTATAAAAACAGAAACAGTAATGATTTTCAGCAGATGGGGGAACAGTGGCAATGTTGCAAGTGTTAATAGGAGTTATGAAAATTTAAAGAAGTCCTAACCAAGGCTTTGTAATACACTGTGTTTCCTCTTGGTAGCATTAGAAACTTTCTCACTAGTCCACCCATTCCTGTGTTCGTGATCGTTTTGTTATTTGCTGCCTAAGCTAAATTTAAGAAAACAAGAATCAAAAGATTTTCTGGGTTATGTGATAACGCTATTATAAGTTAAGAAAATAGAATTAAAGCATTTAAATCAGTGCATTGTTAAGAAACACATTATTGTTCCAATCATGCTCCCAGGCACAGTCACAGTACAGGATTTGGAACACCCATGCCTAAACATGACGTCTCAGCTTGAAACGGGCTGTCCTAATGAACAGACTGCTCTTTGCCATTGTGTGGGTAGCAGGAAGAACAGCTGTTGCTTGGCCTGCGGCCTCACACACAGAAGCCTTTTTAAGCTGGGATACATCTATTAAAGATCACAAGCCTAGTCTCTGTTCATGTATGCACTTCTCAATCTTCAGAAATGAGTTCTGGCAGCAAAGTGATGATGGGGTCAGTCTTGCCGTGTGCCTTCATTAAATTTCAGTGCCCCCAGATTAATTTAATCTAAGACAATAATGTATTCAGTCTCAAGGGCAGTGTTTTTTTTCTGTTCTCATTTATTACCAGTTATTTCCCTGTGCCTGCCAATTGTTAGGGCCTCTGGTTAATGCATTCCATATCCAATAATTACATTGCATAGCAACCGCCCCACATGGCAACTTACAGCTTGCTCCCCTTACAAGGGGAGCCTCCCTTGCTATTATTTTCACTATAACTTGATGTGAAAATTCATTATAAACTATTGCCTAAGAAATGCATTTTCATACATTTCCAAAGATTATGATTAAATGTTGTGAAGTGTCTCCATGTCCACTATTCTTCAGCTGACATAGCTGCTGTAGGAACTAAGGAACATGTTTTGTTTACAGATCAACAAAAAGGATTCGGAGGCCTGCAGCTGAAACTGCCGTTGGAGAATGTACACATAAGCTATCTAGAATATTGCTAGCATTATAAGACTACGAATGTGGCAGTGACATTTCTGCAAATGTACCCTCTGGTAGTTCTTTTAAAGGTGAAATAATTAACAAAGTAAATACTTTTAAAATATACAATTTTTGTCACTTGTAGTAAAATATTGTAACAGAACAGTTGTTTTTCCTTCATAATAACTTCTGCTAAAGCATTTTGGTGTGTCTCTGGCACTTTGATGTGACTGATTCTATTATTTCTCTAACATTTTAGCTTTATGAAAGATATGCCAAATCACTGCCAATTACAAAAGTCCTAAGGATTTGAATCAATCATACTGTGGTACACATTGTTTTCCGGGCCTTGCCTTGCAGACTGATTGGCAGGGCTGGTGCAGCTGCGTGGTTCACACTTCCATTTTTAACAGCAGCCCCACCAGTTGTCATCCCAAAATAAACACCATTCCTCAACCATATATGTGCAAGAGCCTCTTTAACTGATTGTGAGGCAAAGACATGCATAGCCAACTGCACTGCACAGCTGGCTGCTGCTCTCACTGTAGTACTCTATCACCAGGCTTTCTCAGCTACTTGAGGCCTGCTGAACATTTCTTAGCGATGCACATCACAGATCTTAACAGAGAGTGCCTCGTGCACTTATTCTCCTTCCTGGACAAGGAGAGCCGGAAACAATTCTCTGAAACGTGCCGTGACCTGCGCGAAGTTTTCCTTGACCCGGCTCTGTGGACTTTGTTGAACTTTCACTCGCCCTCTGAGCTGAAGAGGGACAACTTTGTGCTGGGCTCAGCCCTGCGGTACCTGTGTGTGTGCTGGCACTCGAGTCGGGTGAAAGTGTGCAACATTGAGGACTGGCTGAAAACCACATTCCAGAAAGACATCTGCAGCAAGCATGAAAGCACCGTCAGTGACTTCTTACTCAAAGTTCGCAACAAGTAGGTGTATATTTTATTTTTGTATGTTAGCAGCCTAGTAAGCTGGTCCTTTATTGAGGTGCATTTGAATTTCATTTAACAAACTTGTACCATACTGCAAATTGTTTTAATTTATTGTTTTGATTCATCAAATGGGCGATTGGGTTACATTGTGTTGCATACAGGTTTAAGAAAACAGTATTTTGGCCTTGTTATTAGAGAAGTTAACAGAGGCTTGATACATTGGGAGATGAATACTGAATACAGAGTTGGCCTTAATCTTGAAGGGGACTTTACATTGCCTTAGGAAGTGATATGGTCATTTTACTGAGGTGGCCTCAAAGCCAGGTTTTATTATTACTGATTGCAATGACAATATTACATAATAGCAGTGGAGCTTGTCAGACAGGGTAAGGTATATTGGCTTCACCCAAGTTAAAGTGAAAATAGAGTGGTAAGCAAATTGTTTTTGCCAGTTGTTATTAACCTAGAGAGCTCTTTGTTATTCATTCACAAGTTGCTATTATTAACAATTGCTAACACAGTAGCAGATGTTTGGGATGAGGTTGGGTATTTCTTAAAACCTCAATAAGGGTTGTTTCATCCCTGCACTAATTCTGTGCTCATTCTATACTTCAGTCTTAATGATGGTTCTGAAATGGTCACTCAGACAACACCTTTCCCAGAATAACCTCTCCCTTACTGTAGCCCTTTAATTCAGGCATTTCCTGAAGTGCTGCTTTTCAACTCTTAAAGGGGTAGTCACTTTTGAAATCCCTTTGAAAGGCGGATCCGTCCTACAGGTCTTTTGAACCCAAGTCTGCAGGGATGAAAAGTATGAGAAACTTCAATTCTTCCATAGATTGTTCTCCATCTACTATTGAAAGCTCCCAGATGTTGCTTTAAAATCACCACAGCCTGGATTCCAAGATTTGTTAAATGGGGGTTCAATCTAAATATGCTAACTAAAAAATGATCGGTTCAACGGTAAATGGTGAAATGTATATATATATATATATATATATATATATATATATATATATATATATATATATATATATATATATATATATATATATATATAGTCTCTTCTAAGATTTCACAGAATTTGGAAACATTAAAAGTTTGAATATATTATTCTATATAAAAGATGACAGGGCTTTAAATTTGTCCAAAATTTTTCAGGTGGCTTATTTTTAGTATAAATATTTATCCTATTGCTGTTGCCAATCTTTTGGTCTTTTTTATTATTAAATAATAATATAATTATTATATAATATTATTATTATCTCGGCCACGTTGTATTCGCAGGTGGTCCACCATGGTTTGTGGTTTCAAAAAACTTCCAATGTTTTTGAGTTTTTTTTTTTTTTTTCTACCGATACCATGAAAGAATTTTCAGATAAATATATATTTTACATATCTAATGATAGTTCAGCATCAACCAATTACATTAGTCGTGACTATTATTGGACTCTAAATAGTTGCTAGAAACAGGGGTCCCCATTGTCTCGCCAGTATAAGAACTGCAGCATGGTGTGCTGGACACTTGGATCAGATGTGGGTTTGGAAGGAAAGTCAACATTATAGTTAATCTTCTCTCGCTTCAGAAACCCCTACTAGTCAGGCATAAAACAACTGGAACTCTCTGGTTAAGTAGTCAAATATGCCATTTCAAATAAAAATGGGTTCAAATAATGAGTTTAAAAAAAAAAAAAGCAACTCTTTAACTAGAGCATAAAACTTCCCGTGTTGGTGTGTCTTCCTCCAGGTGTCCTAACCTGCTGTCTCTGACCCTGTCGGGATGCGGTCACGTCACAGACCAGGACATCACGCTGCTCCTGCAGAGCTGCCCCAGGCTGCGGACCCTGCGTCTGGAGAACTGCGTGCGGCTCACTGACTGCACTCTGCAGGCCCTGGTGCGTCATGGGCGCAGTCTTCAGGCAGTCCAGGTGGATTTCTGTCGGAACGTGACCCAGGACGGACTGCGGCTGGTGCGGGAGAGGCGTCCTTCGCTGGAATTGACTGCAGAAAGGAGCGGCGGCATGATTCCTGACAGCAAACCGGGAGAGAAGCTACAGCTGGGGAGAACGCTACAAAAACTATTACAATACTCCTGAAACGCATTTGAAAGAAAAAGTGGAGTCTATTAATCAGAAGTTGATTATGAATATATGTTTTTGTACAACGTTTTATTATATTCAAAAATATGATTTTTATTTTAAATTCTCCTGCACAGACATTTCTAACTGTTTTGTGCAGTGGGAGGAGTGCTTGGTTGGGTATACAAGCATGTGCAACTACACAAAACAAGCACATCTGATTTGAATCTTAACACATTTTATTTATTAGAATAAAATTTCGCCTGTAAACTAATTCTCAAGTGCCTTTATCTATGGTTCTTTACCAGTTGCATTCTGATTCCTTGTTTGTGAGTTCAGCTATGGCCAAGTGTTTAGCATCACCTAGAATTTTAGGATTGAGACATAGTAAGAAAAAAAAAAAAAAAACGATATGAACATAGTTTAGATCTTTCATTAACATCTTGTAATCAAATAAACTACAAAATGATTTTGCAAAAGTCTACCAAAAGCCAAAACAAGTAGTTCAGTATTTCATGTTAGATTTCAATATGTCACATTTTTTCGTTAAGTATGTGGAAAACTACAACGCAGTATGCAATTCAATATGTTAAAGTAACATTACTCAGCAGGTTTCATTCGAGGTGAAGCAAAATGAGTTAGTTCTATAGGTTGATGCAAAACTTCTGGCCATAGCTGTACAGTGTGCAGCTTCTCAGCTTGCTTTACACTACCCTGTGATCTCACAGCTGACAATCCCCCTAGTGGAGGTTCTCTGAGGACAAGCTGGCTGGTGGCCAAAGTTGTGAATAGCACAGCTTATGTAAGAGGGAGCGGGGGAATATAGAAATAGACTGGAGAGAGAATGTCTGTGCAGTCCATGTGCCGATTCTATATTTGTTGTATTGCATTAGACAGCTCAGGCAACCTTGAGGCTTTACAGGATTCTCTTTTTGGGTTTCCATACCGAAAAAGCTTTTTACCCCTTGCTAGTAACAACATTAACACAGTGCTCTGCTGACACTGCTTTTTCAAAATGCAATGTTCCACAATTTGAAAGAATGGTCAGCAATGAGATGGTAAATGATGAAATGCACAGTCTCTATTAAATGTGTTTCACCATACATTTTCAAACTTTTGAATGAAGATATTTTCTAGCTACTGCAGACTAATAAACAAGGCCTTACAGTCTATTGTCTTATCTCTTATTTTTAGTAACATTATCTCATTTCCTGTTCTGCAGGTCAGCCTCACTCGTGCTCCGATTGATTCTGGTAGACCATGACAAGCTGGTTTTTACTTGAGTGATGTGTTTGCAACAAGACAGAATAAAGCTGTGCATTGCATTGACACATTTATTTGAAGGGTTTTTTTTTTTTTCTGTTTAATAAAATCTGTTTTGACTGGAATACCTAAATGGGTAGAACTTCCAAATTGGCTTCTCTGTGAAAAATCTACACCTTTAGAAATACTGTACTTACTAATCTTACTTTTCTATATTTCATTTTATTTTGCTTATTTTCACAAATGTTATATTTATCTTATGAGAATTCCACTGTAGTAGGTAAATGTAGTTTTAACTGCATACCTCAGGGAAAACCCAAATACTGTATTCCTGTCATTTATGACTTTATATAAGATTATTTGATTAAAGAAAATATGTAAAATAAATAAATAAAAACTCAAGAACCTTATGGTATGTGACTGGTATGTAACTGTAATTATTAAAAACTATATAAAATGATTATGCAGGATGGTGTGCATAGTTATACAGTGTGATAAAGTCCTTATGAAGGCGCTATGAATGATATAATGTTCAGATGAAACATTATTCAGTTCTGCATTGGCTTTTTCAACAGTGCACATGTAGTGACACTGACTACTTGAATGATCTTATTTAAGCTTTACTGCTGTACAATGCTACATGAGTAGAAAGCTACATGCGGTACTGTGTATTTACGGTCATTTGGGCTCTATCTAATTCCTGTATCACTTGCTGGTAAAAAGTTTATTATATAAACTTCACGCGAAATGACACACCTCCATTTAAAATAAAACTATTTGCCATTACAGGCTGGATTAATGCACTACAAGGTAGATGAGTCACCTTGTTATTTCGAAGATATATCTAAAGTGTTTACACTACATATCTTTACCACATTAATCTTCACTACAAGGGTACAAGATACTTCATTATCCAAAGTTCGAATTGAGCATTCATGGGATGAACTTGAATGCCACGTTTGTGGCCGTCCTGATAAAGTGCTAAAATATATATTTTAAATAAAAAATTTTAATTTTTTTTTAAAAAGCTGTATATGTTCATGTGATACATTTCACTTCGTGTGCACTGCCACTAAACATATAGGTTTCAAATGTGCTGTCTTGAAGGAAATATGTCATGTTGCCCTTCCTTGGTCATTTCACCTGGAAGGTGACATTTTCCCCACCCCTTCAATGTCCTCTGTCCTGTCATTAAACAACCATCTGCTTCCCCTTTTTACTGACATGCCACCATAAGCCTAACTCTAATCCAGAAGACACTGCTGGGTTGAAACGATCTAGGATATGCAAGTGATATTAAGGACTGCCAAGTGTACTATCAGATATGATGTTTTAAAATAAAATGGGTTTCTTTCAAAACTGTAGTTAAGACCTATGGCGTAAATAAAAGCACACAACGGGTAAAATGTATGTCATTGTTTTGTAAGATGAAACCCGAGTTAGTGGGTGTATTGACTCATATGACAATTGACCCTTTCATTGTGTCACATTCTGCAAGGAGTATTGCCCACAGATGAGTAAATGAGGTAGGTGCGATATTACAGCCACCAACGTTAATGTATAAATGAGAATAATCACAGCACCTGCTGATAGAAATCTTAATCAGTATGGGCGTGCTTTGTTTGCTACACTTTAAACATATTTGGCAAATGCTGGAGAACATTGTAGATTGCTTTTAAGTTAACTGCAACCTATAAAGAACTACAAGGTTAATATTTCCAAACAACAGTAAAGTACAACATTTTTTTTTTTTAATTAAAAAAATAAATAAATTAAACCTTCATCCGTCTCAATGAAAAATGAAAAGCAAATTTAAAATCCAGGATTTAACGTGATTATGCGTTTTAGGTGTAAATACCCAGACTCCAGCTGGCTCTGCTTGATCTTAACTACAGTACAATGTTATTCTGTGAGTACTTTTTGTAGTAATCACAACATTTGCACTAAAATGGAAAAAAAAAAAAAAAAAAAAAAAAAAAACGACATCCTTGTCGTCTTTAAACTAAAAATAAACAACGCTGGTGATTTAAGAATGATTACGTGGAGCAACACTATGCTTCCATTAGTTCTGCAACATTAACTGGTTCTACTTTCCCTGTTGGGAGATTTCAGCATTGACCAACACTAGTAAATTGTTGTGTTCGTGTCTTTTGTTCCCCTTCATTTTAACACTGGTAGGTTTATTTCAGAGTCTGAATGTGAATGAGTACATTTCAGGGTTGCAGTTTTCAAATTGCTATTTTGGGAAAGCCTAGGTTTTAACACTCGCATTCAAATGTTTGCTGATGCCGTTTCTCTGAGTCGATGAAGCGTCTCTTGTCAATGAGCCTGAAACACTTTGCAAGGCAATTCAAATAACATCAAAAGAACATGTTTCACGTGTTCTCCTCATGTTTAGATCTTTGCAGAAGATTTCTGAATGAGTCTCTCTGGGATGTGGGAATGGAGGGCAGGTCAAATAACCTTGCCTTAGGAAGAATCAGGGACTGAATCATCATCAAATTGGCCTTATTTTATTTTCAGGATCACTTATTGGTTTAATTCAATCAACATTTCACTGGAAACGTTTGCTGGGGAAAAATGTGCAAAGTTTCAGGCAAGAATATGATAATTTGATTGACAGAAAAAGTAATCAAGCAGATAGTAACTAAAAGGTGGTAACTTCCACACTCAGTGGCATCTCAAAGTGAATTAGGAGCAATGTTTCATTTGATTTATATAAAATAAAAGTAGATCCAAAGTTTTTGTATATTTTCCTGGATCAAAGTACATTGAATTGCTTCATTTTAAGGAGGACAGTGGTCCTGCTGTAATGTGGTAGCATACTGGTCCTGATATGCTACTATGGTAATACAATGATTGTTAGCATTGGTATGTTAAACTATGAAATGCATTGTGGTGCATTCTACTACTGGCGTATACTGTACTATTGTTGCTTGTTTTGTGCTATCATTATTAATACAGAGCCTTGTTGCATTGCTATTGTAGTGCCATTATGTCCAGTTATGTGTCATTATGTTATAAATAATATATTACTTCTACAATAATTGCTGTAATGTGTCTTACGACATATTATTCTGGGAAAACGCCAAGCTGGTCCTGTTTTTAAAAAGTGTCTGTCTCAAATTTGAGGTCAGCTGCTTTTATTAATTTCATCCATCTATCGAGAGCTAATTTGGAGTTCTTCCTTTATGAGCTCATACATCTTAATCAAAACTTAATGGGTTTTTTTTTTTCCACCCCAAAACAAATGTGCTAATGGAATGTGTTCTGTTACTGTTTGCACTGGCACGTCAAAATGAACTGAGTCTAGCTGGCTTTGGTTGGCTGAATCTCATTAAAAGTGCTCCTGGAGAAAGTACAGCAATGCTTATGATAAATTTTGATACATGCATTATAATACATTGTGACTGAGTTTTTCTTAGTATTATTACATATATCTCCGAAGACTGTTCGGCAGTAATGGATAAAATGCGTATGATGCAGTATGTAAACGATCATAGTGGATTCAGGAAAATACAAAAACACATTGAAAAAACAGTCACCTTCTCACCCTAAAAAAAACAAGTCTCCGGCGAGGGCGTTTTTAATTTGGGGTCATGTTGAACCCCACAGTAAAATCAAGAGAGAAACAATATACCTGTTTAGTATTTATAAAGAATGCTGTAAATTGTATTCCAAATAAAATTGTTACAAAATATTAGGTGCTGGATGTTAGGCTGTGAGTCCACTTGGATGTAGTAGATATGCATGCAGTTGAGACTGTAGAGATGGGTTCTACAGTACTGTTTAACTCAAGGTACCTGTATGTGTCCGGAGTCTGATTATGGTTTCTAGTATTAGTTGTGCACCTTGAAGTCTAACTAGCTTTACAGCAAAGTTGCTTAGGTGTAGATGGAGCTTGATGCTATTGTGCAGCAATGTAACAATGCAGGGTGTACGAGGAATGGTTTTGTGAAGAAATGAATGACCATAAACTCAAGTACACAGACTTTTTAGAAGAACGTTTTTTGTATTGCACTTTACACTTGTAATCCCTTTCGCATTTTGTAATAAAACCCTGACACATTCTTTGCAATTTCATTCACAATTTGTACAGTAGTAGGTTGTATAACTATAATAACCAACACAAGATTTCTTACATGAAGCAACAATGGCTATCACAAAATACAATCGGTAGCTCAATATGACAGGGCCGTATTATTAATTGCAATAGGCTTTACAAAAAAAGTAATTGTAAATTGCCTTAGGTAGTACAAAATAGGCTTTGCTATAAATCGCAGTGACAGCATTTTAGCATGAATTGCCATATAGGTATTATAAGATGTGAGATAGCTTTGTTATGAATTTCAATCTATATTATGATATGCAGCACAGCCTATGGTAGGGATTTATTATATTACATCATAGTTACACGTGGACAGGCCTTATAGTATTATAACATGTGATAGGGCTTGCTTAATTACAATGGATTTAAAATTATGGTGCATTTCTGTGAAATCCAACAGTACAAGCTTGTTTCAATTGGTTGTGCGAGTGGAATTTATGTTTTGATTGAAAGACAGGAGTAAGCAGCCTAAATACTATCCTCAGTGAATAAAGCCAAGGGTAGCACAACTTTTATGGCAATGAAGGCTTCAGCATGAAGATCAATAGTGATGGTAAAAGCCTGCAGTTGGTGTTCTCAAACTCTAATAAAAATGGAACTGGGGCTCACAGGTTGCCTAATAAGGTTACCAGTAGTACATAGGTGTTCACAACATCCACCCACCATATAGGGAATCGCGTGTGACTCACAGCTAACAAGAAACTAATCTTTTATCTGGTTCTGACTCCAGACTGCATCTTTAGTGATTTGTGTATAGCAGGTCCAGACTGTGAATCCAGTAGCTCTGTTTTTCCAGCGGAGGCCCCATGCAAAGTTTGATTCCAGGCCCCTATTCTCTGTTCTTAACAATAATACTGCGCTACAATACAATGACTTTCAAACAGGGCAGCAGCGACATTATAAAATGTGTTGCATTTTACTACAGCAATCGCAAAAAAAAACACTCACAGAGACAGAAATTAACCTTTTGTGATTTCACAGTGATAAAGTCTGCAGTTCTAGCTGAATAATCCAGTTTTCTACAAATCTGGTGCACGATCAGTATCTGCCCTAGTCTAGTCAAATGTTTCTGTGATATTCTAGAAAGTAAATAGTTATTTTTATTAATTTTATGTTCAGGCAAGAAAAGCTTCTCTCCTTTGATGCTACTGTGACAGGCACAGTCAAAAGCAGACGCAAACCAGTGAGGTTAGGTTACTGGTCCAGCAAATTTCTTTTGTAGATATAGTCGAGCATCACAAGCTATCCATCTTTAAACAGATATTGCATCTCAGTTGATTCCAAATGAAAGCCATTGAACAATCACAGGAATGATGTCTCAAAAATATAAATTCCTTGGAATTGCGAATCGATTTAAAATAAGAACTGGAATTGAAAAACAGGAATGGACCCCAACCGTGGTGGTGATGTAAGTAATGTGTACATGGTATAAATCCCCCCCACCCCCCCTTTTTTTGCCCCAACCTCTTTCATCCCTTCAAGTACACATAATCGTTAAAAGGAAACTGCTTTAATCGTAGCTATAGCCCATGAAGGCCATGGTTGGAGCATAATGCCCCAAGTACTGATTTTATTTTTAAATTCTCTCTTCCTTTTTAATTCAGTTCTAAAATTACCTGTGTTTTGCCTGTGGCTTGTTGAAAACGAGCTGTTACGGGAACAGAGCTGTCAACTAAGTGCCTGCAGAGGCATGGCTCCATTAGTGGAGCTATTTTCCTGTATCCGGCTGTCATAACATCCATCAGGACCAGTCTTGTGAGGACTGGCTTCCAGTTAGCATGTGGCCGTGCCTCTGCCATCGAACACGGGGGAGAAAAAAAACATAATCGCCAAGCCGATTGGAGAGATTCACTTTACTTCACGGGCTGATGTATTCAGACCTCACGTTGGAATACCTTTGGCAAGGACAAATCAATGCCTTTGCAATTTAGGTTGGTAACTGCTGCTTCTGCCATGCTGATACCATTCAATACAATTAGACAGCTATTGTTAGTCTGCCAAAGAGTATTAGTTTCCTGTTTTTTTCAGTGATTTTTCTGCAGTGCTTGTTGTCAAGCACCAGCAGAATGGAACTGAGTTAGGAAAAGAGTTTGGTGAAGTGCGTGCCTGTATATAGCATCACTTATGGAAATGTTTTTATTTTTTATTTAAATCTGCAGTGCCCTGAAAATAGTGTACATTTTACACTAAAATAGCATTGGTGCCTGTTTTTATTCATTTTTTTCCCCCTGTTCCTACATGGTCTTGCATGTACTGTGTCAGCATGCATATCGTGTTGACAGTTCAGTTTGTGTACATTGCTCAAAAGTATTTGTATGCTGTAGCAATGCAAGTTTCCTACTAAACAGACACCATAAGTAGTTGGTTTGTATGACATAGCAGTGAGAGGTATTAATTATGGAGATGTTATAGCTTAGCATTGTGGCTTATCTTTTTTTGCCATCAAGATATCCTGTTTTGTTTGCGCCTGAAATGGGAGGGGGTATTGTTTTGTTCATCCCCTTTCTATTTTAAAGCTGAGTGAGAGACTTGATGCAGTCAAATTGCATTCTGTTTCCTTTAGAAATACCCAGCTCTCAACATCAATCTCAATGTGCAGCACTCTTGTGACTGCCTGCCCTGTAAGAAGCAGAGGAGATGTGGAAGTAACCCAGTTAGAGAGTATACTGGACAGGATTTTTTAATGATGGAGATTTTGGCATGATTTTTTCCTGTGAATTCACACTGAGAGCACTGCCGCTTGGAATGCAGGCTGGGTGAGTGTTTGCACTGAGTTGTCCATCTTGGCTAAATGCAGATCACGTTGATTTGGTCTTTGTGCTCCTGCCAGGTGAGGGAGTTAAATCATCAGCGACCCCTACAGGCCATGCGCCTTACACGTCCAGGCAGCCAGACTAGCCAGGCTGGGTCTTTACCTCTAAAGTTCAGTAATATCCTTTGCTGAGGTTCGGCAGGTGATTGGCTTGACAGTGGGATTGGTAGTCGATTAATCTCCAATCCTTATGAAGAGAAAGTGGTTTGCAGCGAACAGATCAGGAGACATTCAAATCAGTCAAGCAAAAATAAATCATACAGTACAATACAATACAACACTGATTTGCACATTGGTTGTCATCAAGCAGCGATGAACGCTTTGTGTAAGAAAATGAATCCATTAAATCAATGCAGATAGAAGTTGTTTTACCTTTAATTGAACAATCATAGGGCATATCTGTAGAAAATAACTTGGCATTTTTCCAATGTCATCTTTAAACATCTTTTAATATTGAGCATATCTCAGAATGATAAGCAACATAATGAACACTGACGTCTAAAGGGGATGCTCAAAGAAAAATTATGAAATATAGAAAGAATTACCTTATATAGTCAAATTGCACAAGAGGGCCATCATAGAATTCAGTACAGGAATGTTGCTATAGACACGTTTCTCTAAATATTCCCTATGATTGTTCCATTAAAAGTGAGATATTTGGTAGTAACTTCTAGGTAAAATATAGACCCCTGTCCTTGACTCACACCTCAGACAGAACATTGTGCACAATAAACTTTTCAGCTAAAATGACCATAAACTGCTTGTACATAAAGATAATAAGTGTTTGCTTTACAGTTTGTTAAGTGTATTCAATAAAACCCATTCATATTGTCCTGTCAGACTTGGGTGAATCTGATCCCCTTTAGTTCCTCCGGTTATAGGCCATGAAGGCATCACAGGGTCATCAAGTCCGATGCATACCTTTCTTCCTAGCAACAGCTGTGTCATTGTGTTCACACACCATATGTTGAACTCAGTGAGTGAATGGTATGTAAATCATAGCAAAGTGAGTGCTATGAACTCATTGACTCTGTGAGTTAATGCCCCTGTCAAAGGGGTCAAACTATCTTAGTTTAATGGTAGGGAGGAGTTTTCAAACAGCTTGTATTAACCACATATGCTTTAAGCAGCTAGACCTTTTTAAAGATTCCTATAAGACACACTTCCATAGAATGTTGTAGTATTGTATTACATTGTAGTGCTACAGCATATTAATGCAATCTGTCTGCATATGTAAAAAAAGATGAAGGGCCATATGATTTGAAGGAAATGTCCAGTCCCAGCACAACGTAAATAAAGATTTAGAGAATTATATGAACTCACTATTGGAACAACAGGACCGTGAACTGTTCAGAATAACTGAAAGCACCATCAATACTAAGGGAAGGGGGAAAAAAAGTCGTCTGAACATTTGAAGCTACTTGCTCTGTGCGAATGTGTTTCAGGCCTGGGTTTTATTATACTTTCTAGGCCATTTCACCTGGAGAGTAAAAATGTGCCATCTTGTTTCCTGTCATTAACCAACCAACTGCTTCTCTTATTGACTGGCACGCTTTGCAGGTAGTGATGTGCTTTGACCCGATAAACTGTTGAGGTGAAAGGACATGGTTTAACAGACTGCCTTAGTGCTTCTTTCAAAACTACACAGGTGAACACAGGAGCATGGCAGTGCACAGCAGGGAATATAATATCCTATGGAATTAATTCTGCAGTGATAAACATTTGAATATTGGGATGGCTAGAGTTTGCAAACCCATTCAAATGTATTTGACTGCTGTGTTTTTAACGCTGTATCGTAGTAGTCCTTTTTCCAAATTCCTATTGAGTATTATTGCATACTGCAGCATATTGCCCAGTTCAGTCATCCTACAGTATGGTTTTGTAAAGATAAAAGTTGCAATTGTATTAAGCATGAATTGTGTATCAGCCTGCCTTTTGCCAAGCAGGTAAATGCAAAAATGTTCATCTTGTTAACAGTACAATGTTTGTATCTGTTCCAGAACTGGGTGTTTTTGTTAAGTTGTGATTAGTTACTATGTCTATCAAGCCTAAAAGGGCTCCAAAAATATTTTTTCTGTACATACCACATGCCGAAGGTGTTCTGGGTGGACATCTTCCTATCAACTAGATCTGCACTCTCTAACCTGTTTATCTGGTCATATCTTTGTCAGGAACATTAGTTTCGTGTCAGTGGGTTTAGAGCAGTCTTGCACAGCATTGTTATGATTTCCATTCGTCGAGTCTGTCCTGTTTGTTTAAACTGGTCATGCTGGGTTGTAGTTGTGCAATGTTAGGACACACACGGTCTGGACAGAGCTTTATCATAAATAGTTGTGTAAAGTTTTAAATGTTTTACTTCTTAATATGTCCATTTTAACCTGATGAAACATTAATGTTGTATTGAAAACAAGAGGTAGTTACTGTATAGTGCGATACTATCGTAGTATATATTTGAAGAGTCTTAAAAGTGAGTAAAGACTAAAGATACAAAGAAATAAAATCAGCCAAGACTGCTGCAGGATCAGGCTGAGTTGTACATTATTTTTATTTTTGAAGAGCTGGAAGACATGTGACCTGCCTAACGTAGGAGGTCAAAAATGTACGTTTTCCCTCAGGACTCTCAAACATGTCAATGCAGCACCCACTGTGGATCCCCAACCAAGATCAGAAACTTGGATCCAAACCAGCTTGCATGACGTGCCCTGCGCTACAAATGTGTGTCTGTTCTTTCTGTAACTGATTTGCCATGGAGTGTCGTTTCTAATATTGAGAAGCACTGTGGTTTGCTCCAATCAAAAATGCAGGGCATCGTTTATTACTGGGATCTGAGCAAAATACAGTATCTGCTGCCCTTTGATTTATCAAAGAAGCAGCAGCATGTCAAATGAAAAGCAAAGCTTTGAAGTGCAGATGGAATACATGGTGGAGGGTTTCAGCTTCGTTTCGAAGGAGGGTTTTATTATACCACCTCCCAAAGATATATTCTTCTATATAATATATATTATATATATATAGATAGAGAGAGAGAGAGAGAGAGAGAGAGAGAGAGAGAGAGAGAGAGAGAGAGAGAGAGAGAGAGAGAGAGAGAGAGAGAGAGAGAGAGAGCCCCTGTCAAATTCCTCTTTCTTTCCCTGTCACAGTTAGGTTTATTTGTCAGGTATAGAAAGCGCTGGCTGAGAGGGTGTTGATAGCAGAGACAGTATGCCATGCAAACCGTGTGTAAGAGGCTGCTATAAGCAGCTCAAGGTGTAGCAGTCATGACTGGAAGAACAGAGAAATAATCCCCATTAAGACTCTGGGTGTTAGTAACTCTGGTGGGCAAGGTGACATCCTGCCAGGGAACATGCACAGAAGGTGTTGTAAGTGAAACACACGTGAAACACAAACCATGGCAAAGTAGACTGGAGTGACTAATGAGAGCAGACCCTAGTGGACAAATAAACAAGTGCCAAATATACACGGCTGGGTCGATTGTAAATGATAAACATTACCTGTGTTGTCAAACCTCATCAGAAAAGCTGTATGCACAGGAAATAGAAAGGTTGGTGTTTTTACAGCAGTAACTATACAGTGTAAGGTTATTTATGTATTATTCAGTGGTAATTCATAGTCTATTTCATATACACATTAATATTGTAGTCATTTTTTTGAAATGCTTCCTGTTCTGACTGCTCACCAGTATTGCAAATATGTTCAAATGTCACCATTTAGGAAATTCAACAGACTCCAGCCCCTCGACTTACAAGTTAATACTCTTTTTTATTGTTATGTGGGAGTCGTCTGAACTCTGTGATTTCTGATTCAAATGTTTTTTGCCTTGTTTAATGCACTTATTAATGCATATAATTTGTTAACAATGCAGAGTGTTACCTGAATGAAAAGGTTTTATTACAGTAATGTACAAGAATAGAAGGTTTTATTTTACCTTTTTATTAGTTTAAAAATAGGTCAATATACATCAACTATTAACACAAAATGAATCTTTGTAAGTATGTAACTAAGCTAGTTTTTTTTGTTTGCTTTTTTAAAGCCTCTTAAAATTAAGCATGACCCCCCCCCCCCCCCCCAACTAATAAAGCTATACAACAAGCCTGATGTCTCATATGAAGCACTTGCAGTCTTCTCCTTAGCCATTTGTAAATGAAGCTACAGTACAAACTGACTCCCCCGCCACCCTCCCCAAGGCTATCCTACAGAAAAATAGCTGGATTGATTCCCTGTGCTTTCTGATATTCAAAACTTGGGATGGGTTCCAGACACAGGAATTACACCCCAGAATGGGCCTCGCTAACTTACATAACTGTATGGCAACATCCTTGGAACTCATATATTTTAGTTTAGAATGCAAAAATATATATATATAGATAGATAGATATATATAGATATAGATATAGATATATATATATAGATAGATAGATAGATAGATAGATATAGATAAAATCAGAGTTCACTTTTAAATGACACTGACACAGAAGAAATAGTCATAAAGTCTAGAGAATGAGAAGAGGCCCTGCATGGTTTGACACACTGATAGGATAACAGACCGGACAAAGCTGGCTTTTTACCTGCAGGAGAGTCAGTGAGCGAGGCCCATGCTGCAGGTCCTTCTGCTTGATTGACTGACTGTCAGTCAGGTCTGGCTACAGTCAAACATTTTACAAATTGCCCTCCATGAATTGTCCAAATGCATGCCTCTTTGGTCTTGCTTATCTTTACCTAAAACTAAAGATTTGATGACTAGACAGGACTCCTTGTGATCTCTTTGGAATCCACATATTTGCTTCAAAACTGATTTGTGTACATATATGTTTACAAAATGTAAAGTGGATTCTCCAACTTATCTTTATAATAATAATGATAATGCAAACAAATAATACATTCTGAAATGACACCGAAATATATATATGATGGAGACTTGCTAAGGTGTCATGACAGCTTCTCCCTAACATCTCCTGACCTTAAGCAAGACTACTAATTAATTTGAATAGAAACCTGACCAAGTGGTGACACACTTATTAATCTTCTTACTGCACTACCAAGTCCCCTCCCCCCAATATATTGTAAATATTACTGAACCTGCTTTTGCTTTTCCTAAAATAATTATTTGTAGGTAATACCTACTCCTTCTTGTGATGCTTATAATTTGTCAACGCTCCCTTGAAGACACTCCTCCTGACTGATGATTCTCTTAACTCATTGCCATGACCTCTAGTCTACATTGACTCCAAGGCTGACCCTGGCAGCACAGTCTGCTGTTAAACCACCCCCTTCTACCTTTATCAGCAAAATTAAATATAGAACAAAGAAGAAAAGACAGGGATGTAGCCATTTTAAAATGCTAACAGATACACAAAATAGATAGGTCAGTATTGAATCTAGAAATATTTGCACTTGCGCCTATGAAGGATGCTGAAGTAGTAAGGGAGAGAATTATGCAATGATTTATAAAGCAGATTTTCCCCCAGCATCATGTGTATGCATCTGTGGTGGACTGCTGTGGAATTACATAACTGTATTGCAATGTATGCCTCGGTCACATTACACAGCCTTGGAGCTTGATATGATAACCTGGTGTCGGTTGGATTTTACTGGCAACATTTCAGACATTTACACACACTGTCAGCATTGCATTGTAATCCTTTTGCCACAAACATTTGTGAGTCAGGCAGAGCTGTCTATGTGAGGAGTCAGTCTTTGCAACAGGGGCTGGGCTTACCCTCCTCAAAGAGCAACACTCTGTCTTTGTAGGAAAGCAGCCCTTCTACTGTGGCCAGAGGCTGAAATCAAAGGTCCTGCTGCTCTTGGGAAAGCATTATGTGCCTGTGTTGTAGCTGTTGACCTTTCGCTGGAAACTGACTCATTTCAGACAGGATTACTGATATCAACACCAGTAGATAAATAGCTCTATTCAGCTTAAAGAAGCCATAAATAAGCCATTATTTTTAGGCAGAGTTTAGCTTGGCTAACTAACCAATTCTATTTTATCATTTTTTTTATAATATAATGAAGAACAGTAACTCATAAACTGAAGTCACTATTTTAATAATTATTCAAATCTTCGTTTTAATCTGTAATTGGCCTCCTGATGATTAAAGGTGTAAGAGTCCCGCAATGTTTTAAAACATATTTCAAATTTAATTACTTTATGTACCCAGATCTAATGGTGGCAGATCTGGCTATATCAAGTTGTGGTATTAATATGCTACTGTTTGATCAATTGGATTGAGTTTTAATCTCAACCACCAGTTCTACTCCTAATTAGAAAGGCAAAGTTAGAAAACTAGCCTTTATTTTTGTAAAGGCATGTATTGATTTTGTTTCGATATTCCCAGGGAAAAACGTCAAGGTAGGTTTGTAAAGCTATGCAGTTCATTATGTTACTAATTCAGGCAGTAGGTTCGCCCTGGGATCATGGTGTCCCTACTGACTCAAACTAATCTGCAGTTTTTGCATCTAAATGTCAAGCTGGCTATTTCACCTGGGGTACCCAGAGTGTTTAAACACTGGTTGTTTTTCCATGTAAATGCAATGGCTCAATGGAAATTGCGTGTGTTTGTGCTCTGTAAGTGTTTTCAGGTGAGTAATTGAAAGGGAAAGGGAAAGGGAAGGGGGGGGGGGGGGGTGTTTCCCCTCAGGCTCACGTTTTCACATGGAATGATGATGACTCATTCTGTCAAACTCACGATCCTCAGATGGCCTCAGGACAGGGTGGAAGCAGAATCCGAAAGCCAACATGAGGTGAGTCACCCCCCTCAACCTATCCAATGCGCTTTGTTATGTATTATTTCATCCAGTCATTTCTTCTTGTTTGTGTGCACTGTCATTTTTTAAAATTTTAATTTTTTATTTTTTATAGGACATACAATCTATGTGGTCTTTTTTTCAAACAGATACAAATACAGTACAGCAAAATGTCACTATTCCCCACCTGGCCTCTATGTACAGAAAGCACACGTTCCCATCATCATCACCAAGAACTAATCTTGACCATAGGTTTCATTTAAGAAGGCATGCAGTTTAACTGACAGATTGTTAGGGGAAACATCTATTTATACTCCTGATATGAAAGTCTTAAACAGTTGTTAGAAATGTTTAAAACATATGCCAGCATTGGGATTTAGGAAGTGCTGCATGTGGAGTGGACTCCATGTGACAGATTATAACACTTTTTTTTTTTTTTTTATACTCAGGTTTGATATTTCATTGTAAGGGGTAAATGTTTCAAGGTTAAAACTACAAAAGGTACAGATGGGTGGGGGTTGGTATAAGTGGCTGGTACTTTTCAGTTATAATTTTTTTTTTCACCTCAGCAACACAAAACTAGGGCCAGTTTTTGTTTAATTTGTTTTTTAAAGGAAATAACGTGGTACATTGTCTCCTAGCAACATTATTTGCAACGACAAAGTAAATACTCTGCCAATTTTTAATTTTGAGAGAGCACGTGTACTGTTTGAGAAGACGGTGGTTAGGTCACGTTTTTTGTTAATTAATTCGTTTATGATCTCATTCAGCGATACCATCAGAACAAACTGTAGATATATCATTTGTGACCAATACATTACCACACACGATCCCGGTACAGCTGCCAAAGGCAAGATGAGACACGTTGAATTACGCACTCGAACACGAATTGCTCTTAAGGACCAGGCAGATAATCTACACCAGACAGCAGTTGTGAAATTTACAGCAGTTCAAGCACTCTCGCTCACGTATTTTTATTACAGACGTAAGCAAACAGACCTTGTGAAATGCACACACCTCTTGTAATGCAATAACGCAATTCACTCACAGGACTGATACCTGCACAGCTGAAGTTTTGTAACCCTTTCAAACACTAGACAATTTAGTTATAGTCATGACATGTGATACTGTTTAACGTTATACTGCAAAATACAAAAAACAAACACAGTGTGCCAGTTTGAAATATTCTCATCTCGCAGCAATTGAAAACAAAGATCTTAGACCGCTACACATGATGCAAGTAATCACATAAAGAAAGTTCCCGAGGAAAGGAAAAAAGCCTTGAACTTATACATCTCCCACCCCCCCCCTGGCCCGTCTGCCTGCAACTATGAAACTGATGCCAGTCCGCACGTGTTCATAAGTAATTTACATTTCATTTAAATATGTAAGCATGTGTAGCCTATCGGCTGAAGCAGATATTTTTCCCGATGTTTATTGCTCAGTCTTCGGCTTTGAAGAGCCAATCGGAAAGCTTGCCGTGTCTGTGCACGCCTCCGTAGGCACGTTGTCTTGGGAGCCATTGCACGGGGTTCTGTACGGGTCTACATCACACGTCGTCACACGGGCTTGTAGAGCTGGGGTTTGGGAAAATACCGGTATATAGAGTCCTGGATTTACGAACAAAGAAACTGGATGTACGCGCTATTCAGCTACAAGGTATGTTACGCATTTGTTTTTTTAATAATGGTTAGCTTTATAACCCAAGTCATTTGGATACTGCCGCTCGGGACGTGTTTGAAACTGAACGACGTGAAGTGTGCGTACTTCCCGTAACGCTGATTAGCGTGTTTTTGGTTTGGTTTTAAAATATTCAACTGCACCTCAAGAGCTTTCCAGCCAGGCAGTACACAGCACCACACAAACCCCGTGATATGCTGCATACTAAATTACAGTCATTTACCTAAAGAAAACTGCTAATTGAACCATCCTTTTTCAAACTGGCATTTTTTTTGTGTGTAAAACTTTATACATTCATGCAGTGCAGTAACTGGCAGCTCGTCTGTGTTTATTTTGATGGGGGATTTTTTGTTCGGGGTGGGGTGTTGGTGACTAGTCAAAAGGGCACCGCCTTGTGATATGTAACTTTCAGCTGGTGTGTTGCGTTTAGTATAGTCTAATGCACAGGTAATAAAACAAGTTTTTTTTTTTTATGTATACCAATGTATGGGCTGCATTCACATTGGTCCAGAAAAATGTGAAGCCAGCCTGCTGTTTTTATCTCCAAGTGGTGTGTCTGGTATGTGAATGTGTGTGATGCGATTCTCCTTGACATTACGTTTTTCACTTTTTATTGACGGGTGTATACCTTATTAACGCACTGCATTTACACTTTTTTTTTTTAAACGGAGAATCGCAAAGCCCGTTAGTTTTATTTTGGCAATATGCAGTTATACAAAATCGGTAAATTGTAACAAACTGGCACATAGTGACTTAAGAAAATAGTCAGATATCCCTTTGTATTGAAGGCGCTCAAAATATTAAGCATATAATTGCAGACCTTTTAAAACCAACCCAAGATGCGTTTAAAACATTGGCAAAATGAAACATACAAAAGGAATTTGCTTCACAGTTTATTTCAATTTTTTTTTTAAACGTATGGACTGTGTTTTACAGTACTTGTGCTGTGAGCATTGAGGTCTGCAAGTACAGTACTACAATTGCAGTGTTGTTGACAGCCCTGAGCCAAGTTGGCATGCTCCTGCTGTACCTGCAGCAGTAGGGGGTTATGATCAAACTCGTCAAGCCTTGTTATAGGAGATTGCTTTTTTCATATTGGTTATCATTGTTTTCATAACATGTTACAGATCGCACCAGTAGACCTGACAGCATAGCCTGATAACTTGGGCAACAAGCTTCCAAACATTTTGAAAACTACCTGAACTCCTACACTTAAGTAATAACGCCATCATTATGTGAAACTAAAGTGCCTCATGTAAACGATTCCTTGTCTTACTGCAGTGATCAATTTACCTGGTAAGCAGATGTGCTCCTATGGTACAGCTTTTGTACAACATACCAGTGACTGGAGCAGTGAGTAGAAATTAAGAACTGTATTCTTTTTTTGAATATTGATGTGGATTAAAAATAAATATTAATGTTCACAGCGCAATGCATACCAGCAGGTTTAACATTCATAAATTGTGAAATACTGTATTTATAACCCAAGTGGGCTACGGTTTACAGTAGTCTGAGGTAGGGATACCGTTTTTGTGTGGAATCAGTAGCAATACTTATTTCTACTTCATTCATTTTTATGTTTTAAATACATTATTTTAGTTTGATTGCCAGTTAAAAGTTGTGTTTTAATCTTTTGAAGACTAAACCATTCAGTGTGACTAACTCTTCAAATGAACTCTCTTTTGCTGTAAGAGCTGGCTTCCTCTTGAAACAACCATAAAGTGGCCTTCAAGTTTGAAACCCAAATACTTCATCAGACTCCTGCTCCAAGGACTGGTTTCTAACTCATCTGTAACAACAGGGATCGAAATAAGACTCCCATTAAATAGCAGTCACCAATTCCAGGTTTTGATTAGCTACAGTAAGTATATAACAAACACAGTTGTGTCTAATTAAACTCCTAGTAAAACCAGGAATGGATCAAACTGCTATGCAATTGGAGTCTTGTTTCTACCCTGATGTAAGTCTGAAACCATTACATATACAGTACAAGAACTGTTCTGTAACAAGTTGATATGGATTGCATCAATAATTCAGCAATATTTTTCATGGTAAATTAATGAAATGATTAGAAGTAATACTCCAGTGAAACCTAAATTTTTATTCCATATACAAGGTATTCAAGGTAACCAGATGAAAGTTTTGCAGTATTTGTTTCTGTTCTCTCTGAGACCATGAGCTTCACACCAGATTGTGTGTCTGTCTTAAGGAATGGCTCATCTGTTTCTTAATTCAAAGAAGCACAGTAATATCTTCCCATTATGTGCGCTGAATGTGCTTGGATACTCTTAAACCCTTGAGCTGGAATGATCTTTTGGATGATAGGAGAGAACACAAAAGCATGAGCATGTGTGAATGGAGTGAGTCATTACCTGGTACAAGATTATTCGCTAAGATTTTGATTAATTTATAGCTGTTTATTTTTAACTATCAGTTTCTTTCCAGTGAAATGTTAAATGTTGATTTTATATATGTGTGCGTGTGTTTGTTCTTCTTCAACCATCAAAATGTTTCTGCAATGATAGCCAGTGTATCGCTTTTACTTTTATAATTGAACTTAATTCCACCCAGTTATTCTACAGTGGTAGTTAATGCAGTCAGGATGCCACTGAACTGATCGGATGTCTTGCTTAATCACTTGCATTTTAAAGAGCGGATGATTATTATTGATTCAGAGATACCAAGCTATAGCAATTTGTCTGTGGGGTAAAACGAGCAATAAAGTGCTTCCCTAGTTGTCGTAATTCCTAGAAAATCAGTAAGTTTTTAGGATACCACTGGTGTGAGACGATTTGCTCTTAAATTATTTTGTTTCTAGGTAGACCGTTGTCTATTCTGGGATACCAAGATATTTAGTAGTAGTATGCAGGTGATTGTTGTTGTTCTTGATTTTGTCTACTGGATCATAATGCAAAATGAAGTGCCACTAAATGCTCATATTCGTGTCTCTCTTTTCAGACGATAGTAATGAATGCTTGTTGTACAGGACTACTGGCTTAGGATGTCGGCTTCCGATTCAGACTGCTCCATAGACTGGTTGGCCAGCGATGCTGATGATGACGGTGTTTTTGATTCAGAAAGTGACAGGCAGTCCAGACCTTCCCCAGTGCCACAGCACTCCTGCTGTTCCAGTGAGACTCCGCCCAGTTTAACTTACACCTGCACTACGAGTGAGCAGAAACACAGCCTAGACAGGGAGCACTTCCATTTACCTGGAGACTGGTGTAATGAAGGAGTTCCCTCAAGCTGCAATTCACACCTTTCCAAAAGCGATGTGTCTTGGAAAAGGAGGAGTGATTCAGGACTGCAGGAAGCAGCCATCTCCACAGTGTCTGTGAATATTGACCAGTCTGAATGCTTGCAGAGTAATATGGCCAGACAGACTCTGAAAAGGAAAATGAGCACAGGGGAATTGGAGCAGAGAGAAGGCGCACACACGGGGTACTCGAACAAGGACGAGATGTTTGCTCACAAGGTAAGAGTCAAACAGTGACTCCTTTCTAATCCAGCTTGCAACGATATGATTAAAATCTTGGAGAACATAAGGCTACTGGACAAACACCAGCAGCAGCCTACAGTAATTATAGGAGATGTTTGTTCACAAAGACTTGTGGTGATTGGCGGGATTTATTACATTTTAGAACAATTTGCATCCTTTTTATGAAAAGCAAAAAACGAAAATGTTAAGTTGGGCACAGTTCATAAATAGCATTCGTAGTGTATGGATTAATCAAGTAGCGTTCATGCTATTGTTAACGCCATTTTTTGGGGGGGGGGGGGGCAATTGACCTTTAACCCTTAACCATTTATTCAGCACTTGTTAGACACGTTCGGTCCAGTTTTCACACCCGCTGTTTATTTTACATTCGCTGTTTAAAATATATTTTTTCTGAGTAAAACCAGTTTAAAAGGCACTGCTTAGCAAAAGGACACTCAGCACTGCATCTCCAGCCATGCCCCACCCCTTGTTTGCTGTATATTTCACATACCTCTGCATAGTTGTGCATAGTCCTCTCCTGATCACTCGTTTTAGCACCAAACTCCTCAATAATGCGATCCAAGTCATTGTTTTGTTACTTTAGCATATCAAAAAGCTCTGCAACTGTCTGGCTGTAAAGCTGAATATATGTGTGATGACTGCCTCGGGGATTACCCTCTTTTTCAGAATATTGACATAACCACAAAACAGTCCAACCAGTATTGTTCCTCTGCTTATCGGTGAAACTAGTTCAATGTGTTCAGCTGTTCTCACTGCAATATGGTAATAGTCTGCACAGTCCCAGGGTCCATGGCTAACAGTAGCAGAGCTGCCAACAACAATATGCTTATGTAGCTGAGAGGAAATTTCCCCCCACCCCCCCCCCCCCCCCCCCAGTGATACTATTGCCTCTAGGAAACACTTTGAAAGTCAGGTTGAACCTAGACAAGAGTTCGTTTTCTGCATCACATCAAGCACAAGAAAAGGACTTCCAGTATTGTAGGTGCCTGAATGTCTGTATGGAATCTGAGGATGTAGTAAGGAGATGCCTGTTCCATCTATCTATATGTATGCACTTTTTTTTTTTTATATAGGAGTTTTAAAGGTGCAAACTCGATCTGTGATAATCATGTTTGTGTTTTCCATTCCATTGTATGTGTCTGTACTGTAGGTAAGCTGCACAAAATGAGAATGTACAGTATAGGAACAGTAGTTGCCCATTGGCTAGATTGAAGGGAACAAGAAGCAGAGGGTATTTTTATTAGGTGACATTGGTTTAGGCTACAGATGTAAGTCAGACTAGTTTTTGATCAAGACCTTGAGATTTACGCTTTGACAAAATGATAGTCAACTGAGCTATTCTTTCTTTAGTTTTATTCATGCATGTATCATTTAGGCTTAATTTATTAACCCAATTTATTATTTTTTTTAAAGTCAGATATTTTATAACAAAAATCTCTGTTCTGATTTTAGTGTCTGGAACTGCAGTGTTACATCCAGCCACTGTCTTCAATCTTGATTGGCCTCCGATCAGGGAGATACAGCAAAGGTGAGTGACCTTTTGACTAATATTAGGAACATGTGTGTACCGTCTCATTACTGCACATCAACAACTGCCCTACCAAGTCAAGCGTTCACTGAAGAATATGGAGAACTGAGTTAACTGACGCCAAGTAGCTGTAGCAGGGAAGTATTCATTAACGTGCCGTGCTCTGAAATAGTTATAACATTAACGGCAATGAAACACAAGGCAAGTGTTTCTCTCTTCTTGAAATACTAAAATAAAAGTAATACATTCAGTGAAACATTGAAGACACTGAGAAAGACTTGTAGTAGAAACATTTTAGTATTTCTAAATTCATCGCTGTTGAGTGTGTCGTAGTTATGGATAACAATCTTCCTTTCAGCTGTTGAATCAGCTAGTTTTGCACTTATGAAAACCTTTCCCATTTGCAGTTTTTCCCCTTGTTTAATTTGGCTGTCAGTACAGCTAAATGACTGATCTGTTATCGGTTTGCAGAAGTAAGCAGTTGGAGGGCTTTCTAGACGGAGCGTGACCAAGTTATACAAATGTGTCAATTTAAAAATAAATGAAACATTTCAAACGAATTTGAGTTGGAGAATTATTTGGTAAATTACCATTTTAAATGGATTGTGCATTACAATACAAGTGGCTCCCTGTTACTTCATTAAAGGTTAATTTAGCTGGCAGTAGAATGTTAGTTTACTAAGGTATTTATTGGCTTGGAGGGGAGAAATCAAATATATCAAACTATTTTAGTTTAAGAATAGATACACATGATTTTACTCTTACTTTGATGTACTGTATAATCTTGGAGAGAATAATGTGCTGTGGAAGACTGAATTGCTTGCTGCTCAAGCCTTGCGTAATTAATTTCTCAGATGTTTTTAATTTCATATTATTGTACTGTAGAGAACCCAGCCCAGTTACACTGATTGCACTGACAGCTTTTGTTCATTTTGAAATTCTCATTTTAGGTTTAAGCAGTTTCCAAGAGAGTGTTGCTATGGACAGAATCCAGAGAATAATGGGCGTTCTGCAGAACCCACACATGGGGTAATTATCTGGGCAGCTTTATAAAATCTGAGTGGTGTATGCTTTACTTCCACTGCAGTATTTATACTTCAGAGCACACAAAATAAGTTGGGTTCCACCAGAGTACCGTTTTTAATTTCAATAATACGTCATGTAATGGGCATTACTGCTATTACAACTCGCACAGTGTGGGGCTGTGACAATACTGAACTGCTAGTTACAAGACCACCAACACTACTGTTTTTAAACTAGCACATTTACATCCCCTTACAGTCTGATGCCTCATATGAATGAGTTTTTGTGTAATATTGCATAGTTGTAGTATATTATGCTGTAGCTATTTCTTCAATGTGTGAAAAATTAAATATCTGGCAAAATGCCCTCTTTATTCTAAACACAGTTCATTTCATTACAAAATGTGTATGATAGAAGTGAGATTGCTTGCATCATTACCACACTCCACACACTGAGTAGAAAGGCAGTAGGAAGTAACACGAAAGAAAATTACATTTTATGTAGCTCTTGTTCTGTGTAATGTCACAGATATTTCAACACCTGCTGAGTACACAGCAGGTGAATCTAAGCCATGTGATGCCTACCAACTCCAATTAACCATCTGTCTTAATAATTGGAATTACTATATTTATTTGGCCTGTTTTCAGTGTATTCCAGAGCTTAGCATCACCTGCTGTAGGTGACTTGGATTTATAATGGCTGTGGTGAACAGAGTGAGATTAATGTCTTTTGACAAGTTTAAAAACTCCCATCTGCCAGCAACCCCATAGCTATCCATCATTCTCAGTTTCAAAAAGCATAGTAGTAGTAATGATTGATTTTTATTAATGTTTTTTTTTAAGTTCTAGTGTGTAGTTGCATTTAAAATACCAAGACTTCTTATTAAGGCATTTCTTTTTTTCCAGTGAGCGGTACATAAAGATCCTTCTTCAGGTGGAGGTGATGCTGAAGAATTGGTTCCCTGGTGTCGGTGTCCAAGTCACAAGTGATACAAAGGATGAAACTACATTCTTAAAAAAACAAAAGGTATTTTTGTGTTTGCTTTCTTTAGCAATATACCTGGTGTACTTTTAAAACACCAGTCCTGTCCCATTAATCTAGAAGACCCCTTTTTACCCTGATGGACAGTTTTCTTGCAAGACTGGTATTGTAGACCTTTAGGTGTTTATCATAATTACAATTGTTAATTGTTTTGGTTTTTATTTATTTATTTATTTTAAAAACAGCAGCATTACTTTAACCCACCTATATGATTACATTGTAACTTTAAAAAAAAAAGTCAGGCCTACCTTTTTTATTTTAACATACTTAACAGCCCGTCGGACGCTTTGTCACACCTTTACATTTGCAAATTTGATG
This sequence comes from Polyodon spathula, assembly GCF_017654505.1. Lineage (NCBI taxonomy): Eukaryota > Metazoa > Chordata > Actinopteri > Acipenseriformes > Polyodontidae > Polyodon > Polyodon spathula. The sequence goes on from NC_054557.1 coordinate 7,391,369, forward strand.
AACGCAATCCTGTCCTGTGCAGATTTATGCTGAGAGAATTGTTCCCTATTTTGGTATAAATTACATGACTTTGTACACATTACTAACTCGCGCTCACTTGTATTGTTGCTCCACAGATGTCTACTGACACTGTGACCTCTGCAGCTGCAGTTAGCATCCCAAAAGCAGACTGTGCACTTCCCAATATTCTTCCTTCATGCAACAAAACCCATGGAAATGGTGAACCAGCTGCATTTTCAGCCACAAACTTCAAATGGCTCCATACATCGCCCGTTTGTAGCTCGTCAGTGGGGCCTGCACTAGGTAGACACAGAACCACCCCTGGAGGCCAGGACGTTATGCAAGACAACATGGTATCCTCTAGCACAGACGCAAGGACAAACCCCAGCCACTGCAGACCACCAGCCGGTAAAATGAATGCTCCGTGTTTAGAAAGACTGTTGAAATCCAGGGATAGTATTATCAGTGGCAAAGGCAAAAAGAGTGCCACAGAAACAAGCGGCTCTTTGTAAGAAAAGTCCAATGTGTTTTGAGGGGGCCCACTTGTCAAACATTACAAATACTGTTCAGAGCTGAAGGATGTAAAGCATTTGTTTGAGACATCAATGTTTGCACAACTGCTGTTTTGCAGTGTAATAAATTCCTAGCCTTGTGAAAAACTCTGCATTATACTGGATATGTTGTCTTTTCAGGTACAAAGATTGTCCTTCCAGTATGGTACATTAGGGTCTTTGCATCAATATTTATACAATCAACCATTAAATCTATTAAGGGAATGCGGTCTGAATAAGATGTTTGATGGGAACATTAGTTACTAAGGTATTCAGATACAAAAAAAATGACATAATCAATGTAGCATGTCGTCCTAGAATATTCATAGGGAGTGTTCAATGTAAGATTATATCGTGAGTTAATGATGTGACTGCTACCATGTATTAGACTTTACATGTAGTTCAAATGTACATATACAACATTACTACCTCAACCTGGCACTATGTCAAGGCAAAAACATTAACACCTACTCTATGGCAACTGTAATGCATTTCTTGCAGAACACATTGTAAAATAATCAGTGTGAAACTATAAACAGCTTTTACTACTTACGTTAGTTGTACAAATAGTAAAATAAGCATGGATATGGTGTTGATTTTAAACCCTGCATAGTGCCATTGTGAAGAATGTGAAATACAGCATATGTTTTGAAAGTCTCTTGGTACTAGGTGCTAGTTTATCTGACCTGTTCAGGTTTCTGTATACCGTAGCCAATAGTGATGAAATTATTAACTTTGAGAGGACACCATGAAATACATGTGTCTGAAGGATCTTTACATCCTAGAACCTTCCTTTTGGAATTTGCCATTTTCTGTATAACAAGTACATTATTCAACCCTGCCAACTGTACTATGTCATCAAGTGTAACAGTAGTATTTATGTTGACACAGGTAAGGAAAGTATACAGGTAAAGGGAGTGGGAAATACTTGTAAATATTACTAACCATGTCCAGGTTGTTAATTTACACTATGAAAGTGGCCTTTTAAAGTGTGCAATTTTATACTTTGAAATAAATGTGGTTGTATTAATTAGGTGAAAGCAGCTCATTTTTTGTTGCACTTCAGTTTTTTAAGTCACATGGATTAGAAAATATACATTGCACAAAAGCAATTACATGCATCATAATTAAAGGTAAACAACAAAACCTCAAACGGATGTGTTAAATATTTAAATGAAGGTCAAGTAATAAAATCAGTGGTGTTATTATTTAAGCATTTATTGATATTTCTTTTCTGCTTAGGAAACTCAGCACAGGCAGTTCAAAATTAAAACAAAATAAATATGAATAGTTATGTAAAACTGTTCTCCCTAACGAACAATTATACACCATGTACATTTTTCATTTTTTTATTGGGCTTGTTTATCTGTACATGTTTCCCAATAAAATGAATCATACCTCCATGCAAACTTAAAAAAAAAATTAAATGCTCTTCTCCATTTGATTGTGTATCTGCTAATAAAACAAAGTGAAATAAAAAAAACATTAACTACGTTTGCAAGTACACCAAAAAATTTAAGAGTAGACTACTTGTTACTGTGATATTCTGCTTGTTTCAACATTCCACCTAGTATCATGTTTCAAATAAGGTAGTTTTGTTCACACTACATCATTAGTAGTCTGTATCTGAGCCTTCTGCATTGTCCACATTGCGGGAGAGCATGTAATTGTCCATGTCAATAGATCTGCAGTTGTTGATAGCATAACGAAGGCGCTCAGCCATGACTGCTTGACTGGAATATGGTGGGAGTCTCAGCTGAAAGAAGCAGGTCTGTGAGGTAGGCAAGCTGTCATATGGCTATTGACGGAAGAAAAAAAGAAAAGCAAATAGTGGGGAAACAAAAAAAAAGGCAATACATTTTATACGCAAGTAAAATAGTTTATAACCAGCCATATCCATTATTTGTATTAGCAAGTAATAAGCATGAAAAGCTTAAGAAATTGACTTATATAAGTATAAAAAGTTATACTTATATAATCCCATTATATAATACTTCCATAGAACTACAGTACTCTTAACCTTTGCTTCTTTAAATAACCACCACCCCATTATGAGGAGTGACGAACATTACAAGGGCTGAAAAGCCAACTCTCACCCCCACTCTAAATAGAAGTAAAACAAAATAAAAAAAAAAAAAAACTCACAGGTGAAGGAGTTAACTTACCCTGTCAACCTTCATGATCTGAAACCTCTGAGAAATATCAGCAGTGTTGGCAGGCAGGCGGGACCTCCCAGACACAAAGCGCATGAACAGGACTCTCTCCTCATTGGAGAATTCCTCTAGGGTCTGCCAGAACCACTGCACTAGCTGGTGTTGTTCATCTACCTCTCGGTATCTCACCACTTTCTTCAGCACCTCCACCGATATCTCGGGCATGCCGCACACCATCTGTTCCAGCTGCTTGGCAGTGAGGAGAGAGAGCAGTGGAACTGGCACTATCCAAGACATCCCTTCCCGAACCGCAGCCACCTGAACACACAAAGACAGGATGGATTTAAACCTGGAAAACAATGCATGTTTCCTCATCATTTCACAATCTGACTGGGAAGGGCAGGGAACTGGTGATGGATCTTTACACTGTATAGACAGTACAGGACACTGTAAGCAAAACTTAAACATTCATAGACTGAATCCTAAAATGTGAACAGTCAGTAACTTGTGCATCACATAGAAAAATAAAATAAAAACTGCCTTAGCTAAACATTCAAGGAAAATCTAACACATCTAACACAACAAATAAGTTAGGAATAAGAAAAGGGCAATGAAAGGTATTCAGGACCCTATTTTCAGGCTGTGTGACTAATTCAATTTCACAGAATTATTTTTCTATATTCTGCAGAACTGATAAAAAGTGAAAACTCTTACTAGGCGATCCATTTCGTGAAGTCTGTATTCAATTGCACGGTCCACATACTCTCTTCTGTTGGAGAAGGTCAGTGGGATGCTGTTTCCTCCAGGAATTATAGGGACCATTTTGCCATCAGCACTCTGGCCCACAAATGAGTCAAGAGGAATCATCTGAAATGCAAAATCACAGATGCAAAACACTTTTCAAATACAGTATCATTCAATTAAATCCTTTTCACCCCCTAGATATTTTTACACCCGATGCAATTTTTAATATTTCTATTTTTGTGAACAATAAAAATCTTAAAGAACAGACTTAAAACAAATAACCTTACAACTATTTTAATTGAATAAAAAGATTTATCAACAACCTACATACAAGAGGAAACATAACTAGGCCTTATTACAAATTGCTGGCAAGCTTCAACAGGTTCATCATTTCTTAATTGTACTTCCTTAGTAAGAGCATGACTTTTACACTATTAGTACTTAAAATATAAAGCTTTACATCCATACTGTACAATCACAAACAAATGAGATCCACTGAAATGCTGTTGCATGTAATGTAACAAAAAAACATAATTCAGTTATCCAATAAAGATTAAATTGGACCAATAACCAGAGCCTAACAGGGGTGTAATTATTATTATTATTTATTTTTTTGGCAGACTCCTTTATCCAGTGTGTGACCAGAAAATACTATCATTATTGATGGACTGCTTTGTTAAAAGACAAAGGAAAAATGTACTCACACCAACTATAAACCTATAACTATTTGGTGCACTGCAAGTAGCTGTGTCATGCTTTTGGTCCTGTATTATGTTCCACAACCTCTGTATTACAATACCAATCACATACGGCAGCATCACAATTAATCAATATACAATAAATCACTTCACCGCCACTGCATGCTCCATTAAGCTGTATAGCATGACCACAGATATTATAAATTATTGTTTTAGCTTCTTGCCAAATTTGCTACCAAGACAAACAGTTCAAAACCAAATCTGAATGGGCAAAATAACCAGGCAACATGAAATGCAGATACCACTCTTCTTGCATTTCAGTGTGAAGCCATAAACAGCTATTACTTACAGTAAGGCTCAATTGGGAATTCTTCCAAATCTTACCAGGGTGTGCTGTGTCAACAGTGTGTGCTCTGCCTTGAATGTATCTTGCATTGCACAATGCTATTTATAAAAGCTTTTATAACAGGGATATATTTTATACTGGACTAACCGGATATACCAGATATCTTTAAATGGAAAATGTCTATGGAAAAAGCAGTAATACATTTATTAAGCTTTACTGTACCTCATGGAAATTCTCCTCTGTAATCCCACTATCTTCAATGTGAAGAATGCTGTTGAGGGTCTGTACATAAAGCAAGTCTACCTCCTCCAGGTCTTCCAGAATGAGCGGAATACAGCAGAGCTGCTTCCAGACCATTGGGGTCAGGTGGAGGTCCAATGGCTTTTTTGTACGAATAGCAACACCCATCAAAATACCCAGAAACTTGAACTGCATAAAGTGCTCATCTAGACATGCTGAAGGGTTGAACAAGAATCTGAAAATGAAAGAAGTTACACTTTGTCATATACTGACTCAATGGGGTTTATTCAATTGATCTAAACTACAACATATTGAAATACAATCCCTGTTTAGAATAAAAATAGGACCCTTTGTGTACCAAATACCAACATGAGCATGTCTCTTTAGCATATTTCCGAGGGTCCACTATTTAATGATTACTGAATATTTATATCAACTATATATATATATATATATATATATATATCTATATAATATATATATATATATATTATAATATATAAGATATCTATAATTTCTGCATTAACATTGTGCAACACTTTCAAGCCGCTGTTTACATTCTTACTAGAATCCCTATAAACAGAAACTTGAACAGGGTAAATGTTTCGGTTACAGAATTCAACAGGCCAATCTAATTAAATCCACAGTGATGCATAAGGAGGCTGTAGACTTCATAGTGGCCGTCACCCAGGCTTGCACAATGGAGTTGTTTCCACAGTAAATAGAGGATCACTGTAAGTGATATGTCAGTGCCTGATACAGTAGCTTACAAGAAAAGGTCACCCCCACAAAATACTTGTCACCAAGTCTTACAGCCTGTGTTTTTAACTCTGTACAGGCTGCACTGAAGAGTAGGTTTTAGATCACCACAACCAACTGCTCATGTTTTTTATTTTTTTAAATGTGTATTTCTTAGCTTTATGAGAGAATTACTGAATGCTTACCTATCTCTGTTGTACCCCACTTCTGCTGTGGCATTTGGAGATGGAATGAGCAGGTCTACCACACCTGTCTCAAGTTCCTTTGGGAAAAACAAAAACACAAAATATTTTAAATCAGCAATGTGACCATTGATTTCCTCCAACCATCCCCTTAAATTGAACTGCTCTGAAAAAAAAAAAAACACACCACCCAGCTTTCGGTTAAACTGCTGTACGTAAATGTGGTACCTGGCACATTTCTGTAATAGTGTCGTCAAAGACTCCTCCTGCATCATCCGCTCCCTCGCCAACCAGCTTCACTTTCCAGGCGCGGGAGGGCAGGCGGAGGTCTGAAGCATTCAGCTTTACTACTTGTCTGGCTATCTGCACAAAAATAGGCTTGCACTTGCGGCCTCTGAAAGCAAACAGAAAGCAACAGTTAGAAACATGGTGCTGATGCAAAATATTTTAAAAATGTTTAGTTTAAATACAGAATTAACAACAACAAATAAATACCTTGTAGATATTCTTTTCACAGTAATCTGTGGGCCATAGTTCTTGCCTTGGACCATGGTTTTACCAATAGAGCGTACCATAGGAAGAGTGTAAACCCGTGTTGCTAGTAAAGGCCTCAGCTGCCCTTGAACTATTCCCCATGTTCCTGCATTGTAATGGGAAGTGCAGCCCTGTAATATAACAGACAGTTGGTTAAGTGATTCAGTGTAACCTCATATTTGTTTGATAAGCACTTGATTAATGATTTATTCCATGTGTCTTACAGAACTGATTATTGAAATGTAATTACCATCAAATGCCAGTTTAACATGTTTAAAATTATCCATATAATGTTGTAAAGGGAAAAAGGTCAAAAATAGTATTAACTGTGTATATCAAGAGAACGCTTCCACTGACATGGGACCCAGTCCACATCTGGATCAGCTTTGAAAAATCTAGGTGTTGGCTACCGCAACTGGCCAAACATGGAGCACAAGACAAGGAAGCACTGGACATTTCAGTGCACTGAAAATCAAGTGAAGGAACCTCACTGTATTTGAATTTTGAGACCTTGCCTGCTATAATCTTGCAAGTTCAGATGAGTAAAACAAGAATACAATTAATAATATAATACTGAACACACCTTTTACACTTTAGGGGAACAAAGATATGCATGGAAAACAAACAAGAATCTAAATGAGTCTTTCTAAAGAAATAAAACTTTTCAAGTAGTCCCAATAAATGATCACAGAGAGTACATTATTTCATTGCAGTTGGTCACATATTGAACTCACCTGGCTATTGGGGCTGAGGTTAAGTAACCTCCAGGAGGAATACATGAGATCTGAGAAGTGGTAGAGCAGCCTCAGCCTGGCCCGCACAGTCTCTATACTGACTTCCTTCAGACTGCTGTACTGAGGGGGGATGGAAAGGGGCAAGCCGAGCTGCAAAGGCACAGACGCACCTTCAAGAAAAATAAAATGGAAGTTAAATGCTAGACTCACATCATCAGGTTCAATTTAAATCCTTATGGATTGCCATAGTTCTTATTTTGCCAGCCGCAATTAAATAATCATTGACTAATTAAATTGCCTCGGTGCCATATTCAGAGCACCATCTACATATTATATTACTTGCACATGCATGTTTTATTTGAAGCCTTTTTGTGAGGAACCTACAAATCTTTGTGCTTCTTGCTTTGAATAATATAAAGTTTGGTCATTGTACAGATTGTATATAGTAGAAAAAACACTGATGGGAAAAAGGGCTTGAGTATTTAGAGCAGGGCAGAATCAAACTGAATAAAATGCTTATCAAGAGCAAACAAAACTGAGCACTCTCTGATCATGCTGATAACAGCGGTGTCAGAATGAAGAATACATTACCGGGTGCCCTTGGTGGTACTGGGGGGGCAGTCCATGCAGCGCTATGGCAGCGCCCAGCTGAGATCTGATGAAAGTTCTTTCCTTGGAGCATGGTCACCACAGTCGGCTCTCTCACGTGGTTTGTGTGGCCAAGTCCCAGCTAATGGAAGAAGGAAGGATTTAGATGTCTTACATTTGCTGCCCATTAAGTTGAGAAAAAATAAAAATACACTGCAAATTATTTATGTGAGCCCAAGACTTTGCTTAACCAAAATACTACTCTAGGATAAACTATTTAAAGATGTAACTTCAGTACCTAACAAAAAAAAAAAAAAAAAAAAAAAAAAAAAAAAAAAAAAATAATAATAATAATAATAATAATAATAAATAATAATTGCCATTCAGAGAACACACACACCAGACCACACCCAGAAAAGACTTAATTAACACTTTCTTGCATGAACATTGTTTAAAGCTACATTTACACATTCAATGGATTATACTTCTCTTTTGATCACACTGGTTATTAATGTGAACATATACAAAGGCTTGAGACCTCAATTCATATTATACAGGATAATGGTGTCTGCAAATGCGCAAAATAGTTGAAAGCAGAAATTGAAACTCTGTGCTGTTATGTAAAAGTTTAACCCCACTTTAAAACTCTTAACCAACACCCTCGAATTCATAGTAGGCAACGTCTTATTCCTACGCTGTTGCAATACTAAAAAGGTAGCAGATTACAGTTTCAGCCACTACAGAACACTCCAACATGTTTATCTATCTGGGGTTGTAAACATACATCAGGTCTAATCAGGTAACACTAGGTACATTAAAGCTTTAACTACGACAATTCATTGCTTACCTGTCCCTCTGAATTGCTCCCCCAGGCATAGACATCGCCAGTAAATGACAACACCAGGGTGTGTTCAGCTCCCACGGCAACGTCCTCAATAAAGATGCCAGAGAGTGCAGGGACCTGCTGAGGTCTGTTGTGGTTTCGTGCTCGGCCCTCTGGTAAGCCAATCAGACGGTCTGCAAGTGCCAATAAGATAATGTTACATCATAATGCTGATTGTTTATTTTTATATAATATAGTTACATAATAAAGGAACACACATGTCTTACTTTAGCGATAACCTAGACATCAACATGCTGATAGAACTTTTGTAAAATTATTCATCCACCCTTCAGGGTATGACTTGACAAAAGGGCTCACTGCTGCCATCTTGTTGAATTGATTATAATTGCATGAAACCTATTGCAAGATTCAGCAGATGACTCAAAAATATGTTAAACATGGTAAAACTTCTTATAGCAAGTCTTTATAACATTTTTATTTTTATCTGGTTTAAGAATGCTTAAAACATCATACCTTGACCAAATGTGTAGACGTGCCCGTCCTTTGTTAAAGCAACTGAGAACTGTGTGCCACAGGCCACTTTTTTTATACCAATGCCACAAAGCATGTCCACTTTCTGGAATGACAACATTCAATTCGGTTTAGATCATCAGTGAAGGAAATAATAAACAATGGCTTGAGGAAACCCAATACCCTTTTTCAGTTTTGGATAACCTACCTGTGGAGAAGATTTAGCTGTCGAGTTTCCTAACCCAAGCTTCCCATAGTCTCCATCTCCAAAAGCCCAAACCATCATTCCATCTGCCGATACTGCTAGGGTATGGTTCAGACCGCAGGCCACCTGTAAAAAGAAATGCTTTTAGAAACATGTATGTGTTCAATATTATTAAAAGTGCTTCTGATTAATAGTTTTTTTTTCATGATCAGTACATTTAAAAAAAGGGATCTTGCTCATTGAAGGATATAATGTACAGGGTTCTACGTTTAGATTTTTTTAACTACTGTCTCCTCGGGCCACTGAGCTAGTGTTTTTACTGGCCTGGATGCAATTTTATCTGGCCATATATATATTTATTTATTTTCATGATGGTTTTTATTTTCAGTATGTTTCTAACTGTATGGTAACCAAAGAGAGCCCACATCTCAAAAGACAGCGGCTAAACAAAGCTTTTCAACATATGTTAATTCAGCTATTTAACATGTATATAGCAAGTGCTATAAGAAGTAATCCAAACTTGGACAACATAGAAATTAGAAAGGTAATTTAACGTTATGATGAATATAAAGACATACCAAATGTTAAGCACAACAACGCAGTGACTGTAAGAAAATGCAAGATACTTGAAGTTGGAAAGGAGCAATATTATGCTACTGTTGCTTTAATTGGAAGAGATACGCACTGTGATGTTGCTGCTCATTGAGTTCTGTATTTTAATTCAGTAAACAAAAGAAAAAACTTGTGCCTAAGCAAATAGGGTACAGAGGGAAGAAATCTCGTCTTGGACATTGTTTGAACACTTTGTGAACCCGGCTAAACTTTACCGGCTTACACTGTCATGCTGTCTGCTTGTGCTCACGCATTTGTCTTTTACGCTTGGTAGCGTAAGGGACCAGAGTTCAGGTAATCGAATACCCAAAAAGGTTGCACCCTGTCTATTCAAATAGGAAAATTTTAAATTCCCACCCCTAATCCTAATTATAAACACTATTAAAACAATATTCATAATAAAAAATAATACCAATCCTATATAGTGCGTTGTAGCTTGTGTAGCCTCTCCCAAGTCAGCGCCAATCTTGTTGAGTGATACCAGCGAGTCCTTGAAAGTTTGTGAATGGCACTTTTGACCTGAATGCATCGGATCCCAAATAAGTTTGACGATTCAATCGTGTATCTGTATATCCATCGGGACATCTTACTGCGAGACTGGATATGATGTAAACGAAATGTTGAATTCACAGCAAATAAATCTGCTGTTTTATCTGCAAGTCTGGGAAACTGACGTCAAACAAGGCTAAACATTACTTTTTTTCTATGTCATAATGCTTCCTCAACTCTGAATGTTCGTCTTCAATTTTTTTTATGATTTATTGATTTCAACTCTTTCCTTTTGGCTTATTGGTTGCTTAGATGTAGAAAACCTGAGTACTAACACAGCACTTCGGTACTAGGCTCAGATTCTGACTGTACAACAAATATGACATGCAGCGGGAAAGTTAGGATTAGTTTGTTGTTATGTTTTTAAAAAATGGTTTGTAAATTAATTTTCAGCTTTTTGACACACTGGCCCATTTTCCTGGATTCATAAAACGGAAGCCATATGCACTCTATGTATTATACTAGTTAAATGTAACCGGCCCAGTCGGACCTGTGGTGCTTCCTAACTACCAGCCAAACTGCACTCTGTACCTGCCCCGGGCCACCGGGCCACCGGGCCATGGTTAATGTCGAACCCTCAACGTATCTAGCTTAACATCAGTGAATGGATCTATTTGATTAACTTGGTATAATCAGGTTTAACCCGAATTTAAAAACACACCAGGCTTTATCAGGTACAACCCCGAATTATGAACTGACATTTTACAAAATCAGACCGTTAAGACATCAGGATAATAAACCAGGGTTGAATTAGACAAATGTGTGTTACAGGCTGTGTTCCACTTTGACTCTTGTTTTGAGAATACAGTGGCTATACTTTACCTGTCCGACCTGATAGCCTTCCAGTGCTGTGACTCTCTCAGGGAGTTTCTTATTGGAAGTGTTACCCAAGCCCAGCCGACCATAGTCTCCATTTCCAAACGTGAACAGCTTGCCATCTGCGGTAACCACAGCTGAATGCTTGAACCCACATGACATCTGAGATACAGTAAACATTATAGAGTGTAATAAATATTGTAGCAATGTGCACGGCTTCATTGCATTTACTGTACCTGTTGGAACGTGAAACTTAACAGGACCTCTCATTAAAATGGTTTTGATTTCAGTGAAATACATTGTGCTTTCCATAAATTAAAAACACTCCACCATACATTTTGAAGTTTCTTTAAGGAATGGGAAACGCACAGGAAAGACTGCTGACTGAAAGGGGACTATAACAGCTACAAAAGGACTTAAATGTTTGAAAAGATTCAAACAATACACATAAACACTGAATACAATGTGAAAGCTGTAACAACCAAAGAAGTAGATATTGTACTAAAACAATTGACTGTAATGTCCCATTATGAAATGTTAGTGAACCCCCATATTCTGAAGTGTCCCTTGTTCTAGTTACAGACCTGCACAACCTCCTCTCCCTGCAGTGCTTCTATCTGCCTTGGACGTCTTTGTCGGTCACTGTTGCCGTGACCCAGTTTCCCGTAATCTCCATCTCCCCAGCTGAAGACTTCTCCACTCTCAGTCAAAGCCATGGAGTGGCCATCAGAACCACATGATGTCACCAGCTGTGTTACTACAAAACCTACACAAAACAAAATACAATCCAAAAGAGACTGATGCATGGATATTCAGTGCACTCAAAGACATACTTTGCTAAACTGTGTTCTATGTTTTCTTTTTATTGTAAGAAGTATACACTTTGGGGTTAAATATGAGAATAAAATGGAAGATAATGCTTTAAAAGAACAGTATTAAAACAGTAAAACATTGTACGTACACAAAAACAAACAGTACATCAATAACAATCACTTGCACTATACACAGGGGAAAAATAACAGCAAACCAAAGAGAGTAATGTTTCTCTGACCAAAGAGAAACATTACTAAAATTAGACTGCTTGTTTAAAACTACTTTTTTCTTCACTCGTACTTTTTTCTCATGAAATAATTGCTTGCCTTGTAATGCTGAAATAACAGTTAGCGCATGAAGATCATCGGAATTGCCTTGTCCAAGCCTGCCATAGCTGCCTTCCCCACAAGCAAGCACAGTTCCATTCGCTTGGATCACAAAGGTGCAGTTCTGACCACATATGACCTGTATTAAAAAAGGAGAGAACACTCTATCCTAAATGGACTTTAGATTTTTCTACTGCAGCTTTCTATAAATAGAACCACACAGCTAAACTTATTTTTCTTCTTAATGCCTTCAATGAAAAATGACTGTGCCCTTGCAATTTAATTTTAGAGAAAACATTTCTAACGTCTTAAATTCACTCATTTTAATGAGACCTGAAGATATTTTACCATAGTCCTATTAATAATTGATTGTCCAAATTTAAAAGTTATTAAAAGATACAGATAAATCTACTAACACTAGTGCATAGAGTTCTAAAACACAAAGCTCTAACAGATCCAAGACACAATGACAAATTAATGAAGTGATGGTGCTTACATGCTGGGCCTGTGAAAATGACGGCGCTAAAGTTGGCACTAAAATATTTCTACCGGCCTCTGCGAGCTGGCCGTGACGCCCTGCTCCCCAAAGAAAGACATCACATTTACCACCAAGGTGCCAATCCTGTGAGAAGCAAGAACATGTTACAGGTCGGGCATGTTACAGTGTAATTATTAAAACAAATAACCTCACATGCTTTTCACAGACCGTTCCCACCTCAGGTCTGGATGTTGCCCACGACATAATCTGTTCATCCATTCCATACATCCACTTACTGTTGTCCTGTAAAAGAATGATCAGCAACAATCACAAACTATTGATCGGGACCTTGTTTTGTATACCTTGCTGTGTGGCACTATACATCTCACACTAGCAGAAAGACTAATGTGAATTTCATGTATTTGGTATTTTATGTATCCCATCAGTGTCTTCTGCAGGTACCGTATAGCAGCTACAAATGCTGTTATTTGGAAGAGATTTCATTTTTCACCCATCTAAATAAAATAAGTGGTGGAATTATTTATCCTGCTGAACCGTACCAGCAGGAGTGCAAACTCATCCTCGGGCATTGGCTCCAAGTCTGGAACAGTGAAGGATTCTGGGAAACGAGCTCCCTTTGCTAAAGCCTCTGCAGCTTTCACAGTTGTGGAGAAGCACTCGAGCCAGGCCCACTCACTGGGGCTCCAGGCTGCCGAGTCAGGAGGACAGTCCTGGTGGTGAGGCGGCACGGGCGGGTTACACAGCAGCTGGTCCAAGTGAAGACCCACTGACAGGGAAGCCAGACACTGCATGTAAGGACTGTGAATGAGCTGGTCTCCACACACCACATGAGGCTGAAAACGAGAATAAACAGTGTTAGCGTTGATGGAATCATCCCATTCTGCTTATTTAAAATCTTGTATTGTGTTTAGGCTGGCAGTTTTTGATTTGGAAGCGCCAACATTTTCACAGTAGTATAATGACTGAAGGCATGTTTGTCAAAAAATGATACATTTCTTTTACTTTTACCACATATTAGGGTGTGGCACACTGAGATGATATTGACCCACACCTCATAGTGACAAGACAAATGTTTGATAGTAAATATTTTTAACATTTTTAACGCGTTTACACATTGTCGTTGACAACACATACTACATTTTTGCAGAAAAGTCTATTTTTATTGCCTAGTTTAGGGATACAAAAGGTCTTTAAAAAGGTATGTCGAGTAATACTTTTGTTCTGTCATTAACAACCACGTCAACATTAACTTTTATCAAAAATATGTTTCCTTTGGGAGGGAAAAAAAAAAGGGTTTTGTCCTTTTTCCAGTACCTTTTCATAAGCATACTGCTCCTGTAACATCACTGGCAGCCTCTCAAGGAAAGCCCTCATGCAAGGTGCCATGCTCAACCCCACAACTCCCTGCCTCTTCAGTGCGGCTCTGCATGTTGCTAGGACATGGTTGGAAGATATAAATTCTGAAGTGCAGTTCACCACCAACACATCCTGAGAAAAATAAAAACAGTAAACCACCTTTTAGGACATTATGAATAAAGTGAGATTACATTCAGTGACATCAGCAACAATAATAATAATAATAATATGAATTCAAACACTTACCTTTGACCTGTTAGAACAAGCAGCTACACCAACATCAGGGATCCAGACTATATTCTGAATAGCGCCTGATCCTGTCACCACCGACTGCAGTACTGATCCATCCTGGAACAAACGGTGATGGTTACAAAAACGTGTCTCCATGGAGAAACAAGTTGCAGTAAGGTTTTGAAGCAGCAATACCATCTAAAACAGATCTCAGAATCCCTTACCCTTAAGGACCAGATGTTCATGAGTCCGCCAACTCCTCCAGATACCAGCGCCATCCCGTCAGGGCTGAAGGCTACAGTCTTCACTGGAGTGATGTGTCCCTTCAGTTGAAACACACACCTAGCATCACCTTCTTTTCTGTAACAGTCCTGCATGTGTAAAATATCAAATCAATAAGAAACAAAATTAAAAGGTCAGAGTCCTGTGTCTACCGTGTGTGGAATACACACAAAACAAGGCATGTGTTTCTGACTACATACACCTACACATACATCTATACACATACATCAAGAGCTTGGGCTAAGGAATTTCCCATTCCATTACAACTGGATTATTGATTCTAAAACAAAGTGCTCCGTAACCCTGGTGCGGGAGATATATCTTCCTTATCAGGGATAATGTAAACTTGCAACCTTAACAGATTTTATTGTTAAAATGTAAATCATAGCTATTCATGTGTGTCAGACAGGTCCCATTTAACCAGAACTAAAACTATGTTATGTGTATGTCTATGTAACTACTCTACCTATGTTATGTCTAAATTGCTCATTGTTAATCTGTGGCAAGCTACTTGTAAATTAATGAAAACCAATGGACCAGTTTGCTACCTTTTTAGTTTCCAGCTCCCACCACCCATCTGAGACACTGGAACTTGACTCAGGAATGCTGAAAGGGTCTTGAGGAACAGTCCAGACACAAACCAAGCCATTCTGGCAACAGCTAAGATAGAAACAGAAAAAACAAATCAGATGATTGGAAAATCCTAGTGCACAGTAACTTAACATCTGCTAGCTATTTAAAACCCCTAAAACAGCATTCAAAATAACTTGAATATTTTATGACACTTCTTTTATTTAGAGCAAGCTTCAGGGCATAGTAACAATCCATCATCTAAGTCATGTATTAAAATGATACATTTGCTATGCTTTTGCCTTATATAAATAGTAGAATCACTACTCAAGATACATACGTAGCAAACATAGTCAGGGGCTTGGGGCTTTTGCCTGGTTGACCACACCAGGCAATACTATTGACCACAGCTGGGTGGGAGAGGACATGCAGGCACTTCCAGTTGCCTCCCATATAGGCCCATAACTTCACAGTCTCCTCTTTGGCACAGGTCATGAGTATTTCCCCAGCTGGGTTCCATTTCATGCAGGTGATAGACTCCTGCATGAACAAAAAAACAAGCACATCTGACTTTTCCTAGTATAGAATATTCTATTAAATGCAAAACCTAAATAATTCATGTATAGACCAATCTACCTTTGTAAAATGAACCTAGTGCACACAGAGATACTGTAAAAGACAACAGGAACACAAACAGCACACAGTTCAAAAGTAATACATCGTTGATGGTTTAGGTCCATAAAATAGCAACTTCAGTTCAGGTGGAGAACAACTGAAGACCACAGATTCCTTCTTACCTTATGTGCATCAATGACTACAATGGCTCCTTTTTCAAGTGGCTCCTTTGTGCCAATCAGCAGTTTTCCATCAGCGTAACCTACTACAAATGGTTTGTCTTCACTATACCAAGCAATTGACATAACAGCAACTACAATGAGGACACACAAGTAAAAAAAGAAAACATTACACATACGCACAATTACTCAGCATAACATAAAAAATGACATAAACAGTTACATATGCAATCTAGTAATTCACACTGATGAATATTTATTAACACAATCTAACTTCCTGAAAAATCAATATTGATAGGAATCTGTCAAAGTGTAATGGTTTGATGTGACTCAAAGCATCAATTCAATTTTATATAGTGCTCCCTTATGTATATCTTCCTTAGCTGAATAAAAACTGATACTTGCCATCTTTTCTGTAGCAATGTTCCAGCTCCATACGATGCATGGTGGAGGCATCTACCACTTCAATAAGGCCAAGGGATCCATCTATACGTCCCACCAGCAAAACTTCTAAAGTCTCTCCAGCCCAGCTCGCTATAGGGCCATCTTCAGGCCAAGTGAGGGCTGACACCCAGTGGGGCTGGATATCCAGCAGTCCTTTACCTCCTGTGATAGACACAGATGTGTTGTGAATAACTTAAAATACAAACTGTTTTTTAGTTGCCGTCACTAAAATGTCAGTGTACTGAACACACCTGGGTCAAAGGGATGCTGTAGATTAGCCATCAGGCATTTTTTTTCTAACAAAGGTGCTGGCCATACAGTACTATTCTTGAGAGTTCAGTCTTGCATATTTTGTTGATTACTTTCATGCAACACAGCAAGACACCAAGCAAGTGGCCATCAATTGTACTAACAAAATGAAGATTTAAATAGTATTTCGTACCATTGACTTGCCAGATATTCACCATTTTCTCCATAGCTGCTGCAAGGTACTTTCCACTGACACTCCAGCAAACTGGAGACAAGCTGGGGTCACTGGGGGAGCCAATGTCACTCAGGCCTTCCTCCGAAGTGTCGTCTCTGTAAAACACGCATATTTACAGTATGAGATTTTTTAGCGCACCTGAAGCCTATAAAATGCTACATTATAGGTGTGATTACACTTGAGTTGATAACTAATATGGAGATTTTAAAGTTTGGACACTGATCACTTGTATAAGGAATTGTGAACTATGACACATAGTTCATTGTTGTAGACTATTAACTATGTATGTGTTTACTGTCTACTTATTTATTTGTTTATTGGAAGATTGTTATGAGCTAAATTAAATTTCACCTCTTAACAGCCACTTTTTCAACAACTTTTAAACCTTAAGCTTTTCTTTTCTTAATAAGACCACATTTTATAAACGTTCCAGTTAAGTGTATTTATACCTCAGCAGTTAGATGGTTTAATTATTATTTAAAGCTAGGTTTGTCATCAAAACTGATCATGTATATGAACCATTAAAGAAAACACATACAATTTGTTAAAGACGCATGTCTGTTGCAGTGTATACTGGTTCTTAGTAACATTCCACACGCGGACAGTTCCATCATTGCCACTGGTTGCCAAAAGACTCTTCTTGTTGCACCACCCACATGTTATGACCTATAAAATAAATTATGCCTACATAAGTATAAAAAAGCACACTCTCATTTATGGAAATCACACAGTATAAACCACCCCAAAAAGATTACACCACCAGAGAAGACAGAAACATGATAACATTTATTCCAGAAACAAATCCACTTGTCTGTCTGTCACATATCCGGGGGGATCTGTGCAAGCACCAAGGGACTTGTAACATGCTGAATTCTGTCCTTTTTTTCTTTTGCAATTAAAGTCATAGCTGGAAAAATCCATGGTCTCAACAGTGATGGATTGTGTAATTGCCGGAAAATGGAAGCTCTAAATACAAAGGTTACCACTGTTTTGATCATTAAAATAGACCCATATGTGTTACTTTATTTCTTGTCAGGGAAAAAAGCATTAGCAGACACTGTCCATTGGGAATCCTTTCTTTAATCAAAGGCTTGCTAAGCTGCTGGAGTCAGGCAATCTGACAAAACTGGGACATATACATCAAGGAAAAGAATGTTCATTTTATGTTATAAAAAGATGAGAACAGTCTCTTAGGATCCATAGTTTGTTTCATACCCTGCTTTGATGGGCTTCGAGTTTAATAAAGGAACATTTGCGCAGGTCCCCAGACATGTCCGCGAATGTCTGTGGCTGGCTCCGATTGTCGCGATCGTGCGCTGCCAGTGTCCGCACCAGCTGCTGAGCTGCCCACTGTCTGTGCTGGGAAGACAGCCTGGATGAGAGGCAGCAAGCTGCCAACGCATTCGCCAATTCCAGAGGGCCTACAGCGGAAGGATTATATGAAGGATGGGCATACAAATGCGCACTAAAACCTGCTAAACAAAACAAGTGACATGGTGCCCAGGTAAGTGAGGAGTTTTGTGAGAGGGAGAAAATAAATACATAAATAAATAAAACAAGCGGTACAAAACAAATGTATTTTTTTCTTTTTTACTTCTATACAACAAACCCAAAGGAAAAGCCAGGGTAAAGCAAGTTGCAAAATAACCACCTCTTGTGAAAGCAAGAGACTGTGATATGAATGAGAAAATGCCTGAAAGTAATGTTTAACTAAGAAAATAGTGGATAGACAAGTAGTATTGAAAAAGTGATATGAAAAAGGTACAATAAAAAGGCTTGCAGACTATACTGCATATTACATTTTCAGAATGTCGATAAGATTCCAATTGACAATTATGCAAGAAAAAAAATTACAATTTAAAAATTAGCAAGTGTTTGAAAAAAGTACTGTAATTGTGCAAGAGCAAACCTCTCTTCTCAATATCTGCCTTGTCGTAGTTGGGTCTCAGTTTAGCCCCCTTGTCCGCTAGCAGTGCCACAAGTGCCTGGGTAACTACAAAGTTCGGAGAGGTCACTAGCTTGTTTTCTTCTGCAACTCCTCTCAGGAAACTGGGCAGAAACTTCCTCTGAATGGGATCATCTACTATTGTTAGATTCATACCCGTCGCTGCTGAGATTAAATTCTGGAAAGAGAAAACAAGCCAGTTATTTTAGTTTGACTACATAACTATCAGTGACTGAATAAGACGTCAAGGAATTGTATAGGTTTCTTTTAGCATTACTACATATTCTACCACTGGATGATTAAACAGTTAATGAAGTATTAATTTCTGAAATATGATGTTATAAATACAACTTGTGATTTATAATAGTTTAATGGAGATGCTTAATTACAAACAGCAAAGCACGGTAGGCCACCTGTGTGCAAAGCTGAACTAGTAGTTTGGCAGCACTTGGGCTATTGGAAGCTATACAGCCCACTGCTGTACTCAGGTATGCCAGGCAGGACATGGGCTTGTTGGCCTTGCTGCCTCCTCCACGTGGGCGCTCTGCTGAACTGGTTGCCTTGGGGCTTGTTGACAGGCCGGCTCGACCCGCTGCAGCCAGGCACATCAACCGCACCAGGGTCCGTATATCCGTCAAACCCAGGGACTCCAGTCCAGCAGCAAGACTGCAGCTGGAACCACTGAGAAAGAAACAAGAACTGGTTATAAAAAACAAAAAACAACAGGAACCACTTTTGGCTGTTTGTGCATCCCAGCCTGGTCTCAGCCTGGTCTAATATATATATATATATATATATATATATATATATATATATATATATATATATATATATTTATATATATATATATATATTGTTTTCTAGATCGAAAAAAAGGATCTATTATCTATTGTTTTGATCTAGCTTTTTTTCTGTGAAGACAAAATAAGCTTTGGTAGTAAAAACAGATCAGCCCAGTAGAAAAAAAAAAGCTAGATCAAACAATTACTTGGATCAATACAAATAAATCACTTTTGTAACACATTTTGTTAACTAGTCAGTATGGAACATGAATGACCAGCGGTTGGCATTTGAACTATAACACTAGGACTGTACCAAGTGAGCTGATGGAGCAGCAAAGTTAGAAGGAATTCAAATTATAAACTATGTCATTACATGACCTTGTAGAACATGTTATTACTACAGTGCCCTTTTAGTCTGAACACACTGAAAATAATTGTATGCAGCTTTACTACCCGCACCTGACAGACAGCAAAGACAGTGCCCTCATGACCATCGTTCTTGCCAAAAGGACCTGGGCAGCACCCGTCACTCTCCTCAGAGCCACAACTCTGTCATGGGGGTTCAGCAGGGCTGCAGCCTGCTCACCAAGAGTTATCCTGCCAGAGGAGCTTTTCTGCACAGAGCCGTGACAGCCTGGAAAAAAGAGGACATCAAAACAGTTCTCCAGTATTGAACATGCACATGCATTTTAATATTCTTAAAATAGGACCTGCAGTATTAATCGCATATTTGAGCATTTCTTTGCGCTCTATACTAAATGATAAATATAAAACAAATTAAAATAAATGGCTGATTTGAATGACCTAAGCTGAACATTTTAGTAGTAAAGTGTTAATTTTATCCTTAATACCGCTACAATTGAAGTCATCAGAAAAATGCAAAATATTATCCAGAATAAACTGGTTATTATTATTATTATTAATAATTTATTTATTTAAAAGTACGGTATGGCAATATTCAGATACCTATTTGGAGAAGTGTCTCCTCCATGCTGTTGGTTGCTGTAACCATGGAGACTGATGCTCCTAATGGATCACTGTCAGGGAACTGGACTGCTTCAGGTACGATTCGACGCTCACTGAGACCGAGCGGGCCAGCCAACAGTTCAAACTCCTCCTCCCCGGTCAGCTTCTCATCCTCATCTACATCCAGCATGTCCCAGTCTTCTGAATTACAAGGAGTTGCAAACCATTCACTTGTATGCATACACTTCACAAAATTACTTATCCATCAAAGTATTTTTTATATTGTCTTTTGACTGACACAACATTTAAATCCAAGTATTCCATCAAATAAATAAAAAAAACATTATGCATGCACTTTATGTATATTTCTATGTAAAGCATTTCTTATAAATAATTGGCAGTCTATTTCTAAATATGCAAGGTATTATTCAGTGATATATTAAAAAAAAAAAAAAAAAAAGTTTTACCTTCATACACACTGTCCTGCTTCCCAAGTAGATCTGGAGCCTGGCCTTTGTATCTGTAAAAAAAGAAAATGTTTACAGAAGCAATGGGACTTGTGTGCTAAGAAGCTAGATGTATTTGAAAGCTACAGCCAAACCTAAGGCCAACATAAGAAATATACTGTTTTTGTCACTGTAGTGATTCCTTTTTTTTTTAAGGTAATCTTAAAAAGCACAAAAAGTTATAATGTATCTTTCATAATGTAGAGTGCTAGTGTTGACATAATCAAGTTATAATTATACAAAAGTGATGACTAATAATGATCCAAATCACCCATCAAAGAATACATAATGCACAACAACTGCACAGTATACAGTATTCAATTTTGTTAAATATACGCCTGCAGAGGGTTATCAAGATGAACTCATCTGTTATGCAATGTATTAAATACTGAAACAGGACTTGCCTTTCAAGGCCTGGCCCTTTTGTCTTGCTCTTCATGGAGAGGTATTTTTCCCTACAGCTGCCACAGAGAAGGTAGTAAGGATTTCCACTGCCACATTCCCCACCGAACCAGCCATCCACATAGGAGCCATTACTGCGGTAGCCCTGTCGGTTTGCACTCCGGCCACAGCCTGGGTGGTTTTTCTTCATGTGCTGATTAAAATTGGCAACACTGGACTCACAGAGTTCACAGATCACCACCTCGTCTCTGTCCTCGGACTCACAAACATGCTAAAAAAAAGAAGAGAGGTAGATGTATTTGTATAAGTAGCATCACAACCTCTTATGATTTCAAGGTTTCCACAGAATGCATGTACAAATGGGGGGGTGAGATGCAAGAGGAAATTCTGTAGTTTTCAATTCAACTGCCGAAGACATTCAGTGATCCAAAGATCAATGCCCATCTAAAAAAACAACACATATTTAAAACTAAAAGTCCCCACTACTCTACTCTATAATCCCAGTTTAACACCACTGCTTCACTGGCAACAGAAGAAAGTGCAGAGTAAAGAAGCAAAAAGCAGCCCCCCAGCTGCAGTCACACACACACCCATGTTGGCCAATCCAGTACCTCCGGGATCCACATTCCTAGGATATCACTGTCACTCGCAAGCTCCTGCCCAAACATGGCCTCCATGGCTTCATCATCCAGGTCAATCTCCAGCTCCTCATCCAGGTTGAAATCATACAGGGCCCCCGGATCCTGCTGCAGAGATGTCCCTTCTCTTCGGTTCTGATTTCTCTGGGCTTGTACTGAACGGTATAGCCCTGCTGTAATGAAAAATAATAAAACAGAAAAAGTGAACCTTTATTTTGTTAATCTCCTATGGTTAAACATTCTCTATAGGACTGATATAATTCTACAGCACACGCACATCAATGAAAACTATTTATGTTTTATGCAAATTATGCCTTCCTTACTGATCTAAATAGATGGATATTTAGATATGTGAAAACAAACAGAAATGGTTATCATGTCATCAGAAATATTTGTTTGCAAACCCATGCTCGCCCAAGAAAGGCATAACATTTTGGCCAGCTGGCTCTTCTCATAAAAAGACTAGAGAGTATTAAAGCTGGATCAATATTCTTATTAAAAATAAACAATTGCAAATAGACATTTTTGAGCCATACTAGAAATACTACGCAAAAAGACACACCTTCCAACAAAGGTAATCTTACATTTTTTTAAGGGAAAAGCTCACCTGCCCGAGCCAGCAATGTCCGTGCTGCCAAGTCAAACCTCTGTTTTCTAGTTACAGTAGATCGACCTCTAGCAGCAGATCCATTAGAAGCAGATGCACTCTCCCCCTGATCCAGTCCATCTGGGCTGTAACAAAAAGATAAAATTAATACAGCAGACAGAGAACAAAACTAAACTTTCAACTATTTAAGAATCCACTAATCTAATCCGTCAATTATCACCCCTGCAGCTGCACAACGTTACTTTGCAGGGAACAACAAAAGCAGCATATCAGTAACACACCCCCCCCACCACAGCTGTAAATTCAAAAGTAGACTTAACAGTATGAATAAAAAGTTGATGACCATGTTTAATGAAAATTGGGTAGGTGGTATTTAAGACCTAGATGTAATTTGGCATTCAATGAAGCGTTAGTAGCCTGGTAAAGTATATTAAAATGACTGATTTACATTCTGTGAAAACATTTCTGTTAAGAAGGACATCACCATATAGAAGGATCCCCACAATCTGATACTCCCAATCATTTTAATACCAAGTTCCATCACAAAAGTAGTTTTCCAGATCTCCTGTATAATTTTAAATTGATAGAAAACCCTGGATACCTCTCACTAAAGCCTTCCTCCATTTCTGCTGCATCTGCTGCAGGTATTTCTCCAGGAGACTGCAGGTAGCTGGAGTCTCTGGATTTACCCCCACCTCCAGAAGCAGTTGCCCCTGAGCAGGAATCAGCTCCTCCGCTGGGTTGGGGCTCCTCCTCCTCCTCAGTTCCAGGGTGCTCAATCATCCACATGGCCAGCACAGTGATATTCTGAGCATCTGCTTCTGCACTTGCACCTACACAATAGAGAAATGGTAAGAGCCGCTGTATAATGAGCCACTGTACATTTTATTATAGCACATCAACAGCCCGGAAAACACATTCACTATGTTTGATATTAAATAATCCAAATCACCTAATCAGAAACAGTTCAAAACAATATTTAGTGTTGTGGTTGAGCCCACACTGTGGTAATTTATCTTGTAAACGTTACATGATTTATATGACTGTAATGTTGCTGCAAGGGGTTACATTTCAACATTAACAAATCATAAAAGCTGAATCATTCTGGCCCGCTTGTTATCCCCAAGCAAAAGTGCACCACACTTGGACAACGCTCACTTAGCTTCATGGCTCCGACTCTTTGGACCTCTCTCCCAGCTTTGGTGCATGATGCTCCCTCCGTCACTCGCTTTAAATCAACTCTCAAGACCCACCAGTTCTCTCTTGCTTTCCATGCTCTTTAAGCCTGATATCTGCTATTAGCTGCTGTGTTGCTGCTACTATTTCACATATTATGCTACTATCATGTATTA
Organism: Polyodon spathula; assembly: GCF_017654505.1. Taxonomy (NCBI): domain Eukaryota; kingdom Metazoa; phylum Chordata; class Actinopteri; order Acipenseriformes; family Polyodontidae; genus Polyodon; species Polyodon spathula. The sequence goes on from NC_054557.1 coordinate 7,415,431, forward strand.
TGCACTTTCCACTGCATTTAATGTACTACTTCATATATTATGCTACTGTATTATGCATTTCTCTGTATTTGAAGTATTATGGATTTTCTTCGTTACTGCATCTTGCAAAGCGCTTTGTGATGGTGGTCCACTATGAAAGGCGCTATATACAATAAAGATTGATTGATTGATTGATAAAACAACTCTGGGCATCCACAAACATTCTAAAAAAATATGAAAACTGCTGTTCAAAGAAACAACAAAGAAATTTCTTACCAGTAGCTTCCAAGGCTTTTGTTATCTGCCTAAGAGAGAATCCCATTTCTAAGAGAGGAACGGCAATGGCAGGTGGAGGAGGGGAAGTTGACAATCTGCTGCTGGGATCTGATAAGGCTAATAATAGAATTCAGAACAGTAGTCTAAGAATCTGTGTTGCCTTTTACACTTCATTCACATGAACTGTAAAATGTTCAGAAAATGAACTGAAGAGCTCCATGAAATATAATTTTACCCTTGGTTGGAACAGAAAGATCTCACTCTATATTAATTGAAATGTTAATTCTGGTCTTTTTTTATTTTTTAAATTAAGTACTCAGAGAAAAAAATAAAAGACAAACAGACAACTGGTCCTAGTGATGAGTCACTCAAAGGTTAAATATTGTTTTACCAGTGCGGTTGGAAGTCCTTGCTGGCTGGGAGTCCGGGGAAGTCAAGCTTTGCCTCCGTCCTATTTCATCTGACGGGGATGTTGGCAGGGAGGAGCCAGGTGGGGTTTGCGCACGACGTGTGGGTATCACTGTAGTAGTTGGGTAACTAGAAAACATTTGCCTTAAAAAAAAAAACAAAAAAAAAACTATATATCAGAATCATAAAGTAGATCACCATGACCTAGGGCCTGTTTCCTCCATATATCCCCAAATTCTGTTACTCTAAATAGCTTGCATGTCCAAACCACTTTTCATCACACTTTGATAAGCATATATGTTGTTTTTTAAAAATAATAAAAAATAAATAAAATAAAAAATTGAAATACAATAGATTTGTACTTGTACCTTTATACATTATTTTTAAAATGACTATAGTATTCTTGCAAAACATTCTTGTTTTGTACAGTTTAAAAATAAATAAATAAATAAATAGATTCGAGTTTAAAGGAGGATTTAAAAGCCTGAAACATTTCTCCTGCCTTTTTAAAATAAACTAAGAAATAGGTAAACAGGGTCTATCAAACTCTTCATCAATAAATTCAGCACCCTTACCTTAGCAGACTAAGTGGCATGACGCCAGGAGACTCAGAGGCTGGCACGGTCTCAGTGTCTGTCACTGGGGTGGTGGCAGTGGTCGTATCTTCCAGTGAGCTGCTCATGAAGGAAGTGGTGCTGGAAGCAGAAGGACTGGTGGTGACTGGAGTCTGTGCCTGCTGGGCACCATCGGGTTCCTCCGACTCAGGATCCACTTCTACAAGGAACAATGGGGTCACTTCAATTCAAAAGGTGTAACGGTAGATAAATGAAAAGTTCAAAACATTAAATCATGGCAATTTGATTTTAAATGTGTTTGTTATGAACATAACATATTAAAACATTTAATTAAATACAGACTGACACATCCCTAAATCTCTTCTCTCATCTATTTTTTGTTCAATTTCAAAATGTTATGTTTATTTAGTGCATATTTAAACACATAAATTGAGACATATCATATCATGTCCTGAATTTTTATGTAGTGATTTCTTGTTTTATAGTGCAAATTTGGAGAACCTAAAATAACTTGAACTTCATTACAGTGCACACATTAAGTAATTCTATGCTGGTAATTTATTAGGTACTGTTCTATTTTCCTTTGAGAAAAAGAACTGTTGCAGTTTACCTTGCTTGATTTTGCCTCCAAACTGTTCTTCCAGCAGACTGTTAACCATCAGCTTGTAAACCATGGCTTGAGCACGTTCCAGGTCTGCAAGCCCTAGGGCTCGTTTGATGGGGGACCGCATGATGGCGCGCTTCACCATGTGACGCATCAAAAACTGGAGGGCAGCTCTCATTTCCACCTCCTCTTGGATTACAGGGGAGCTGGCACAGTCCGAGTTGTGTCCATTCTCTGGCAGCACCTTGGGTATAAGTAACAGCTCAGCATACTTGCTGCAGCTGAGAAGAGCACTTAGTGATTTCATAGCACCAAGATAGAGGTAGGAGAGCTGAACTGCTCGGATTTCTGATTGCACCAAATCGTGAGTTCTCATCGCGTGTTCGTGGGCTTTCCTCTTTCCGTCGGCTTGATGGTGTTGGGAGTCTAAAATCTGAGGTTCCAAGAAAAATGAAGATATTTCGCTTTCTGACTTTGAGTTGGTGCTCATGTGAGCTTTGACCTCATCCAAACTCTGCGAGACTCGCAGGTCCATGGTTTCTTTTGCGAGGTCCCCCTCTGCTTTTTGCTCAAGGTCTCCCTTCTCTTCTGAATCGTGTCGGTGTTTCTTCTCATGCCGGCGGGCACTTAGCTTTGCTGCATCTTCATGGATGCCAGTCAGGTAGGTGAGATCCAGCAGCAGAGATGCCGTCAACCCACGGAATCTAGAAACGTCAAAGGGCAGCGGCTCGCAGGGCTCCAGGTTGTACAGGGGAGTGTCACTAGGCGACCAAAAAGTTGGGAAGCTTTAATACGGATCAGAATGACACAGGAAACAGAAAGTGAGGGAAAAGACAAAAGGAAGGACAGAAGACAATGCAAGTCACGGAACAAAACTTAAAATAGGTGACGGGAAAACTGAAAAAAGGAGGAAAGAAACAGTTGCCATGCAGAGGTTCATGGACAACATAGAACACAAAAGGATGTAGATAACAAGCACTTTTAATGCAATCCGCTCCTTAACAAATGCTGTTAGTCTGTAATATAGCAATAATAATCATTTAAAAGTAATTTGATTGGAAACAAATAATAATAATAATAATAATAATAATAATAATAATAATAATAATAAATAAATCTATCCATAGACCAAAATTAGCCACCATCAAAGTCTCTACAATCTGCTTAAAAAATGATCTCCCTTTTCAAGAATAATAACACACATAATTTCAGGGTCCACCACATTTGTTTTTAACCAATTACTAATAATGAGAAAGCATCTTGGTAGCTGATTATGACAACAATCCACTATACTCTATTAAAACCACCATTTGACCTATTTATGTATAAACACAAATCACTCCCACGTTTCTTCTTTTATTCACAACAGCCTTGAAGCTTGCCTTTCTAAGCTAGTTATGCCTACCTGATTGTAATCTCTGCCTCATCCCACTGAACCTTGGCAGAAGTGCTTCCCTCTTTCACTACTCCCAGCAGTGTGGCGTGCCGCCCCGTTTGCTTGTGAACACATCTCCCTCCAACTCGGAGACCAGCATCTGCCCCTCCAATTACTGACAGCACAGGCCAGACCTCGGTGCAGAGTGTCTTCAGCTGTGACTCTGAGAGGTCTGCCAGCCCGTGCTTCCCATGTTTGCCCTTCTCCTCTTCTCTGAAATCATCCTTTGCATCTCGTTCCTCCCTGCTTTGCACAGAGCGGCTCTTTTTCAGTTTCTGCCCAACTTCCCTAAAGCAGGCTTTGATCTCCTGGAGCCGCTCCATCATGTTCTTGTTGATGCAGTGGGTCCATCTGTCTGTACGGTGGAGAATGCGAATAAGCTGGGTGGTGGCCTCTGCCAAAACTGTTGCAACCGGGCTGCAGATAGGATCTCCAGGCAGTAGGTCTCTTGGGGTGCCCCGCATTTGCATGTCACAGATTTTAACCTGAAGACACAGATACAACATTAATAAAAACACATTATCAAACTAAATTCACAGTATTTAAAGAAGTTAAAAACCAACTAGAATTAAAGCAACAAAAAAATTGCATGCAAGTTTTGTTTCAGAGAATCACAGAATACTTTACATTAGATTACACGTTATTTAACTAATTGAGCGTACTGTAAAAATAAATCATAAAAAAATGAAATAAAAAACTATGGCATATTTAAATGATTTATATAATGCTTATAGATTGGGGGTATCTCGATGGTTAGTTTTTACCTTTTCACCAGGGTTACTGCTGTAGAACATTACACAAGGGTATAGTTCTGTTGCATCCACATCTTCAAAGGCTAGTTTAGGCTCCTACAATTATTAATGGCAATAGATTATAATCACAGTTCCTCGGGAGAACCCTAAATGGTTTTACATTTGCTGAACTCTGCAACTGGTACCTGGTAAATTGAAGTTGATAAAATATCTCGAAATAAGAGACGACATTCCCAAATTGCTCTTTACAGTGGATCAATAGCTACATTTCTTTTCACTGATTTTGTTTGGCAAATGTTATGTTCACCAGGAAAATGCAATATATTCAGACAGAAACAGCACCAAAATAGAGGTAGGACAGGTAGGTCTATTGGAGTACTTTTTTTTTCTCTTGTCTTATGTATTGCTACAAAAGTACATTGACTGCTTCTATAAAAGAAGGAGTGAGAATTAAAGCATGAGCTACCTTATCACTTTTTAATCCATGAACTTGCTAAATTCATCAACAACTTGCATTCTCCAGAAATTGATGATTTAAGGGTCACCTATAAAACCTGCTAGATTGTGGCTCTCCAGGACCAGGGTTGACCACCCCTAATATAAACTAATGATTTGATGGAAGGAAAGCTGTTTAAAATCAACCATCTGGCTTGAGGATGCAATGCATAGACTGTGGATACAAATATTATTAACCCATTTGCTCAGAAATAGTTCTAAATGCAACACTCACCTCCCCATTTTTCCCAAAGGACACTGTCCTTGCTTCCATGTCTAACACACAGGTGATGTAATCCCCCTGAGTGAAACTGGACAGCGCCAGAGTCTGTTCTCCATTGTGGTAAAGGTTACCACTATAAGCTCTGTACAGCCACATATCTGATGTAGTACGATGGTTGAAGTCGTGAACAGGCCAGCGAGACACTCCCACACAAGTTCCTTCATTACCACGATTTTCTTTAACAATGTAAAACTGAAAAGAAAATGGAAACAGCATGTACAGCAAATCAAACTAATGCCAGTTCTTTTTAGACAGATATAAATGTTTAAATACATTTTACTTGGAACCCATCAAGCGGATGTTTTAACTATACGTAAAGTGGTTGAACTGAACTAGAAAAGGAACTTTTTTCTACTGTTAGAGATATGAAAAAAGATCTGATTCTTCCTTTTAATCCTCTATCTTCCTAATTTATAAGGTAATTGGTCACCCTGTCAAAACAAATAAAGATGCTAAAACTAGAGCCAGTTTGCCATTACTGGCAGCGCTGGGGTATAATCTTACAGTATGGGGCTTAAGTGTCTGAGTCACCTTGGCCTAGAACTATACCTGTCTTTGTCCTGAAAACACAAAATTAAGCACAAAAGATTCTCTACACAGTATGTGGTGATCAATCTGAATCAAGATAGCAAACTAGAAAGACAATATGGATTAAGGTCTAAAGAGCACAAAAAAAAAAAAGCTACACTTTTAAAAACCATAAAATGTCACCAATGACTTCAGACACACTGTACATTTTATACAGAGCTTTTATATCTAACTTGGATTTAAACCAACCATTTAGATGGGAATCCCAAGATATTCAGCATCAGTCTGACTAGATATCACACGGTACATAAAATCAATTCAAACTCAACTAATAGTACAATTGTGAAATCCCAATTTGACAATACGTGAGCCATACCTTCCACTGGTAACATCCAGACGTGATTCCTGTGGATGCTAGCCCATATCCTTTTCCTCCACTGCCATGAGTTAGCACCTGTCCATTCTCCACCACACAGCACTGAGCTTTCTCAGGGTCATAGGTCACTTCCTGGATGGGCAGGCTCTCATCCTCCTCCTCCACCTCACCCTGCATCATGGACAAACAGACTTATACTACTGGAACTACTGCAAACAAGGGCTCCTCGGTGACAGCTGAAGTGTAAAAGCTGGATGTACCTGTAGTTTCATCTCTTGTTCTTTTTCTTTTACTTGAATTGTGTGCTTGGCCTGAGCAATTGGTGCCTCCCACATGCAGTCAGAAAGGAGTGAGAATAGGCGTTCTACAACCTGTCATACACAAAACAAAATGGACTGAACAACAAGTCCCTACTGTACATTACCAGCATGTGCAGAGACGGAAGGGATACTCAGTAACGTGTATATTGAGATATTAAATCCCCAATTTCTGTATTTTAATAGCATTATTTTAGTAAATAACTCACATCATAAACAAATGTTAGACAATCAGTTTATAGGAGTATAAAGCTTGTATTATTGATCTTGCCTGCGAAAAATCATAGAATACAGTGGTGTACCACATTTGAAAGTGTGGTTTCCCTCATACAAAATTCACACAGCATACTGTACAGTGGAATACACAAACAATCAAATAAATAAAAGTGCAATATCAGTACAGGAAATTTACTATCTCCAGGCCTCACTGAGGTGCCATCAACTCTCCTGGGGTGAGGCATGTGGTATATTTTTGGGTAGTGTTTACAGTTTATGCATCAAGGAAATCAATGCACACATGATGCGCTGGTTCATGTTTGGTTGATAGAAAACTTAAAATAACTTAAGAATTATTGAAAAAAAAAAACATATTTTTGGCTAGGGTGTAGTTTAAATTTTATGTTATAAGATATTATAATTTAAAAAATTTAAGATGACCTGTGTCATCTGGTGATCTTCGACAGTAGCTTCACAAGCAGGCAGCACAGCTTCCAGTACATGAAGAGCAAGCAGCCTTGTTCGCAAGTTTCCAACCAGGGGCACTCCTAAATATGATATCGAAAAATATTTTATTTCAACATTTAAATATTATATGTTTACTTCATTCTTGAAAAGGCCAGCTGAGGTAGTGACCAGGGATAAAAAATAAATAGCCTTTTGGCAACACATACTATAATAAAAATCTGTAACTAAGAGAATATTGCATCTGGAGTGCTTCCACTCCAACCCAATTAAGAGTGATCACAAACTGGACATTAACAGTATGCATAGAGTCCTGTACACTTAGAGTAGCAAGACAACAACATAAATGCTTTAATAAAAAATGGGATGAGGTCTTAATACATTACTTTACAAACCTGAACAGCACTTTTGAGCAGCAATATTCAGCAGGACCTCTGTCCACTTTGGGGAAGCCATTTTAGACTGTATAGCTTTGGAGGACACAACTCTCCGCAGAAATACAAGAAAATCTCCAAGATGCAACTCTGCTGTGTGCTGTTTGCGTACAAGGGCTGCAAGAAGAAACAAAGAAATCATTTTTATTTATTATTGTTTATACTGTTTTGCTGTCGACATGAACGCCATATGTTTATACTGTTTGGTTGTATTTTTTATTTCTTTATCCATGTTACTCTGCGATAGTTAAAAAAAAAAAAAAAAAAAAAAAAAACAAAATACAAGAGAAAATAAGAACTTAATTCCTCCTACAGCTGAAAGGACTGACATGTTTACAAGCTGTTTTCTGTAACTCATTACTGTTGATGCCAGTGTAAATGATCAAAGCTGCTTTTTATTCAATAGCCATCAAGACAAAAGCTAAGAAGCAGTAAGGCCTGATCTGCCCCATGGGCTCTGGTAGACCGCTGATGAGCGGATTAAGGTTTCAAACCCAGTGCAGAGGGTATCTAGCACCACACAGTGCCAAACTCAACACACTGTAGTGCCAGATGTTGGATTCAATTACTTTTATATGATATAAGTTGCCAGGTCTCTATATGCTCATACAGACAGACACACACCTCGGAAATCCCTCTTTTCAGCTTCCCTGATCTCATCAGATTTTGTCTCTTCCTCCTCCCTACTGGAAGACATCAGTGTCACCCCAGCCTGGGAGAGCAGGTTCTTCAGCTGGCTACACAGTAGGTCCAGCAGAGACTGCACTACCTTTGGACTCAGTTTATCAGCATACGTCCTGGATAAGGAGAGACATGTTAAACAAATCTGACTGGTATACAATCAACAACGTATTTTAACACCATTTCAAAAAGCACAATACACTGCTTAATTTCATTATGAAAAGTTTAAAATGTTGCTGTAATGAGAATAAGTGCATCACATACAGAAATAATCCACTCAGTTATGCACATACATAAATAAATTGTAGAGTGTCATACAAGATATAACTTTAAAAGGTGACTATCTCCACCTGTCATGTAGCCATCCTTATTTCACTTTTTGCAAACTAATTTTAAATCTCGTAAGGCTAGTTTCACAGACCCCAATTAGCACTACCCTCCAACTACCTAACCTTGTATTTCATAAGGTACACCAGTGCAAGAATATTGCTCATCAGAGTCTATGTTAATGTATCTATGATAGTGAGTCTCTGGTAGGAGGAGACAAAAACACTAAAAGCGAAGTGAAGTTTAACGTCTTCAAGAAATTCTGAAAAGCTTTTCAGCCCAAGAATAAAGAAGAAAAAAAAAAAACAGAAATGTTAAATCTACAAGGCTCATTGGAATACATTTTGGATAACATCTACTCATTAGAATACATTTTGTGAGCATTGGGCTCTTGAAAATAGAAATTGCTATTTAAAATGGAAAACAAATGTTTAGTAAGAAAAACTTTAAATAACGAATGGACACTGACCCGGTAGTGATGGCTAGAATCTGAAGCAGCCTGGTGCTGGCTACTTTGAGAGCCGTGCTGAGCTGGGACACACCAGGCTTCTGCAGCAGCTGCAGTGGCTGTCCTAACATGGTGTCGGTACCACACAGCTGTGACAAGACATTGAGCAAACCACTTGAAACAGCCAGAGACACATCCACTGGTTGATAACGAACACTGAGTGCAAAAACAGTCACCAACAGGAGGCGCTGTTGAGCTTCTGAAAAACAAAAATACAGCCAGACAAAGAATCAGCAGCAGAAAAAAAACAACTCTTGGAAAGCTGAGCCAAACCTAATTTAAATGAAAAGTGTTACAAGATATTCATGGGAAGACCCCAGCATGAAAAAACAATTTATGACCAAGGATATATAAAGCTTATTTTATTTTTAAAAATATACAGCAGGAATACATATAACAGAGCAGGCAGCAACGGAAAGTAATTTGTTAGCCCTATAGTGTTCATTAACACCAACTTATTTGGGAGCAATTTTTGGAAAATAGAACTATTTGGGTAAATGTGAAACAGAGTTTCAATGCTTTAAACACATTTTCCAACATATTTCCCAGAGGGGAAAAAAAGTTAATTGAATGTGTCCTTTGTTTTTAATCAATAATGTAAACCAGAAATTGTCCTGGTCTTACAACATTTGTACAAAAGCCTTTAAAACTGATGCTGGATTTCAGTATTCTTACCAATATGATGCTTGTTGGATTGCAAGGCACACTCCAGGGTGGCAGACAACTGCTGGTAAATCTTGTGCACTGCCGTCTGGATGTCCATCTGAATATTCCTCTTGGCAGATCTGATGCCATCCTAGAATAAAAATAAACAAGGAGATATTCCAATGAATTCCACTAAAAACACTGCATAGAAACTGTGGAGCACGGTGTATCAATGGTTACTTTAACAGCAGAATCAATACTTTTAAAACTAAATTGACAGGACACTCTTACACATCTCAAATGTATAATGTATTTTCTAATGGTTTAACAAAACCTGTCAAGTTGGGTTACTGTCTCGATGCCAGTACCACTGCCAGCATAATCCTTAATTGAGGCAATAGCTGGTGAATAAAACATTTTGCTTGGTATTTGAGTTAAAGTGTTTCCATCCAATCTACAAAACTGTCAGATTTTAAAACTGGTTCAAATAGGAACAATCATATAGGAGCATCAAGGGATAAAGCTTATTTGTGCAACAAAGCCATTTAGGTTTGGTCAAGGTTAAGTCTGCTTTTTTATTTAAATTTTTTACCAATAATAGCCAAAGCTATAATACTGCACAGAAAGAAACATGTAAAGTGTTTTTTGATACTCTTTCTGACTAAAGAGGTCTTACATTTTCTATTACCTGATAATGATGAAGCTGGACACTTTCCACTTTTATTCCTCCATTTCCCACTGTTCCCAGACCAAAACACCCTGCTAGGAACTGCAGTCTGACAGAGGTCAACAAGCTGGAGGACTGGAACGCTGGCCCCTGCCGGACACCCCCTGCAGCCTGGAAGCCTTTCTCTTCCATTCCAGACAACAGAACCAGGATCTGGTGCAGAGCCTCCAGACGAAGCTGTACATGGCATATTATCCAGTTACACAAGTTTATGTATACATGAGCTTTTAAAAATACACATACACAATAAAAATATTTCTACTTTATTAAGTCATTATGTTAAGTGCTACCCCGCTAGGATGTTATCCACATCTTAACGTTCTACTTGTATGAGTAATTTTAAATTGTACTAACATAAAAAGGGCAAGTCAAGTATACACGTTTTATTACCACATGCATACTTGATAGTTGTCAATCAGTGCTTAATTTCCATATCTCTGAATAATTGTTTGGAGCAGTGAATTTGTCAATTGCTAAAGAAGGCAAGGAGACAATATAATGTACCTCAGCCCTGTTCTGCTGCTGGTGCATTGCAATGATTGTACCCTGAGGACTGGTGGACATGCTCTCCTCTGGCTCTTTGAAAGCAGGGGTGTTGACCACATCCCCACTCACAAAGCTGACAATGTTATCAATAAGGGCATGGACTCCCAGGGATCTGGTCAGATCAAAGTCGGATTCTCTGTACGAATGCGAGGAGTTGTACAAGCGATCTCGGCTGTGCTTCAATCTAGACCATGTGTCAGTCAGAGGTTCTGCAGAACTGTGTACAGGTCCTGCAAAAGAATAAGGAAATCTCTATAAAGTGTTAGCTATCTTCTCTGAAGATATTGAAATTTCATGCAAAAAAGGGAGAGAAAAAGCTGGTTAACAAAACATAAAACTAAATGTTCTTAAAACAGGATGCATTTTTTAAATGTTCTTACTGCACAATCTTTATGAACAAAATGAAAAATGCTGCTGGTCGAGAATTCGGAGCAGAAAGCAGACTGAGAGCTTGAATATTAAATTGCTTGCAACTTGCTGAAGCAACCACCACCAAAAAAAATGAATAATGGGGGACTAGTATTGCATTCCACATGACTACCTTCATCTAGAGATAAAAGTGCTTTTTAAAGATGTGAGCTTATGCACAGGCCAAGCAGCACATCAACACAAATCTCACATTAAGTATTAAAATGCATAATAATTCTTAGGGTAAGTTTAAAAACTAATAAATACATTATATATATATATATATATATATATATATATATATATATATATATATATATATATATATATATATAACTGTACAAGTGATTATTAACTCAAGTGGCATCTAACCATGTTTGTGTTTTTCAAATTTGTTTGAAGTAGGCAATACGTAACTTTTATGCTCATTTCCCAATACTCCCCATACTTTTTGGAAAATTAGAAGCACAATGAAACAAACCGAGTAAGTTGCACAGTATCCATGTTTACTGTTAGGGTTTACAACTCTTAAATAAAACAAATATTACATATATTAAACAATAATAAGCAACAAAAAAGTAAAAAATAAAACTTGATTTTATCTGATAAAAGTTTATATCTACAATGTATATAATAACTGGCGAGTAATTTTCTTTATCGGCTTCTAGTTGATATTTCCCGCAACACTGGCCAGTTGACACGGGAAGCACACACCCATTAACAGCAGCAACAGAGTGCGACCCCAGCCAGTGCGAGCTGTCAAACTGAAAGGAATTCCAATCACACCTCACAAAGGAGCTGTCTTCTCTCGCTCACTTCTCAGCCAGGAAAAGAATTGCTAACCAGAAAAAATACTGCATGGGTTAGTGTGTGATAAATGAGAATGCAATGTTCACCCTCAGGGTGGGATGCCTCAAAACATGTAGCACCCCACCCTTCGGCAGGGCATTAAATCACACACTACCCCACACATTATTCTCTACATACAACACTTGTTTTTATACATACAAATTATATATATATATATATATATATATATATATATATATATATATATATATATATAAATTATATATATATATATATATATATATATATATATATATATATATATACATACAATTAATATACATATATAGTATATATATATATATATATATATATATATATATATATATATATATATATCTATATATATATATATATACACACACACACACACACACACACCACACACAGTGATATATATATATATATTCCCCCCCCCCCCCCAAATGCACTTGAATGTCATTTATGAATAAAATTCCTGTCAGTAGTTTCATCCAAAAGAGAATAAAAAATGGATCAAAGAAGCAACATGCTAATGTGTTGAATCAGAAAAAGCATTACAAATGCCTATGATGTAGTGTAGCAACTACTTAAACGCTACCCTTTGCTACTGCTTCAATATGTCACTTTCTTTTAAATACTCTTTGAAATTGGGAATTGAGCACAATTACTCTTTTAATAAAAAATAAACTTCTAAAAATCGGCAGATGGTATTGTAAACTTTTAACCACTTATTTGCTTAAATGTGAGCCCATTTACTAAACTAATTTAATCCTTCAATTTGGAGTGTTGGCGCTGTAATGTATACTTATGGATTGTAAAACATGTGGGCTAGCTAGTAAAATAAGGTTAAACATGCCATCATGTACTTGCTTGAAGCTCTTCTTGTTTCTCGGGCTCAACTGGCCAAAAAGGAGTAAATGCACTAACGCACAGGAATCAGAAGACAAAAATCAGACATTTCACACAGAAGACAGCACTTGAGACGTTACTGTATTTGAACAGATTCTGAACAATACAAAACCTTCATCTGATTAGTCAATCCATCATGCAATTGCAGAGGTTTTTATAAACAATCTTTGCTTGATACTAAAAAACTGAGTTCTAAGACAGGTTACTAGTATTGAACTAAAGGAATCTAGTAAAGCCGATTACTTTTCTCAGCAAGGTTGTCCGACATAACTTTAAAGAAACCACTTCAAATACATTCGCTGCAAGTCACCCAAGCAATCGTTATTCTTGTAAGACATTTCATCCAAAAGGGAATAAAAACAGAAGCGACATGCTAATGTGTCATCTAATCTTACTGCAGCAGGAACAGTAACTTCAAAAGAACCCCCATTATAATATGCATCCAATAAAAGACAAGGCTAACCCTTGCCGTTACATTTGAGAACATAAAACTATTTACTACATTTTTAAGCAGAAGATGTTGTTAAGTGCTACATTACCAAACACAAATTAACTTCTTTATATCAAACCGGTGACATGAAACATACCCCTTCTCTTATGTGAGGAAGCCAAGTCCAAATCAACATTTCTTCTTCCACTCTATAAAATAGAAAAACATGTTTTAAAAAAATATATAAAAGCAGCTAATTGATGAAACCTATTTATTGCAAACATCCCTGCACTACCCAGATTCAGATTTGTTTGTTTGGTTCTAATCCAGGCTTACTGCTCATTCAAACTTCAGGTACAGAAAAGCAGTGGTTTGAAAGCAGCCGTTATTGTGATTCTCCCACTACACTGCATTCGACTATTCAGAGTCAGGGTAACACAGAACACTGCTGGTCATTGCTCATTATTAAATGGATGTCTGTCAAAAAAAATACGCCTTTAATACTGTATACTAACCAGTGTTGGTATTACATTCCCTCAAAAACAGTTTAATCTTGTTTGTGCTTTAAAATGAACAATATGACTTCTCAAATTATGCAAACTGAAGAATTACGATTTACAGAATTACAATCACATAACATGTTACAAAAAAAAATAAAAAAAGAGGGCATCTTTATTTAAACCATAAAGGGCAGCACACAGATTCAATTACTCACCAGACCAGATCCCTCTTCATCAGACTCGGGCTGTGAGAGATCAGACTCGCTTCTTGATTTCATCAGCCTGTAATTTGGGCTTGCCTGAACAGAGCGACTCTCTGCAGTCAAGCTCTCGCTCCTTCAATAAAATAAGAAGTCACTATACACTTTACCCAAACCTTTAATTCCTATATTAACATTTGTAATTTTTGATTGGACTAAATGCTTTGCTTATTTCATATTTGTACCATGTGTGTTAATTCTGAGTTGTCAAAAAGATTATTTTTAATGCTTCACCGTACTTAGCATGCATATTTTAGAATCAAATACAAATAAATCCTGATAAAAAAAAAAAAACACTACCATTTGGAAGAACATATATCTACCTGGTCATGAAACCCACTCCCTCCTGAGTGCCTGTTGTGGCTTGCAGTATCTGCCCCTCTTCCTGCTGCCTGTGCGGATCCTCTAGCACTCGGCTGACCCCTAGAATCAGCAGTGCACAGCGGTGAATGACGGAGTTACAGGCTGCCGTGTACAGGTCCTGTCCCTCCGGCAGGCTTGTGCTAGCCCTCCTGTCCTGTTGAGACTGAGAAGGAACATCGTCGGCAGCTCTGGGTCCGGATCCATTCCCAGTCCCAGTGCTGCTACTCATTCGCTCCCGGTCTTGACTGCGGGCTACTTCTCGGGCTGATAGGAAACATTGAAAGATTTCTGTAACATGTAACACAAAAACATGGATTATTAGGCAAGCCAGCAGAGAGCAGCAGCAACTTGAATGTACATTCTTATAAAAATAAATAAATAAATACATAAATAAATAACAATAAGTTAGGGTTTTAATGAATAAGGTTTGAAATCCACATTTTCCTCACAATTACTGGATTAGCACACTTTTTTCTGTACTATTTTCACAAACACCACAGGTATTGATAATAACAGAAAACACTTTGTATAATCATCAGACCAAGAGCAGCTTTTTTTTTTGTATATATATTCTTTTAAAACCACACAAACAGCTTGTTTTTAAGTTTCAGGACCAAGGTTTTCAATCCTTTAAGCTAGTTTATAAATACTATTTAGTATAAGACATAATTCACTCAGGTTTCAGCCTATTAAAACTCAGATAGCACATGGACTAAGCTATTTTATTCCATGGTGGGTGTGGTCCATCTCATCCTTGTCTACTGTACTGTGAACTGCAGACAAAAAGATCTTTTGGCTATGGGAACAGCGGTTCCTCAGCTTTACTTACTGCCAGCTGTCATGACCTCGTGCTCTCTTTCTTCCTCATCTTGCTCCCGATGTCCTTCCTCCCGCTCTCTGTCTGCATGCTCCTCCATCTCAGCCTCTTCATCAATGGTACGTGTAAAGGAATGCTCCTGGGGATCAATCTCCAGCGAGTCATGATTTTCAGACGTCTTAAAGAGACAGAATTCCAGCACGATTATCAACTCTTCAGGAATATATCACAAGCAAGTAAACAAAACAGCATGAGGTACAGCATGTACACACATTTGCATGTACACAAAGACAGACAGACAGGCCCCATTTTATATCCCCAGATTTTTTAGGTCCTTGTTCTATCAACGTGTCATCACAACTGGATGTGAGGTTTTAAATCCTTATATGAAAATCAGTGCACATAAAACTGGTCATCTGGAAATACATTGGAAACACTTTCTTTAGAGCTTACCCGCCTTTCCCTTGAAGAAGACCTTGTTTGAATGAGCTCCACGTTCTTACAAGCCAGTAAGCGGTTACGGACTTTATAGACGCATCGATACACCTCTGCCAATGTTTTACTGGGCTGGTATCTGGAGTCAATATATAATAATAATAATAATAATAATATAATAATAATAATAATAATAATAAATAAATCATTTTTATTATTTATCAATTTCTAAAATAATTTTTAAAAAACATTTTCTAAAACCAAGTAAAATATTTGCAAGCAACGTAAAACTACACAGGACACCAGAGCATTATCAGCTGTCATTACATACCCTAATTCAAGGATAATATGCAAAGAAAACAAATGCTACATAAACAGTCGATCAGATACAGAATACAGACAATGCAAACACTTCTATTAAACGGATGTGTTCAGGGGATGTGTTATATTATTAAAACGGTGTCTGATTTTGCTATACTCCCTTTCATTACAGTAAAACTATTTCCTTAACTTTGATAATAAAAGTAACCAGTGATTGATAACTTCTACTTTACCTTCCCTCACCACATGCCTGGTTCAATAGGCCTGTATGCTTCAGTAAAGCAGCAAGAACAAATCTAGAAACTGTATCCAAAAGTGATTCGCTGCTGAGAGTCGCATTGTCCCAGTCTGAAAACAGGAGGCAAGTATTAAAAGTATTATTTAGGCGCTTCAGCATTCCTTGCATGAGTGTTCAATTTGCAATACCTGGGACATATAAATAAAATACTACATTTAAAAAAATGTTTAACAAAAATATAATTTTTTGTTTTAGTGGCTCTTGATTTTTTACTAACATATCAAAACGAAATGAGGCTTATCGATTAACAATGATCACTTTATAAAACTATATTTTTCTACCCAATTGAATTCACATTTACAGTAAATATTAATAGTATTACTTGTATACATTTTAGAATACTAATTGAAGCAGTAATAAAAACTAAAGTTTATTGTTTTATTGTGTACAAATATTACCTTGGAATTACTTTACTATTAATAGTAATAATTATGCAAGACAATGAACAAAAAATGTTACTTGACTATATATATGATATAACACACACACACACACACACACACACACACACATACATTTTTTTTTTACCTTTGCTGATGGCATAATCCTGCATATTGATCCAAAGACTATTGGTGGGTTCTTTGTTGGATCCCAAGGCCAGGTCAACCAGCACCGCCATTTCAGGACGAAGCATGCATTCAAATGGCTTCTGCTCTTCATTTCCAGAAAGTGCCACTTCCAACAAGGAACTTATACATTTATCTAATTAACAAGAATGGAAATTTGAGGTTTTACACAAGCTGAACAGTTATTCATAAAATCTGAATTAACTACTGCTCAGGTTGACAAATGTGTCAGTTAATTTATAAATAGCTTACCTAGCTGTGGGATATCCATTTCCAACCCATTACTGAACAGCAGTGTTTTCAGCCAGTAGCCAGCGTCTTGCTCCTCAGGCGAGGTGGCCGGTCCCTGGAGCATGCCTCCCAGGCAGCGCCCCACCAGCAGAGCTCCAGTCCTCTCCAGATCCACCAGCCACACCCACAACTGGGCAGGCTGAGGAAGAGGAGCTCCAGCAGGGTCTGTAAACTCCAGAGTTCCTAACAACAACCAACAATGTTACAACCGTGATTTGCAAAGAGATATGTCCATTCTAATGAAAAACTGTCTTTTCTTCTCATGTTTAAATTATTCAAAATGTGTTGCAGACCTGCAAAGATTTCCAGCCAAGTTATTTAAGGGTTATCAAGGGACATGTACTTATTAGATTGGCTAAGTGGTGTGCAGCTAGGTCCAAAAAAACAGTCATTAACCTGCACTAAAAAATGTAATATATTAAAAGACCTCTTGCATATCATATATTCTAATCCAATATATTCATTGAATTTTAGATCATTTCTAAAAATAAGTCAATATTTTATCACTGCATAATGTACAATGAAGTTCAATTCAGCTGGGCAGCAAAAAAGCTTAACCTAATATTCAATAGTTTATTTATTTTGTATGAAAATAAAGGGGTCAGCCTTATGATTGTCTTCCCAGGATTCCTGGCCAAAGGATTTGCACAGTTGTCATTTTCATTAGCCAGCACTTACCATGCAGGGGCCACTGCAGTTCCTGGTCTTCCAGGAGTGTTGCAGCTGGTAGAAGTCTGTTTAGGCGATCCAGAGGTGGGAGCAGATCCAAAAGGTAACTCAGCAACGGCCGTGCCACCGAAACAGGTAGCAACAATAGAGAGTTTATGATCTGACACAGCATACTGCCTGCTGCCGACACATAGATCACATCTGCAACAGGAGAACGTACAAACTCTTAACATGCAGAGCAACAGTGAAAGCTAAAGTATTGCTTTTGCTGTTGTTGATACAAAACAGAAAAAAATTGAATATAACAGGTTCATTTTGATAGACAATCAAAGCATACAGCATTAATGAAAAAGTCCCCTATAAGGAAAGTACCATTTTCAAACAAACAAATACATTTACTAAAAGAGAAGAGTAGGATTCATTTATTTGCATGCAAACAGCAGAAGTATAGAACAGAGACACAGAGAACATTACAGTAGATAGACTTGTATGCAATAACAGTATATAACATCCATTATGTAAATATCGCAGTCATCGATATACTCTATACACATTTTGGCCAATTAAAACCTCACACTTATTAACATTTGATTAAGAATATCAGTGTGACATTCAGCCCCAGATAATTATAAAACATCTTTTGAAATCTCTAGCATTCATGTGTACGTTTTGCAATTATCAATGAATTGGACAATTTCTACAAAACAGCCATCACCTTTAGGGTGAATCCAAAGAGTCGAACTGCAAGCTACTATGTTTTAACTGGCACGTTAAATATGCCTTTCCATGTTGGATAACTGGATTTACAAATCATGACTGTCACAGCAACAAAACATCCCAGGAGCTATCCAAACGGGTTATACCTCTGAGTTTCTCTCTGACACTGCCGTTCCAGGAGCTCTCCTTTAGAAGGGTCGCAGATCGGGAGAAGACGTCTGTAGCATGAGGCAGCAGGAGCTGAAGGTGTTTGTGTAACAATGCCACGCTGCTAGAATTCTGAAACATTAAAACATTCCTAATTTACCACAGACAGCTCTCATACTAAATGGCTAAAAAATGTCAAGAACACATTTTGGTAAAACATGAATTAGTAGTAGTTTTTTTTTTTTTTTAATGTGTCTTTGAATACAAATGCAGGAGGTTTTTGGTAGTTAGTCAAACCTACCTCAGTGACACTGTTTATGTGACAATAAGCCAAGAGTTGTTTTTGCAGGGAGCACAGCAGTTCATGGAGGTGAGCAGGCTGGCTGTTTTCTGAAGATGATGTGCCCTGTAGTAACTTGTCACTGTTCTTCTCCAACTCTCCAAAAGCTTGATCCTAATTTACAAAGGCAAAAACATTTCAAGGCTAGTGAAGTATTCAGATGTTAGCTTTTCTTACGTGACAGAACCCCCACTTAGAGGGGACAATAAGGACGGAGACAAACAGCAAAAGATTTTATTTGAATATTGCACGGCTACCTACCATGAGGTATACACCGGCTCCTGGATCTTCCTCATTGGAGAGTGAAAGTTCTGAGGTTTATAAATTACAATATCAAGGAACTACTAGTTATTAACCTGTCTTGTTCTGTACAAGCTAATTATTAAATCTGGACTACTATAATAAACTCCCCTCCTCCTCCCCTCCAAATCTGCAGTGTCTTTCCACTGAATTGAATCATTTTAAAAGTACACTACATACCGTATAAAAACCTAAATTCCTCAAGAGCGTCTTCATAAGGATTTCAGCTAGATGGGTGTCAGGGTGATTGTCTGGAGAGCTGTAGGGCAGGTCTAATGGTGTTCCAAAGCCCAGACCAGATGACAATGCCTCAGAAGCATCAGTAGGGGAGCTGTAGCCTAACAATGATGCCACATGGGTGTGGTCTTGCAGGCTTGTCAGTATAATATCCAGCTGCATTCTCTGAAGGAATGGACAAAAAAATTAACTCACCATCATCAGAAAAACAAAATCAGCCCCCCCTTTTCCAAAAAAAAAAATAAAGGAACCAGAACTGAGGATAAATCAAAGGCAGACTTCAATACAAAGATCTTGGAATAAATATAGGATTAGCATCATTTTATAAGAAGGAACTAGGAATATTTCTAAGACTGCACACCTAACAATTATATTTAAAAAAAGATAGGTAATCATTTGTTTGAGACCATCACCACTGATCAGTCAGGTAAAAAGAATTGCTGACACCTGTGCTAAAACAGTAGAACAATATCTCGACAGATTCTCACCACATTCAAGTTAATCATCTGCTAAAACATGAAAAAGGGGTTATATAACATCAGACAAAATGTTTATTTGTAGTTTTATGAAGACGGGGACAACAGACCCGCTTTCCTGAATCAAACAACTCACATTTATTAAAATCCATGAATGCAAAAGACAGATTTACAGTCAAGGGTTTACCTGTCCTTTAGATAGACTCTCCCATCTGTCAGGTCCCTGTGGCAAAAGTGAATGCAGCAGTTCCATCCTCTCTCGGAGTGGAGGAAGCAACATTGTAGCTCCAACTGACAGGGTTTCTATAACAGCCTACAGTAACAGCAACACAAAATTACAGCTACTACTAATAATTACAGTTTACATTCTCATAAAAACACAGAAGTATTCCAGATGTTCCAGCATCAGCTCATCTTTTTAATCATGCAAAACAGTGCAACACATTCAAACACACTTTTACATGTACTGTGTATGTTTTTAATTGTAAGTAATTTACTGAAATAAACGGAAATAACCGCATTTTGTTGGAAACATACATTCAAAAGAACTGAAAAGGGCAATATTCATGCATTTATGAATAAGCATGAAGTGAGGTCTAAGTCATCCTTTTTAAGGCTGTAACGGTATTCGTTTGGTTAGAGAATTCTCACCTCCTGGATTTCATCAGGCACAGAGGAATCCATCAGCCTAAACAGAAGGGTTCTTAGAGGCCTGGCTTGCCTACCAAGAATGCTAGTGGCCACTCCACCAGCCAGAGCCAGGGCTAGATGGTTGGATAACAATTTGAGACACAGCTTAAGGAAATTATGATGCTCCCTAAAATTAAAGAGACATTTAATAAAAGACATTTGTTAAATTAAAACTGTGAAAAAATGAAAATAAAACCACTGAACAGAAAAAAAGTATACACCCACTCATTTTGAAATATATTCCCTTTCAGCTAAACAATGTAATGTAATAAATACCTACCTATACTAGATTCTGCAGTTTCAGTTCTAAATAAACAGGATGATGCTATTCTTTAAATGAGCAACACAAGCCTCCAGAGGATTCATACACACCAGCTGCAGGACAGGTTATTACTCATAAATGTATGAACAGTAACAGCTAAAAGGGGGTGCATTAGTAAGATTAGGCTTTACCTTGATGAGGGGAAAGGGAGAGGAGGAATGTCACTATTGATGCCATCGCAGTACCGTTCAAGAAAGGCACGCAAATGTGAGAAAGTGCTTTCCTCCAAGTCAACACAGTAGGGTCTGTGCCAAGCTACAACTTGCCTATAAATTAAACAAGAGAATAGCAAAGAATGAATTAGAAGGCACAGCATAACTTTTCAGCATGTATCTTGCCATTTATTACATATCATCTGTATCTCTGTTACATGACAGGCAAAAAAAATACAAAATCTTAACCAGAGTGCTCATTTATAACACTCAGTTGTAACATGTAGAGCTATTAAAAATAAAAATAAACAATTTTGACAAGTTTCAATTCATGAATTTAACCAATTTCTTTTTATTACCTCTTATATCAAAAATCACTTCACCAAGCATATGTAGAAATGAATCAACTCTATTAATGTTTCATTTATTGAGGTAACAGAGATTTTTTGAAAATATGTTTGCACATACCTATCCCTAGGTAATGCAGTCCAGGCTAGACTATGTGATGTTCCAGCAGAAATCTGCTGAATTGCCACCCCATCCAAACCAATCACCTTCTTCGGTTTAGTTATGGGACCAGTCGAGTTTCCCTGGCCACACTGTCCCATTGAATTATTACCCCAGGCGTAAACCTCATTATCTATAAAACACAAAGTACAGTACATTCATAGGGGAAACACATTTAAAAGTCAGATTGTATGATCTACACATGGTTATTTTTGGTTAGTTTGAACCCTTTTTCTTTAAAGCAGACAAGTCTTACCATGTGATAAAGCCAAACAGTGACTGTCACCAATTGAAATATCAACTACTCTGGTTGTTGCCAATTCTTCAATCAGTTTGGGTCTAAGAGCAGTAGCTTCTGAAGAGCCACAGCCAAGGCAGGCACCACAGCCCCAAGCATAAACCTTAAAAACAGACAAGCAAAACTCAGCGTGAATCATACATTTAAGACATGTTAGAAAATCAGGAAGGTATTAAGATTAACAGTTAATTGCACTTTCACATTCAGAAGTATCTTTGAGTCTTTAATGTGAACGCAAAGAGACGAAAACTACAAAGATGAATGACAATTACGGACGATAATTCATTGAGGTGTCTTAATACTGTACATACATCTGTACTTCCAGAAAGACAAAGCTATATTGCATTTCAATAACATGTTTAATTTTACTGTGACACAGAATGTCTTCATACCTGCCCAGCTGATGTCAAGACAAGTGAAGACTGGCTCCCAGCGCAAACTTTCCGGATAAACATTCCTTGTAAGGCTTCAATAACTTTTGGTTTGTATACTCTGTTAGTATCACCATGTCCAAGTTTCCCTGCAATACAGAAACATGACATATCAGAAAGCACCTTGAAATACTAGCTAACTAGCTACTAGATACTAACTCAAAACCATCCGCTTCATTTACTTAATTTGTAGGAATAAAATGGATAAATCATATATATATGGTATTCTAGAAGGATGGCATTGAATTTGACAAATTACCAAATATTTTATGCATGTTATTTGGCACCAAGAATGTAATGATGCTGAACATGAAGCAACTTCTTCCCTAAACTGCAGCTTTATCTAGCAACTGAAAAATGTATACCAACAGACCTCTGAATTGTATATTTAAGCTTATACACAACAGATGTACCCTAAATAATGTTTATTCATGATAAACCCATCTTACAAAATGCCACAGAACAACCTTTAAAATGAAAACTCCTCTGTTGTCAAGGGAGCTGAATCTTTTACAACAAGGGAGTGATGTATGGAAGAACCAAGCATTCGTTTCATACTGTAGGTCCTTTTATGACACATAGAAGTAAAGTAATAACCCCTTTCTTAATTTCTAACTTTTCCATTTGAAACTAAGTTGAAAAAAATGCATTATAAACAAACTAAAAGCTGCCACTGCATCAGGGAGGCTGGTTTGCAGCCAAAGCAAATTATAGGTTAGATTTACGTAGAAGAGAAAAGCTAGAAACAGCAAAACTGAGCTGGCATTTTAGAGTGCATCTCAGCTCAACTAATAATTATTTGTGTCAAACTGTATTATAACCAACTAAGAAAACCACACCCCTGGTCTATTTGAAAGGTTACGTTTTACTTACCATTGTCTCCACCTCCAAAGGACCAAACTGTTCGCCCATCTTTAGATAAAGCTATAGTATGTGAACTGCCACAAGACACTTCACCAACATTGCTAATATCTTTCACCAGAGTTGGAATGTTACGGCTGTTACTGTCACCATGACCTACCCAAAAAAACAAAAAAAGCAATTGTAATGTTTAAAAATAGGAGACACAAAGAGAGTATTTTTCCAAACCAAGTCAAGCAACACTCGACAAAACATATTTAAGGAAGAAACTTTTGAATCAAACAAAACTCTTTTTTTTAAATTTTTGGCAAGTAAACAGTCTGTTCAGCCAATCATGAGGTTTGGACCCCATGGTGGGGACCAATCAGAATACACTTTGTTTTTAGAGGAACTTCTCCTACAACCAAACATATTAATATGGCAATATGCCAAACACAAGCAGACGATGCAAAGATGAATGTGCCCATGGAATGTTATCCTAGTTACATTGGAACAATAATTTATATAATTGGTCCCCCCAATAATAAACAATATATTTGTAACGCAGCACATCAGTAAAGCTGTATTACCTAATCTTCCAAAATCACCTTCACCCCAGGTGTAGAGCTCACCGTCTTCAGTGACAGCTGCACTGTGTCTGTAGCCAGCAGACACACATACAACCACCTACACCAGAGAACAAAACACCTTTTAAAAACACTGATTTCTCAATAAAAAGGACATTTGGTAGTTTTAATATGTTAGCCATTCCAAAGGATCAATAAAACAACGTAATAAGTCAACAGCTGTGAGTCACATTAAGAAACACTAGAATAACGTGTTCTTTGCAACTAATAAATTGAACACAAATGCATTAAAGACAACAGGTAAGAATTCTTCCTCTGTAAGAATTCTTCCTCTGACACGAACATTTGCACAATGTAAATTCAGAATTTTCATTGTGGTTTTGCAATAGCGTAATTTAAGCACTCTTTTAACACACCTTTCCTTGCAGAGTGCCCTGGATGAGTTTGGGGTACTTCTGTGTGGAGCTGTTTCCATGTCCTAGTTTTCCATAGTCACCGTCGCCCCAGCTGAACACCTCTCCTTCAGTTGTAAAAGCGAGGGTGTGCCCATCTGAACCTTTAGAGGACGAGACCTTTTTGATTGCTCTGTGGGGTTCAAATGTCAGTTTTTTCAAAGTTGACTGGTTGTTGGAGTCTCCCAGGCCAAGTCTCCCATAGCTTCCTTTCCCACAGGCTTTCACAGACCCATCAGCAAAAATCACAAATGTACAGTATTGCCCAGCTTCAATCTAAAAAAACAAAAACAAAAAAAACAAGCAGAACATTGAATTAGTAAAATAATGACATGGTATTTATAATTTAGTCTTACATATGCTGTTAATTGAAAATGTTACAGTACATTTAAACTTTAACTATACCAGATCATTAAATCACTCTGAAAAACTATAAAGCATTTCAGCCTTGATATGATGCCAGTAGCAACGGATAGCACTCTCAAAAGAGAAAAAAAATCATGTTAATGCCAGTAACAATTCATTATTAATGGTTCTGCCCTTTGAGTTTAAGAAACCTTGTCTTGTAAGCTGGGACTGGAAAAGTTGTGCTTTTCTCACTACATTTGGCCATCTAGTATATATTACAGTACATACCACAACCAATTCTACTCTTCCTGCAAGTGAAACTGGGCTTCCCATTATATCTGAGTAAAAGCTGTGCTGTTTTATTATTGATAACATCAATTTATCACACTGACCAGTTTTCCTGCTTTTAGCTCTACACTGTATCTTGCTTTCTGTTTCACAATACATCTCCTTCAAATTTAACAGCCTTTAAGGTTTAGGTACCCCATTATTTAGAACTTTCCTAAAAAGTGATGCATGATTACACATGATTATCAATCAACTGACAAAAAAACCCCCCAAAAAACATATACACAAACGTAATGATTTCTGTACATGGTCATGGTAAATTAAGCACACCCTGAAATGACTTACTGTCTGAGCATCAGCAAAGCTTGAAGCCAGTTTGGGCTGCAGAATTTTCTCTTGGGTACCCTCTACCAGCTGATGGCTGCTGTTGCTGCCCCAAACGTACACCTCACAGGTTTCAGACACCATAGGGGCATCTCCAGTCTGTATACTGTCTGGGCTGGCGCAGGTTCTTGAGTAGTCTGATGCCATTCTGCAGACCTGTTTTTCCATCGCAACACAAAGCATAATAAGATTTACAGCTAATAAAAATGCATGCATCTTTTTGAAACCTACAACTCAGTCCATTGGGTCTTTATCATCTGAAAAAAATAAAGCAGGCAATTGCTGTTCAAATCCAAACGGAAGATGCTTTACCACTTGGCTTTCTGGTGTTTTATATATTTTTGTATGGATTTACGATCAGCAAAGGCAGATAAAAACACCTCACACCCCCTGAATTAGACCATCTTACTTGTATGGTCTGTATTATCTCTGTTTAGCTGCAATCACACTTTAGTGCACGTGGAGTAGTGTGTCTTTTGTGCAGAACATCGTATGAAGAGTGTGATTTACCTCTTCAAAGAGACAGAGCGCTGCCTCATACAAAGAGCACAGTCCATCTGGTGTTCTTGTGGGTTCCCTCCACTGACTCCGATCAGCTAAAGAACCCTGAAATCAAATGTTTAATAAAAAAACAACAGACTTACTGTAATGTAATATCCATAAAAGAAGAAAAACTTCCTATTGTTACTTGTCCACAACTGTATCTTATTTACTAGGTGTAATTAATTTTGTAATCATTTACTTTTCGCTCCTGCTCAAGTTTTTCCTTAATTAAGGTAGTAATCGGAAACCACCCAAATGGCTGTGTAGCTTCTTTAATCTTGTTTCACTACTGCAGCTTTAACTGTTAAATTATATTTTCAGAATACTAATGAATTATAATCTATAAAGGTAATACAGTACAGAACAGAAAAAAAAATATTGAAAAGTGTACATCCTTTGTAATTAATTGTAGCTTTACAGTAGTATACAGTAAAACTTTTTTTTTTTTAAAGAATGAACCATGTTATACTAGTACTGAGTTATTGAAGAGAGACTTATACTACTATACATACCACACAACAAAAGTAATTCTTGGGATACTTACCAAAGAGCGTCTCATCTGCATTAAAATATTCATGAAACAGTCATAGCCGATCATTCCCTCTTGATTCTGGGGCACTTTATTTTTTTCCATCGTACTCACTACGGCAGATGCCACTAAAGCCATCTCTATCCACTCGAGAAGGTACCGTAACGAGCCTCTCTGGGCAGCGAGGCCGAGCAGCAGTTCAGAAGCTAACCTTCGTCCCAGTATATCAGCGCCAGAATTTGGCATAGTCACTCCTTTAAGAAACGTTGTCACCTGTAACAAACAATCCAAACCCATAGGTGGAATTTTGCTTTCGTTAGCTAGCGATAAGGGTGGCAGGGAGCTTATGACGTCTATGGCAGTGTGGATGACATCGTTGCACAAGTTCAGGCCCGGTCCTGGAGGGGGCATCATCCAGCTTTGTCGTAACAGTGCAAACAGCAGACTAAGGCCAGTCCGCACTCCCATCTCTATCAAGGCATCTGTGCTGGACCTTGGCCGCTCACTGACCGAATGAATGTCGGTGGACCCAGAGTTGTTCTCGGGAGAATGCTGCTGCTGCTTTACCTTGCCTTTGTCATGGTATTTATTGGAAAGTGCGTAGAAGATACGCTGCAGTACCAGCAGCCGCTTGCGAAGGGCGGCTGCGAAAGGAGAGTCTGAGCACACCATCTTGGCCAGTGCCAGCTGGCTGCTGAGGAGGGCATCCAGGTAGTGTTCCTGCTCATCGCTGGACAGGGACTCTCGCTCGAAATCCGGCAGCTGGGGGCCCTTCAGGCAGAGCACCTGCTGAGGCAGCAGCACCACTTCCTTGTTGGTGAGAAGCTTGGAGTACAGGACCGAGACCCCCTCTCGGGTGGCAATGGACTCACTGTCCTCCGTGATCCAAGAGCTGTTGAGATGCTCCAGCCATTTCAGCTTCACTGGAGGGATCATCACAGCCATGATTGATCACTTGGGTGCCATCAGTCCCTTTAGAAAAAAAAAAAATTGTAATAAATCAAGAGCATTTGATAGCATTTAATACCTCAGGATCACTGGTAATGACATCTGATCATCTAATAAACTTTATAAAATTACCTTAATGAGGTCTTCCCTGATCAGTTATTTCTACGGGAGCACAATTTTATGAATAAATGCTTAGAAACTTGCACTAGCCCTGCCACCTGTCCAAGGTTTCAGAACTAGCAGCAATTTAATATAAAATCTGCTATTAAATTACACCATTGGCAATACAGAAATAAGTCTAAATAAAGTGCATTCTTATTTATTAGGTAATCTTTGTTAACTCCCATATTTGAAATGTGTTAATAGCTTAATTATTATTTTTAGCCGTTGAATTGGCTTGAACTCAGCAACAAAAACTAGAAATGTCAAGTTACAGCTATTTTTCCTTATCTAACATCTTGTCTCATGATGGCTAACTGGAACACTGCTGCAGCAGGGGGGTCCTGGTTTCATATCCTGATGTCTGTCTTTATATTTTTGGGAGAACAACATTCTTTCTCTGCACTAATCTCACTGAAAAATAAATATATAAATTAATTAATACATATACACATTGCCATAAGATTTACAGTCTGTATTATTATTTTTTTAATAGCGTTTAATTCTTAAAAAAAAAAAAAAAAAATGTAAATATGGTACAATGGCAAACTAGATTAGCAACACCAAAATCAAAAGAAAACAAAAATCACTACCTTTTTTTGCCAGGGAAAGTTTGTCTTAATGTTTCCAACCAGTAAACTTCCTTTTTAAAATTAAAAAAAAAAAACATTCAACACAGTACATCCTAAATTACACAACACATTTTTTTCTAATCCGCAAATACCTTTACCTATTAACTTTATTAGATTGCTGCATTTAAATGTCAGGTTTGTGTATTAAGAAAGCAGTATCACTTATTTGCTAAATTTAAAAGATTAGTCTGTGCCTTGCCAGACTCTCTTGGCAGCCATTTCTTGGTTTCTTATTGGTTATTATTTGGTGGTTTGCCAAATATTATGCTACTGTTGCTTTAATTGGAAGAGATACCCATTGCTGCTCATTGAGTTCTGCATTTTAATTCAGTAAACAAAAGGAAAAACTTGTGCCTAAGGAAATAGAGTATTGAATGAAGAAATCTCGTCTTGGATATTGTTTGTACAGGTCGGCCAGGGTGTCCTCGGCTCATTGCGTTCCAGCGACCCCTGTAGTCTGTCCGGGCGCCTGCGGGCTTGCCAGTAAACTGCCCAGAGCTGTGATATTTCAGGATGTTTAAACAAAGACTGTATACAGTATTTTGATTTTCAGTACTTCTTTTGTGTGTTTCAAAGCATATACTGTACATGTTTTTGTTACTTTTTTCTTTCTTTTCATTCTGAGCATTTGCAAATATTGTGCAAATAAATAGTCATTTCAGTTTGATACATTTTCCCTGTTTCATTTTTGCTATTGGCAGTTCTATTTTCAGTGAGGTGTATTTTGTATCTCTCTATTATTGGTCTTCTCTTATTTAGAAATAATAACTGAGAATGTATTTGATTTATAGAACTGCTTGTTATTAATTGATGTCACTAGTTTCTAAAATGGTGTCTGAGTTGTGTATGGACATGTACATGGCTGGCTGCATTACTGAACGCTAACTTGAATTCAGCAAGATTTATGACAGAACAATCTGGGACAGCAATAGAGACAGACCTAATCTCCGGAAAATCACAATAATTGGGAACTTGTAAACATTAACTTGGACATTTTTTTTTTTTTAAACAAAGCAATGATTTGTTGTACAGTTGTATGTTACTAGCTCAACGTGTTGCTACAGGACCTAAAAAAAGAAAATCCAACAACTTGTCTGCATACTGTAATTAATAAATTGGAACTTGCAAATCACATACAAAACGTCCTTGCAAGTTCTAAAAAGACCAAGAGTCAGCAACTGGAGAAATGAAACTCCCACTAAATCTACTCTGAACCGATCAGACTAATTACAGGAATTATCCAACCAGTAAGAAGTCTCACATGAGTCTGCAGGTCTTTAATTGACTAGTATTTGAAAAAGATCCAGACAACTACGGAACAATTTTTCTTGCTGGGCACATTTAGCAGGAGCCCAATTGCTGGCACTTGATCTGTATCTCACAAGGTACTGTACCAGTTATGAGAAAAAACAGACTGAGTGCAGGACAAGTGGATTTCACCACCTCTCTAAACAGAAGCGTTCCAGACACTGTTTAAAGAGCTGGCTGATTTCAATCAAGTTGATTTAAATCACTGATTTAAACGGCGCTTGCTTCCGATTCTGTGGCGCATAAATGGAGTGAAGACATATATAATACTGCACTGAAATGGTATTCTGTAGACGTTTTGCTCTGTTACACGGCGCCTGCCCCACCATTAACATACTCGCCGAAGCGATTCTGATGACAATGCAGTGGGGTCCCAAATAAACAATTGAGCACTGTGTTAAGACCTGCTGAAACCAGGTTTACTTAGTGGTGCAATCAGAAAGTTTAACAATTGAACACACTATAAAAAGCAAAATAGTCCTAAGTAACAACTGCATATTTCCAACATCCTTAAATTTACAGTTTGGAAGTACTGTGAACTACAACTACGGTACTACAAATAAAAATCCATAATTAAAAATAATAATAATAATAATAATAATAATAATAATAATAATAATAATAATAATGATTAAAATATCAAATAAATCCAAT
This sequence comes from Polyodon spathula, assembly GCF_017654505.1. NCBI lineage: Eukaryota > Metazoa > Chordata > Actinopteri > Acipenseriformes > Polyodontidae > Polyodon > Polyodon spathula. The sequence continues at coordinate 7,445,395 of NC_054557.1, forward strand.
TAAAATAAAAAAAATAATAATTATATGAACGTTTCATAGAATTTCAAAATTGCCATTATAAAATAAAGGGAAAGGACTGTTTTCACTTTCATAAACTTTTTAATACTGTACAAGTTTCAGCCCAAAAAGTACTGGTCTACTTAAATATGTATAAATTGTCCCTTTGCAGTTGAAAGTGTGTAGTACAACAGTGTTCCTACTATTTCAGAATCTTGCCTGATGACTTAATACAATGTAACAGTACACTGATTCCACTTTGAAGGGCCGATTAGCATCAGCAGGAAACCTGAAACTGGCTACAGAATATAAACAATCTGGAACCTATTGAAATTATGTTGTTAAATATTAATGAATTTGTGATACCTGTGTGCGAGACAACGGCAATTGCTAAATATAAAAGCATAAGGAGATACAGTGAAAGAGTGCTCATGGTTGACTTCAATGGACTGACTGAAAGCCCTACTAAGCGAGTACCTCTGCACTAGACAGCGATGCATCGTGCCTTGAGAAACCACCTCAAGTACCACTGTTTTAGAAATGCATCTAGTCCAATATGATCATTGTTGTGGTTTCTTCGTGAGCAAATGTGAGTTACAGAAGTCAGACGACAACGTGCATTTCATATTGGATAGAGAAACATTAAACAATTTGAATAAAATAGGCAATTTTTAAAGGAAATTGAATCATCTGAGAACATATATTCAGGTGCAAGAAAAGGACAGTATATTACTGAAGCGATAGTGGCAGTCAATAAAGGCTCTACTGTGTTGTAGTTGACCACAACGGCAGTGATGTGTCCTGAGCCGAAGTTAATGGTGCTAACGAAAGTCAAGGTCATTTACAACATGGTACAGCCTTCATTGAGAGAGCACTATTGCTGTTACAATTTTTCTCATTGTTTTCTCTAAAACAATATTTTAAAATCTAGATTTACCTTGCAGTCAGAATGATTCGTCAAGTACCCTTCCTCTGATTAATGGTTTAGGAAAATAGTCCCGAAAATGTTCCTAAAGGATCACATACATACAGTAATGAGAAGGGAAAAAACTTTATTAAACAAATAACTTTTTACTTGTCAGTTGCTTAGTCTATCTGCACAGTGTAAAGATATCTGAATGGAGCAGTATTACTGAATTGTCCATGTCTCTCTTGTTGCTGAATACACTGAGCTGCAATCAAGCTGTGGATTGACTGATGCAGCAGTGGCAGGTACAGGACCGTTTGCTTCTGTAGTTGCAAAGTACTGATTGGCTAGTTTTGGCAGATCCAAAGTTAATTTGGACCAACTATGTATTTGTTTAGTATTTGTCCAATACATGTGAATTGAGCTTTCATTACAGTAAAAATGAAAAAGCTGGCACTTGCACGGATTCATTTTAAATTGGATTTACAGTTGAAGCTGTGATGCTGCAGGGGGTACAGCAGAAGCCCGCTACAGCTGGAAGCTGATTGGCTGATGTTACTGAATTGTTGTCTGATAGTAGGCCTATATTATGGTGTGGTTCCTATTCAAAATTTAAAAATAAAATAAAATCTCTCAGTCATTTTTCAAATCTCGGTTGCCTAAGTCTCGGTGTAAAGTGCATGTTCCTCAGTGTGTGCAGCATATCTCACATTTCCAACTGCTGATGTGTGTGGGATCCAATTTCAGACATGAAACATGCACCGATTTCGTGATCTTGTTAATGCATTAAGGAAACCATACTTTGAATTGCTACCTTCCAATTAAGTTCAGCGAAACAGACTCTCACATGGACTTTCACATTTTCACAAGATACGCTTATCACAGCACAGTTCTCGTATGGTGCAGGAACATACAATTCCCCAAGCAGTCCAAGTCGTATCTGGGTGGCTGACCCAAACTTCCCAAATTGATATAATTTTTATGTCTACTGCCCATTGCCAACTAAAGCTGGAGTGCTCTATTTTGCTTCTATTCACATGTATTGATAATACTGTTATCCCCCATACTGTTAAACTAACATAAAATAGTGAACAGTATTCATTAGGCCAGACCACAGGATCACACAGGATAATCCTTTAGACAGCATCTCTAGCACTGGTGTTATCTGCGCTACATTCTTAGTACAGTACTCTCCAGCTAAGAAAACACCCCTCGGGAAGCAAGCAAAGTGTTCTCTAAGACAGAATTGACTACCAGTCACAATCTGTATTACTTGTCATGATGCACACAGACCAACATATGAAATGAACAGAATAAGTAAAGATAAAAGCTAAAGGCAAGTGTATGTTAATAAACTATAATAATAAAGTAAGAGACAAACTAACATTAATAAATTAACTGTAAAACTAAATTAAAACATCACCTTTACACGTTACGAAAATGCAGCAGCAGCTCTAGATTAACTATGAATACTTGTACAGGAGCAATATTCAAGACATGCACACAATTAATGGTGAAGCTACTCACCAGAACAAAAAACACTAAATTGCTTGGCGACTTTATGCAAAGTTTTCATTGAGCACAGAGCTCAGACCTTTTCATCTTTATTCTACTAATCACTTATTGAAAATGTAATACTAATATTTATCCAGACTACGTTCTGTACATAGTTTATTTTTAATTTTCACAGCAGTATTAACGTCCTTTATCCCTTATTTCAAAAGAACAGATTAGACAACACATGTTGAATTTATTTACATACCAGTTAAATGTAGAACACTCCACCATATTGCAGTGCATAGTTTCTCACAAGTTTGTGTGCCTTTTAATTAAATAAAGGAACACATATGAAATGGTGTATAATTGTAAAAAAAACATTATCTCTACAACACTGAATGCAAATAAAAGAATCACTTCTGGTACAGTAACTTAACCGTGGGCCTGCACTTCCTTTATACACAAACAGTACAAGGAGGTGCCACATTTACATAAATATGTATAGAACCTTGATCATAATGAGAGGAATAAAACATTATTTTCAATGCAGGGTAGTTAATGTAATGTATATATAAATATATATATATATATATATATATATATATATATATATATATATATACACACACACACACACACATATATATATATATATATATATATATATATATATATATATATATATATATATATATATATATATATATATATATATATATATATATATATATATATATATATATGAGGAATCTTACTGGTGGTCAGGTACATGTTGTGAACGCTTCAAGACACAATTCAACTTATATAAATCCTCTTGTTTTTATGTGCACTTATTTCAACAAAGCACCATGCACAACACTGAAATACACCGTGAATCAAAGATGCAATACTGGTACACCTGCTTGCAGGACAGAGCATCAGTGTAACAATTAAAGCGCTGCTGCTGCTAGAGACAATAATGATTATGTAAAGTCATCACCGCTCATGGAACAATGTGGACTGAACTGAAGCAGTACAGTGAAGCTTAAATCACTTAGCAAACTATTCATTATTTAATGACTTTGCCAATGCCTATTTAAGTAAGCGGAGAAATAGCTCTCGTGAAGTCAAACTAGTGCAATCCATGTACTGGCTGTTTTACAGTCGTATTCATACAAAGTGTCTCATGGGAATAGCCCAAGTATTAACATTTACAGTAAGCTGCATTATACTACTAACCCTGTTATATCGAGTATGTCCATTTTCTGTTATATAGCGCATATGTTTAAAACGGCAGTCTTTCGTTTCCAGCAGTTGTACTAAGAATCACAAATCAGACAATGCAAAAATATCAAACGAAACAAACAGAATCTGGGCCCTAGCATTTACAGTACAATTGTCATACATCACACTAACACTAAATATATATATATATATATATATATATATATATATATATATATATATATATATATATATAAGCTGAATACAGAAATAACTGAATAAAAGCTTGATCGAACAATATGACAGGCTAAAATTATTGGTGTCAATATGAATATACTGTAACCTAGTACGTTACATTGGTACATTTAGAACCACCTAGTCTTCTTTAGCAACGAGTTATCTGTACTGTGGACGTCAAACAAGAGAAGAATAATATTTCTACAGTTTTTGAAAATGAACATGCAGTACTATTGGTAAGCTGTTATATTCAATATGTGACAGTTGGGTGCATTCACCAAGACTTGCAACTCACTTATTCCAAAAATCTCCGTTACTCTTTGTATTTTTACAAGCTACGAAAAACAGCACAGTATTCCTCTATTCCATAGCCAAATCCGGTCGACTTCCTTCCGTAGTATGTCTCTTTAATGTACTGCTACGATTAATTACGCCAGCCCGAGGATGCAAGGCCTACTCCCGGCACCGTTACGAAGCACACACCCAAAGCAGAACAAGCTTACCGTCAACTATCAACGGCCTCTTCCCCCTCTACAAACATCCATCCGTACTTCAATGCAAAATGCAGCTGCATATGACCAACAACAGCGCCCAGTGCTCACCCTTTTTTTTTTTTTTTTTAAATTATCTCCGACGGGGTATTTTCTTCTGTAATAAAAATCCGGTCAATATCAATGAATCCCCATGCTCTCCCACCTCCCTGTTTCGTTTGAGCAGCTAACTTTCACCGCAATGAAATCTGCACCATGAAATCTGCAGCCTGAAGCCTGGGGACGGCGTCGTGACGTGTTTTGTTTACTGTGTGTTAGCCTTGGCAGATATTGCGAATCACGGGCACCGCCGAGGGGTTTGGGGTTTGAAAAATACTTAGATAAAGCACGTAGAGTTTGTAGATAGTCGCTTCATTATCTGCCCTTGCTTTAGCACACCAGCCGCTCATCCTCGATTACAGCAATTGGTTAACTCAATCTCCTGCAGGATAGGCTGTGCGCTGGAAAATAATACAGGTCTTTCCCATTGTTCAGAAATATTAATAAAAACTTTGTTCATTGTGCTGTTTATATTGGCATAAAAACTGTACAGTAATTTTGCAGTTTCACGAGCTAATATGAAAATGTACTGTGCTTTGGCATCGTTAATCTTGTTTTAGATTAAGATTTATCTGTAATTTAGCATGCTTTCAGTATGTGTCTATACTTGTATATCATTATTCACCAGTACAGTCAACACCCCGATCAGCTGATAACAATAGAATCCTCAACTAAGAGTTTCACAGGAAAACTCACCTACCACTAGCCTGCAGTTAACCTGAAATAACTAAATTAACCACACACTGTCCCCAGATTAGCACTGTACTGCTGTCTACAGCACAATCATTTTGTCAACTTCAAGTTCTCCTTCAAAACATATGGTTATAGTTATGGAGAACATTATTTGGAGACTAGCAGTCTTTGTTAGCATACCTTATTAACCTGCTGGAAGTCCTCAATTTAAATTGCTTTTGATGACTGATATAGGATAACTTGAATATCTTCACAGTTGCCACATCACATAAAAGGTAGCTTGGCAGTCAGGCATACATTCTTTCTGAGAGTGGAATAGTTCTGTTTTATAAACAGTATAAAGACTGTCAATAGACAGTCCGCCCTATAAGGCTTTTCAGTGTAGTTTGGCTATCATTAGTGAATGGACTTCCGACTGTACTGGAAAAATACCATAATTCTAAACCAGAGGCCTTTTAAGGGAAACAAAGTTTCAAATTGACAAATACATTTATTGTGGGTTAAACACAACAACAATGATTTGCAGTATGGTCACAATTACAATCACAAATTGAGGACTATTTATGATATTATTGGTGTGAATAAAAGGTAACAACATTGATTTTAAAAGCTACTCCTTTAGCATAACTTGAATGAATCATTGGTGTTCATTTGGTGTTTGAGCCTTTAAGCAATATAATTCCCTCCAAAGCTCTACAAGTGCACCCCAACACCGACCTGAACCCCCTTCCGTTCTGTCGCAGGCCTCTCTCAATCACTGGCAATGCTACCCAACTTCAGAAATAAACAGCAAGGAAGGCTAGTGAATTTGCTTTTGTGTCACGTAACTCCCAGACCCAAGTAAGTCACGTCTTTTTGAATCATGACACTATAAAGCTATGTTTCTATTGCCACTTGCCACACTGGTCCAGTGATTGCCCTCTGTAAGCAGGTAATTATTATTATTATTATTATTATTATTATTATTATTATTAAGTTTGACCCTTCAGCATCACATTTAACTTTTACACACAGGTTTTATTAAAAAAAAAAAAAGTTGTATATGAAAATAATCTCAGGAAAATGAAATGCTATGCTAATGAGGCATTAATACAATAATATGTTTTATGAAAACTTTGGTAATCATACCTTTAAGTAAGCAAATGAGGGTCATACAAAGCATTGTCCAACGTTTCTGCTGTAAGTAATGGGGGGAGGTGTAATGACACGCAGGGTCCATTTAATTACATAAAATGATGAAGTTGATTTCATACAAGTGTTTTTAATTTTCCAGGTCCTTTACGATTGCATGTCATTTTAATGTGATTCGAAAAATCTATGGGAAGCTAGAGTTTTGTGCAAATCAAGGCAGTTGTAATGTTAACCATGTAGTGTGACAGACAGACAGATGGACACAGCCCGTTCTTAGAACAAGACTCTAAAAAACTGGTTGTGTTTATTGCAGTCTGGTTTATAGGCATTGTGTATATGCTGCCATCTGTAGGGAGATAACAGTATTGATTTATAGATTATTTTTGTGCAGAAGCTTATTAGAAGCTAAATTGGTCCAATTAATTAATTTAGTGTACAGTTAGAACAAAAACCAGGAGTGACATCGGCCCTCCAGGACCAGGGCTGGATACCCCTGCTTTAAAGCATTCTATCTCGTTTGTAAGGACAGAGGGGAGACGGCAGTTTGAATTGAATTATCAGATTATTATTATTATTATTATTATTATTATTATTATTATTATTATTATTATTATTATTATTATTATTATTATTATTAATGCTGAAAGTACAGGAACACATGAAATATATTATTAACTAGCAAAATAATTAGAGTGTGTGTATGTTTTTTATTATTATTTTTTAAATATCTACTCCACTGTTCAGTGTGATGGTGTTGGCTTGTTTTATTTGCAGTGGTAAAAATTCCCCTGCAGTTTCTGTAGATTGAATAATCTTTGAATTGAAACATTTCCAATGTCATAGACAATGCCATGCTTAACCTTACCAGCCTGGACTGTGGAACTATGCTACAGTTCTATCACAGTTATTGAATTTCTGTTTACTTCAATATTATTTGGTTTGCATTCATCAACTCATGAACAAACAGTATGATGTACACACTTGACTTCTTGAGATAATTAGATCACACCCAATATCTCCACACAACTGAGACCTTACCTCATTTATTAAGTGATCATGCATTTGCATTCACATCCACCAGAGGGCAGTACGGCATTAGGAGCGTCCTGCTCCATGCGCTACTTGTCAAGGCATGTTTCTAAATGCAAACACGCCTTTGGCAGTGTAGAGGAAAGTTAGCAGAGTGCAGAACAAGGGACCAGGGAACAATGTCCAACCTGAAAACGTCTATTTATCTGTCAGCAGTCAGTTAGACTAAAATACAGCACTTCTCTAACATTTTCACTATGGTCCTTTGCCACATCCTGTGTGGGGTTCAGTACATACTGTTGCTAATTTCTTATTAAACACTTATGTTTTTTTTTAAATATGTCATTAATTGACTGGAAGTCATTTCCATGTCAAACTCTTGAACCAACTAGCCTTAAGTCCAGTAAAATTGGTCTTGCATAAAACATCTAGATAAGACAGTTGCATGATAAAAGGCATCAAGTTCTCCCTTATAAAAGTTTACTAAGATAAGTTTGCAAATTATTTTTGCAGTTTCCTCATGCTTTACCCACGGTTATATAAAGCATTTATCACAGTTTGCCATGTTTTTTTTTTTTTAATTAGCTTTACCATGTCTATCTGAGCTTTAATTTTTATTTTTTTTTACCATGTCTATCTGAGCTTTGATTTTTTTTGCTTGACTAAAGGCTGAATTGCAGTACACATCTAAAATTCCTCCTGCTGTTTCTGAAACAGAAAACAGCAATGCAGCTCAGAAAACAAAGTCAGCCAATACAACCTCTGGATAAAGTACCAACTCTGTCCTTATAGACAGTTTCACTCATTTCCCTGCTTCCTACAGGAAGATTAGCCCCTGGACTCCTAGTGAAGAACAGTATGCGCTTTGATAAGCTTCGGTGTTATCCCACATTCAGTCTTCACAATGTTGGGAGGTATGGAGCCCCATCTTCTGAGTCTGTATCTACGCAGGAGGCTACAGAACCTGCTATTTGTATTAAAAATAAAGACAAGCCTGAGTGTCTTTCTGAGGGAGAGTAGGAGAATGATGACATCGAAAGAGATACCTGAGATACAGACCCTGTATACCAAATGGATAAGCTCAGACAACAAAAAGGGAATTGTTATACCAAGAACATTTTACAGCAACAAGTGCAGACCTAGTTCTTAAATAAATCTACATCTTTAATATCGACCAGTAACTGTTGCTCTGGTCTTACGCATAGATTCAACAACAGGCTCAATAGCGACTTGATATGGGTATAGAATATCACACTCATGTATTCTTTTTGATTAGCGATGTTATTTCAGTGATCACAACCTGGTGTCTTTTTAAAACGTTATGCACTGTTCTGGCTTCAAAAGGGCTACCAAACATCTCTTTTGTCCAGGTTGCTCTTTTGCTTACCAGTAGGTTCACTGGTAAAGGACTGTTTGCAGCATCTAAAGCCCACAGTTGCATACACATTCTGCATTGCTGATTGGATCTGTTTTCATGTCTATAGAATTAGTGCAAACTGATACACTGTTAGATTCGTTGACTGTATCTACATCATTTTACATTCTTGTAACTGTGTTTATAAATACCTACACTTCATTACAAGCCAAGCAAGGGTCATTTTATATTCTGAACAATAGGAACAAGCAACATATTTTATCATTTTTACTTAAGGCTTATTAAAAGTCAGTTATACCTGGAGCTCATTTCAAATGGGGAAATAATATGCAACAGGCATGGATATTTCCTCTGGCTATTTCACAATGTGGTTGTAGCTTACAAAAACATCCATAAATCTTACCTATTGTGGACTTCCATTCGCTATATAGGTCTCAAATGTGGAGTTTTGAAAGAAACACATGTTACAGATTTGGGTCAAAGAATGTTACTGAAAGCAAAGTCTGTGTTGTTTACCCACTTCATAGTCTCAGAGCAGAACTATATACTTAAAAAATAAAATAAAATCATTTCAGAGCTTCTACACACACCTTAGTGGTTTCTTATTAGTTATTCTGCAACATTACCAATTTGGTGTCAACATTTCATTATGAATTTGACTGTAATACTTGCATACCGCCACCTGCAGTGTCTGAGCTGTAACAACATAATAATATACTAAGCTGTGCAGCAGAACCTCGACGTTCAGAACACCACACTTAGGAACCGTGCAGTCAGGTAGACACACTGCTTGAACACAGAATATCAAGCTACTGGCCACTGTCAATGACAAGACATTTTACCGGTTAAACATAGCACTCCTGGCTTTTTGTTTTCTTATTACTATTCCTAAGATTTAAGGTGTGGCCCTTTTAAAAGTACAGTACACATACACTGAGGCACTGGAAATAAGTTTCAGACATACAGATATGCTTGCAACTTTGAGGTTCGTCTGTAGATATATGACAATGATATTTGTAGTTTTGAAGTTGTTTAGTTGGTGTTTTCCTTCAGTGGTTTACTGACTCACATGTTAACATTACACCGTACAACAAAAATAGAAAGTTAGATAAGGTCTGCCACTGTTTAAATCATGACACTAGATCTCTCATTCTTTTCAAAATTTGATCTGTCAAGCCACGCCTGCATTACATCACTAACAAGGAACCTTTTTATTCCACCTTCCAGCAATACTCCCCTGATAATAGTATGTGTGTAGCCCTATGTTAACAAACACAATCATGCTCTTGACGTTAGTGTTTTTACAGCTGAAAAGCTTCAGATAATCGCACATGGAGAAGTTAAGCAGCTTTTTAGTAACTTAGAAATACAATCCCAGCAAAATGTTAACTGCATAATACTGTGTAATGACAGATTCTGATCTCGTTTGAAAAGTAATGTTCAGTTTTAAGACGTATAGAGCCAGCACACATGAGAACTCTTGATAACTACCATGCTGCTCTTTAACTGGATGTTTGAGTTTGTCATGCATGACCTAATCCAATTAATTTCACACCATCAAAAGACATGTCCAGGCCCTAATAACATGTGGTTTCCAATGACCTAGCCCCACAGTTCTGACTTCACACATCAAAGAATAGGCTGCAGCACAAGAGGCTAATATTACTTGGACAGACTGGGTATCTAATATTAACCTCTCTATATTTTAAAATGATGACAGGCTACTGGCATGAGCAAAGTGAGACACATAGAGACACATAGAGACACGTTCACTCACCAGTCTGGCAGCTTTACATTGTTGCTTACGGCTCATATTTTCACATTCTTCATAATGAAAACGGAATCTTATAATATCATTGACAGCTATAATAAGATAATTTGAGGGGGGAGTGAGAGAAGTTCAGCTCCTCTTCTGTAATAAAATAAAATGCTACAGTACGAGGATAAATATAAATGCATCCATTCCCTGTTGTGTTCACACTGTACATTTTCAGCTGTTTAGAGAGTTTGAGTGGGATGTATTGTCAGAATCATTGCTGTCACAGCATAATATAGTTTATAAAAAAAAGAGTACCTTGTTTGGCTTAATAGCAGTGTGCTATTTACTGACTTCTTTGTTTTGAAAATAACAGAAATGGTTTAATCACATATCTATGATTGCTTTGGGGTAAACATGACCAGAAAAACCCTGGCATGTTTTGGGCAAAATAACCCCAAAAGAGTGCAAGACTTGAGCGGAAGATATTTATTTTCCCTTACAGTACGCGGTACTGTAAATGTGCACAGTAATTTTACAGTTTTCATATTTCTATGTTTATACTATTAATTTACCATGCTCTACCATATCTTTAGACTTTACAATGTTTACCTGTTCTTTTACTATAGTTAACTTTTATAAGGAATTTTTCCTGCCATCACCCCATCATTAGACATAGCAATTACAACAGGAATTGCAACAGGAAGTAAAAATCCTAATACTCAAGTCACGGTTGTTTTTTGTTCAAGATGGTTCAAATGTGTATTAAACAGATATGCCAGACACAAAAAGAGCATCATGGGACAATGGAATTTGGCAGAGCAACAGCCGTGGTATGGTGGACTGTGGTATGGATGGTTGACATCACCACTGGACATGCTCTGACAGAAAACTCTTGACTCAGCTGCTGCCTGACAAGATGTTGTGGTCGATACAATGCCCTACACTCCCCATATCCTGAACTAAAAGTTCAAGAACAGCACTGCAAGATTAGCACTGCAACAGACCATTAGGCAGCAAAGGGCAACTTTGGGAACTAGATCTTACACCCAGCGGAAACAGTATCAGTTCCATTTTTGATACTTGCTGCTGTCACTGGTGTCCCTTTTCTTATGTTGAAGGTATTTTGATTGTTGTATTTTTATACTTCGATTAAGATAATAAGTTGCTGCAGCTTTCTGGTACCACATTCGTGTCCTGGAGGACAATGATCCTAATGGTCTAGTTACAAGCAGAACATTCACGTGACATACAGCTCAGAGAGTAAGGAAACAGTAGTATGCTTTATTACGAAACAAAGACCCAACAAAATGATTAAATGGACTAAATCAGCTGACACCCAGCCAATCCTCTTCAAGCAGACAATTTCAAATCTAATAAAACAATACTTCAACTGTGATCATGTTTTTCGAAGTACTGTACCTGCAAGAGCAAACAGCTATATGACCAACAGTGACCGTCTCTGCTGTATTTGAGGGAGCTAAGAAATGCTAGGATTGAAACTGGGTCAGAAACATACCTCCTTTACACTCACAGTTGTTAAGTGACTAAAGTTGATACACTAGGATAAACATCAGCTTGTTTTTTGATACCCTAATGATGTAATCAGTTAAGACTAAATTATGCAGTTGTTTGTTTACACACTTGCACTTAAAAGTCAAACCAATTTGACTTTGGTTTATAGACTTTCACTTGCTGGAATGATAGGAAAGAATGTTTTGTTGGATGCTCGCTTGGTGACAGCTGAACAGAGATAAGTATTTACTACACAAGCAGGACATTAATCTTCTCATTCACCTGACGCATTTCCACTGAGCTGAAGACAAAGAATGTCTGTGGGTTCCACTTTAATGCGAGTGGCACTGATGCATGACCTTACAACAAAAGAGGAGCTCTGGCCAGGCAGCAATTAAAATTCATTAAGCATTCAATAAATGCATCATTGTTTTTGACTTTTGGTATATATGACCCCATGGTAAGTAGTTTCTTGCTAGTAATATATCATTCAAAATATTTTATTTGTTTTAAAAGTGTTTAATGTTAAAAAAAAAAAAAAAACATTGTGTGGAATTTCCATCACATCCCTGGTAAATTTGGTATGCAATCCCAGACGTGTGTTCTGGTTGACTTACATGTAATTGTAGTCTAAATCCTAAAATACAAATACATAGAATGTACAAATAACTAGAATTAGCAAGTGGCAAAAGGAGATGTCCCACAAGGTAAACATGTGGTTTCAGCTCCAGCCATTTTTTAAGAGAACAGCAGAAGATTAACATGAGACTGAAATGCCAGGGTTTGGGTTAGTCTACTAAATATATCCTTATAAAGGTTTACCACAATAAAAGTACAGCAAAGTGTATTAAAGCATGGTAAGACTAAGGTAAGCATTGTCGCTCCGAAGTATGGTAAAGCATATTAAAAAAAACATGTCAAACCAAGGTAAACGATGGTAAATGAATAGTAAAACCATGGGAAAAGCATAGACAAACTGACTCTCCACAATCTGCTAATGCATTCTTTACAAGGGGGCAGCCCCCAAGTGCTTAGTTTGCCATGTCGCTAAAAATCCTTCACTATAAAAGGAGACACATTTAAAATGATGTACCCAGGCAACACAGAGGGTATTTTTCATTTATTGTATGTGTCCCTTTGTAGGAAAGTAAAGAAACTAAGAATACACACTTAAGATGGGGAAGGAAATGAGGGGGCACTTATTCCAAAATGTAAAATAAAAGAAACTAAAACATCGATTTATTAAATGTCAGGAAAGCAGCGATTTAGAGCACAGAGTAGTAGACTGAAATGACCTAAAAACAAATCTGTATTGCAGTATACAAGACCATATCAGCTGCCGTCACGGGCACGCATTTGCCCACGGCACTGCTTTGAGGATCACTGATCTGAACAGAGTTTGCTCACGTGGGTACACTATGCAGTTTATTTCAGAATAAGCATCCCGCTAGCCATCCAGCTCATTGAGAAGTTGCAATATACTGAACAGGTTCAAGATTGTGAAGCCTGTTTAAATGTGGGAGTAACCTGTTTTCTTTCAACATGCAGTAATGGTTCATTCAAATGCAAAGAAGAAAGAAATGTCCAGGGGATAATTTTAGCAGATTGGTCAATTGAGGGTCAATGGTTCTGGCTCTAGCATTGCAGGCATTGCTTAATTAACTCAGGATGGTCTATTGTAATGATCAGTTGATATAAATACAGCTGGGGCTTTTCTCCTGGCGTAATTTAAAGACACACTTATTAACATTATTGCAATAATCTTGGTTTATACATTAAGATTCAATCTGGTTTGTACATTAATATCACTGTTAAGATTTTTAAAACAGACCCCATGGACTGATGATATTTTTGTTGCTGGGAAGGAAATCAGGATTTCAGCGTCAATGAAATGAAGTTGAAAGCAAATTGAATGTATTTTACATAATTTGCTCCCTGCTATTTATATAATCCACTATTTACATGACACTTAATAATTTTGATTTAAGAATATCAAACAAAACAATCCAGTTATAGCACATTGCTACAAAAGTAACCCATCAATGATCCTCTTCGTTATTTCAGTCATGCTTCTTAAGCAGACAGTGGTTTTTGCATGTTCTGCTAAGACACTGAGCAGTACATATCAAAAGGATAAATGTTTTTTTAAAAGTCCACCTTGCAAGGCAATTGCTTTCGGTATAAACTGTTCTTAAACTGAATGGCTGTTCTTGTAGATGCTAAATTTGATCTAGTCCATGTTTGGTACCAGCAGTCCATTTTCACATGTCCAGGTTCTGTAGCGCAGCGGTTTTGAACTGTGGGCCTCTCAGGATCTCCGATCAGACTTGCATCCTGTGAAGACAGAATCAAGACGTGGTGCTTCTCTTCCTGGGTCTCATGGCTCTTCTTCTGAAGGCTTCCTCTTCGGGATCGCTCTCACAATCCCTCTGGAAGGAGCAGTATTTTACAGGAATGAGTTCGCAGCTACTTTTCCAGATACTCTTGTCTACATATTTCTACAGACCACACTCTCAGTGCACTCAGTATATAACTCCTTGTACTCACTTTGACCAAATTTACTTGCAGGGCCAAATATGTTTCTGACCCTAAAACTCACAATAGGGAATTTTCAATGTATCTAAAGAGTGATGGATCATAATACCATTGCCATTTAAATTAATTTAAAAAAAAATACCCCCGGACGTTTAAACAGAATTAAATAGCCTACCGAATCTCACTCTCTATTAGACCTGTTAGACTTTTTGAATGATCTCAGTGGTGAATCTTAAGATCTGACTCAGTTTAGATACACTGAATCCAATGAAGACAGCTCAAGGGTCAGCTCACATTGCAATGCATTATGGTACTTGTAGTTCCGCTTCTCAAAGAGAAAGGTAAAAGGTACTGTGCCTGAATGTATTATGATGTGAACCTGAAGCACATATCTATCTATTCTGTGAAGTGTAAACTATGTACATTCCCATGAAAATTCACAAATATATAAATAATACATGTCAGTTGTACTTACCATATCTTCTTGTTTTTTAATGTAGTCTTTTTTCATCATACGTGTCAAATGATTACAGAATGAGACGATACTGATGGACAACTATAAAACAAAGGATTTGTTTTAGAGGTTGACAGCACTTGAGGGAATCAATGGTTTTTGATTGTGTTACCTTCCATCTCCTTCTTGCATACTGTCTCTTAAAGTTCTCCAGGTTAATGACAGATTGTCTTCTGACCATTTCTTGCTTTTGGTTTAATGGCTGAAAGAAAACAAACAGTAATCAGATGTAAGACACAGAATTGATAGTGTCAAGTGTATGAACACTCATAAAAGTACTTTGATTTCTTACCTGTTTGCAGTACCAAATAAAACATTTCTATATATAACCAGTTGACAACTCTGCTCTAGCAATTCAGTGGGATGGAAAATGGATATAAATATCAGAGCCAATAGCAGATGACACCATTACCAGCAATGGCACTACCAACAGTAGTCCTGGTATGGCAGAACATTGGTACTGATATTGTATCATGGTCCCAATGACACACCATTGGTCTGTCAAAATACTGTATGACAATGTTACAGCTGTGCTAGTACTGATGGCTCCAGCTACTGTAGCTGACCTTGTGCTACCCCTTAGTGTGGCACCCCTGCATTGCCATTCCTCCTGCCCTGCATTAACACTGCAGATTGAATTAGATGTTCTAGTTCAGACGTTCTGCCTGTTTGCAGGGACTTTGTGGCTTTAGATAGCGTGCAAGAAATATCCACAAATCAGCAGTAAATGGCACGATCCCATTTTAACAGCATTTAGAAACATTTAGAATGACCTGTACTGTATACGTGAACAACAGGCTACTATTTGTTCTTGTACTTAGCCCTTAATTCTGTTACCAGACCCTCCAGAACTCTGACCTGTTCATATCTTAGAAAGAACACAATAAAAGTAGTTACGTAATATCAATTTTAAAAATACATAAAAGTAACAATATAACACATACAAGTCTCATATTTTATGACAATACTTTGAACAGATTGTTTTCATTGGAGCATTAAAGAGCACTCTAACAATTACAAACCATCGTGCATTTTAAAGATTTAGGAACTGGTGTAAGTCAACAGTTTTATTTATTTATTTCGCAATTTATTTATTGTTACGAAAAAAAACAACAAACACCACGTCAATATCCCCTTCAGTCATTGCGTGCATAACATGAACACATTATGTTTCCTATCTATGTAAAAGTATCTATTTTATTATGCATATATGTTTTTTCAAAGTTTGGAAGGGTAACTTCTTGAACTTCACAGAGTTCACACAAACAGTTTTAAAATAAAAATTGTGAGTGAAAGGGATGTAATTATTATTATTATTATTATTATTATTTATTATTATTATTATTATTATTATTATTATTATTATTTTTTTATTCTTTTTGTAGTGATGTCAAAGGTATATATCACTTCAGTCAGTTATTGCTGTCATGGTAACCAATGTGTCAACACAGACTGACTTTTATAAAAGAAAAGTGGAGACCCACACAAACCCTCTCATTACTGCATCAGACACAACACACACTGAGCATCCATCGCATAATGATAACCTATTATTAAAGTGGTACAGTTCCCAGAGTTTTTAATACAAACTGGTCATGCCAACAAAAAATAAAGCACGTATTTGAATATTGTCAGTGAAATAATCCACAGAGTTACTTAGCCAGCTGCTGAATTTTCTTTTCCATGAATCTTTAATACAAAATAGGAAATTGGAGCATCATTGAACATTATAAAATTAAGGCTTTTGATTTTCGGTTCTAACCGATAAAAACTGATAAAACACTCCTGATACAAAAAAATGAAATCGGTGTACAGAATATAAACACTGGAACAACACTGGAAATGGTTACTAAATTCGTAGACTTGACCCCTTTCCCAGTGGGGGGAAAAAAATACAGTAATCTACAAAAGAAAACAAACAATGGCAGTCCCTCCTTCCTGACTTGTATCTCTCATTTATTCGTTCTGAACACTTTAAACCCACCCCACGCGTGCAAGATTCAAGTACTAGAGTGGAACATTGTTCTTTCTCGCGAGTTTTAAAGCTATTACAGTTCCAGAGGGAGTATTTACACGCTGGTGGAACTATAAACAGAATTGCAAATTGTGGCAAAATGTAAAAAAATGTCTAAACACACAGAAACCCCAAAAGAATGTGCCCATGACCAGAAGGACTTTGTTATGGAAGACAGCAAAGGAAAGAAGGTAAGCACTGTTAATACATATTGTGACAGAAAAAAAAAACTCAAGAATTTTGCAAAGTAACTGAAAACAAGAATTTCTTACAGTACATAAAAAGTGAAAGCCCCAAAAAAAACAATTTACATAAAACTTGAAAATAGCTAAAAAACCAAAAACTGAAATGAATAAAAAACGAAAAACAGAAGCCCTAATTACAACACACAACTACAATTTTATATAAAATCTATACAATAAATATGTTAATATGAATTACTTTGTCAGACACTATAAAATGTGCAAAACACACTACACTTATATTAACACAACCAAAGACAGACTAAGGCCTTAGATTGAACCACTGACTTTACTCTGTAAGGTCTAAATTCATGCCTGAAAGCAGCTCTCTACTACAAGAGCTGTTTAACAGCTCCTTCAAAGCCTCATTCACATCTTTATTAAAAACAGAAGCAAAATCTCCATTCGAGAAGCTTCCATTGCCATGGTCCATCTGAAAGGAGCTCATTACGTCTTGCACCCACTTCACTTCGGACAACAGCTCCTGCCCCAAGGCTTCAAAGTGCGATTTCCGCTCCATGTATTTGCCAGTGATGTCTGTGATGCTGGAGTCCATGGTTTTAACGTCATCTTGAAGGTGTTTCTTCATGGATTCCACTTTGCGGTACTCGTACCAGAGCTGGGACAGCTCATGCCTCACACTCTCGCTTTCTTCCTTGTACCAGGTCTCCTTCTCGTTATAGATGGAAATCAAAGCGTCGATGTCCTCCTGGAGGGAGTCTTGGGCCACCGCTATGCCGCTGACGCTGGTCTCCATTACGGAGATGTCTTCCACCACGAGGGCGAATCGCTCGAAGTTGACATAGGTGTTGTTGGGCGGCATGCTTGAATAGGTCTTGATGGTGTATTCCTTCAGCCGCTTCGTCTTCAGCTGTCGCCGTTCTGGCTTTTTAGTTTCGAGAACTTTGGTTTCTTCCTTGCTCTCGTGAGTCTTCGGACAGAAGAATGCAGCATTATTGAATTGAAAATACAAAACAAAAGGAATGGCGTGCACATTACACAGTGTCGTTAGTCCAAACTTCAGATACCAGATGCAAAACTGCATTCCGCATTCCACCAGCAACACCCATTTCCTTGTTATCTTCAATCCATGCAA
Source organism: Polyodon spathula (assembly GCF_017654505.1). Taxonomy (NCBI): domain Eukaryota; kingdom Metazoa; phylum Chordata; class Actinopteri; order Acipenseriformes; family Polyodontidae; genus Polyodon; species Polyodon spathula. Next base: position 7,463,726 of record NC_054557.1, read on the forward strand.
ATAAAACAATGTGGTATGATATCCAAGCCAAAGGAAAAAACTTCAGTGTTTAACAGTATTAAATAAAACCTTACTTTCTTCACAAACAAAAAATGATAAGACATGCCGCTTGCTTGAATGTGGCTATTGATCTAAATGGGTTATAAAATCTCCTTACCTGTAACAGATATCTCTTTGAAAGTGTACAGCCGTGCATTAGTGCCTTACACATTTGAAATTTTACTCCAGTATGCAGATGGTGAACAATGCCCCACCCTCAATGAACCCTGACTTCTTGTAAACATGCTACTCATTCAAACAAAACAATGCTGTTTTTGTAGTGATTGCCCACCTTTATGCTAACATGTTAAAACAAACACTGTCGTATATCACTTGTTGCAACAATGCTAGTAAACAAACAAGATTAAAATAATGGTGCAGTGAAATAAGTAAAAAAAAAAAAAAAATCCAACATCGATCTTGGCTTTACCTTAATCCATGGATGATTAAGAGCTTCTTGGATTGTCAGTCTTTTTCTGTAAATTAAAAAGTGAATGTTTAAGCATGGCAACCAACTGTATCCAAGTAGCCAACGCTGCTAATGCAAATAAGATATCATGGATTTCAAAGCCTTGGTTATCACACACACACACTCACCTAGTGTCTTTCACTAGTAACTGCCGGATGAAATTCTTTGCCAGTTCACTGGTGCGGCTGAAGAATTCCTCGTCAAATTCATAATCCATTGCTGAAATGTTTCCAAGGGTCTCCTGCTTTGTCTCGCCTAGGAAAGGGGATGCCCCACTTAATCTGAAAGATAATACAACAGAAGTTAAAAAAACATGAACACATAAAACCTTTTATTAGGATACTATTGATACCTATAACACAATATACTTACAATATATAGGTGATGACTCCAATACTCCTAAAAAAAATCAAACAGAAACAGATGTATGAATCATACTTTAAATAAAATACTAACACTGTAATATAAACACTTTTTAATGGTTAGAAAAGGCTTACCACATGTCTGCAGGCAGTCCCAGTGGTTCATAGTTAACGATTTCTGGAGCTAAAAAAAGAAAAGAATACCGTCATCATTATACCACATGTTTTCAATCTGAATTTTCACACAGGGTTTAATCTATCGTCTTCCTATTATTACTGCAGTTTCTCCAAAAAGGACCTTGTTGTACGATACCGCTGTACAAGAGCCGGCTCCTTTGCAAGGAGCGTATATCAGGCTTATGTCTCTGTTTGTGATTACATCACCTACCAGCCCTGCTGCTGCCTACCCCCCTATCGGCAAGCTATGCTTGAGTGCGAGAGGTCCCGGGTTCGAGCCTGCCCTCCGCCTGTGTGTGGATTGTCTCGCCCTGTGTGATGCACCTGCCTGCGTCAGCCTGTTTCGCTACACACACACACACACACACATATATATATATATATATATATATATATATAGTTTCTTTGGGAAGTATCTTGACACGATCAATCGAAATATACTTTACTTTTTTTGCTTTGTCGTCCATATTTACTATTTTACCTCCAATGCTGAAAACTAGATTTTAGCAACCTAAATTAAAAATTTGCAGGACTGACTTCATCCCACCCCCTACTGCTCAGTACAGATCACAGAAAAGCAGTACAGACGCACTGATAGGCTGATCAAAACTTCGTTGTCATTTGAATAGTAAACAAGAATGTTTACCGCATTGGAGAATTTTTTTTGTAAATGTTATTTGTGGACGTTTTTTGTTTGCTTGTTTTGTGCTTAAGTGCAATGCACACAGGACGGCGAAGGAATAAAAAATGGCTCTCTACAGAAGGAAGATACGTAGTTTGTGGCGCTTGCATTGTGCAGTAGTTCATTTAAACAAGGTTTCTTTTTTTTTTTTCCTCTCCATACTTGTTCGGTATGCATTGGCCCCTAAAGAGGTGAATTTCATGGTGACCCCTCAATTTCGTGGAAATCATGATTTTGGTAGACCCCTAAATATATACGTTATATATTTACACTGTGCGTACAAAACATTAGGAACACCTGCTCTTTCCATGAAATAGACGGATGAGGTGAATCCAGGTGAAAGTTATGATCCCTTATTGATGTAACCTGTTAAATCCGCTTCATTCAGTGTAGATGAAGGGGAGACAGGATAAAGAAGGATTTTTAAGCCTTGACACAATTGAGACATGGATTGTGTATGTGTGCCATTCAGAGGGTAAATGGGCAAGACAGAGTTAGTCAACTGACAGTCCTGTACAATATTGGTGCCGAAAGACCCATAAAAGACACACAACTCGTCGTACTTTGACACGAATGGGGTATGGCAGCCAACAACCCAACAGAGTTCCACTTCTTTCAGCAAAACACAAGAAACTGTGGTTGAGGTGGGCTAAGGAACAAAAACACTGGACACTGGAGGATTGGAAAAACATTGCCTGATCTGATGAATCCCAGTTCCTGCTGTTTCACACTGATGGGAGGACTAGGGTATGAAGAAAACCACATGAGTACATGTATCCATCATAGCGCGGGTCAAGACTGCAGGTTGCTGGTGGTGGTGTGATGGTGTGGGGTGTGTTTTCATGGCACACATTGGGCCCCTTGATAAAAGTGGAGCAACGTTTGAATGCCACAGGATATCTGAACATCATTGCCAATCAGGTGCATCCCTTCATGGTAGCAGTGTATCCATCTGTTAATGGATTTTTTCAGCAGGATAATGCCCCATGCCACAAAGCTAGGACATGACAGTGAATTCAGCTTACTGTAGTGGCCTGCCCAGTCACCAGATCTCAATCCAATTGAGCATCTGTGGGATGAGATGGAACAAGCTATTTGTAGTAGAGATCCACTACCAGCCAACTTGACACAACTGTGGGAAGCATTGGAATCAACATGGGCCAGCATCCCTGTGGAATGCTTTCGACACCTTGTAGAGTCCATGCCCCGACGAATTTAGGCTGTTCTGAGGGCAAAAGGGGGTGCAACTCAATATTAGGAAGGTGATCCTAATGTTTTGTACACTCAGTGTATATATAATATATATATATATATATATATATATATATATATATATATATATATATATATATATATATATATATATATATATATATATATATATATATATACACACACACACACACACACACATACACACATACAGTTTTTGCTCAAAGAGCCATCTTCCCAACGTTTTGATATGCTTAACATACCTTTGTCAAGGGATAGTGGAGTAATTTACAGGCTTTTGATGCCGTGGAACATAGCTTAGATCTTTCATTAACATCATGTAATCAAATAAACTACAAAATGATATCGCAAGTCTACTGGAAGCCAAAATAGCAGCACAATATTTCATGTTAGCTTTCAAAATGCCACATTTTTTAATTTGTCAGTTTTTCGTTAAGTGTATGTAATTCAATATGTTAATGTAATATTATTGAGCAAGATTTTATTCGATTTTATTGTACTGCTACCATGGCTTCTGTGCCAGGAGGCCATCATTTGGCTAGTTTCGGTACCACTGAGGTGACATTTGTCAAGAAATATTTCACTTAACAGTCTAAAACAACATTTTGTTGTAATAATATCTGTATTGTTAAAAAAAACTGCTACACTGTATACTATACGACATACAATGCGTGGCAAAAGTATTCAGACCCCTGACCAATTTTCTCATACTACTGAATTACAAATGGTACATTGAAATGACGTTCTGTTTGATATTTTATTTTTAAACACTGAAACTCAGAATCAATTATTGTAAGGTGACATTAGTTTTATGTTGGGAAATATTTTTAAGAAAAATAAAAAACTGAAATATCTTTCTTGCATAAGTATTCAACCCCTGTGCTGTGGAAGCTCCCAGTTTGCACCGATGAAAGAAATTGCCCTAATGAGGACACAATTACCTTACCAATGGCCTCCACCTGTGAACCATTAAAGTTACTGTCACATTTTCTGGATAAAAACCCCACCGTTGAAGGATCATTGATAAGGCTGTGAATCTGAAGGAAAATTAAGACCAAGACCAAGAGCATTCTACAGAAGTTAGAGATAAAGTAATACAAATGCATAAATTAGGGAAAGGGTACAAAATAATATCCAAGTGTTTGGATATCCCAGTGAGCACAGTTGGATCAATAATCAGGAAGTGGAAGCTGCATCACACCACACAGGCACTGCCAAAAAAAGCCGTCCCTCAAAACTCAACGCTCAAACAAGAAGGAGACTTGTGAGAGAAGCCACAGAGAGGCCAACAATCACTTTGAAGGAGCTACAGAGTTCAGTGGCTGGGAGTGGAGTAATGGTGCACCAGTCAACCATATCAAGAGCTCTGCATAACACTGGCCTGTATGGGAGGGTGGCAAGAAAGAAGCCGTTACTCAAAAAGTACCATCTGAAACCACATCTGGAGTTTGCCAGAAAGCATGAGAGTAACCCAGCTGCGATGTGGGAAAAGGTTTTGTGGTCAGATGAGACCAAGATAGAGCTTTTTGGCCAAAACTCAAAGCGCTATGTGTGGGGCAAACCTAACACTGCCCATGCCTCAAGTCACACCATCCCTACAGTGAAGTATGGTGGTGGCAGCATCATGCTGTGGGGATGTTTCTCATCAGCAGGGACTGGGCATCTTATTACAATTGAAGGAAGAATGGATGGAGCAAAATACAGGAAAATACTGCAAGAGAATCTGCTTCAGTCCGCTAAAAAATTGAAGCTTGGGAGGAAATTCACCTTTCAGCAGGACAATGATCCCAATCACAAGGCCAAAGCAACATTGGAGTGGCTCAAGAACAAAAAGGTGAATGTCCTACAGTGGCCCAGTCAAAGTCCTGATGTCAATCCCATTGAGAATCTGTGGCACTATTTGAAAATTGTGGTCCACAAGTGTCGTCCAACCAACCTGAACAACCTGGAGCAAATCTGCCAGGAAGAATGGGTCAAAATCATTCCGACACTGTGTGCAAAGCTGGTACATACTTACCCCAAAAGACTTAAAGCTGTTATTGCAGCGAAAGGTGGCTTTACCAAATATTAATGTGTGGGGGTGGAATACTTATGCAAGCAAGATATTTCAGTTTTTTTTATTTTTCTTAAAAATATTAAAACATATTTTTCTGAAAAATATTAAAACATCATAAAACCAATGTCACCTTACAATAATTGATTTATTGATTTACAGCTGTAGGCAGTGACTTAATTAATAAAACAAAGGAAATATAAGATTATATTTCAAAACCATGACAAATTGATCTGAACCCTTTCCAAGATTTTTTTTTTTTTAAGTTTTATCTTTCTATAAATGACTGGAAGGTCTAAGTTATTTTGGGCACTTGCCGACAAATTCTGGAGTTCCAAAAATGTTTTTGAACTCAACTCCATCTTCGATTTTGTGAGCCAGGCCGAAGTCAATCAGTTTGATACGTGGCAAAGGAACGTTCTTATCCAGCAGCATTATGTTTTCTGGCTAGAAAAAGAACAAAGAAAGGGTTACTGTTATTATATTCAACAAGAAGATTGGTCACAGAACTGAACCCAGTGCTCTTTAATAATATACTTTCACATCAGAATCTTTATCTTTATCCAGCACAGGCTCCTGCATAGTAGAGCTGCAAAGTCAAGCCTTATTCCTTTTGTTTCACTGAAAAACCCACAGAATTGGTGAACAATCACTTAAATACAAGATGGAACTGTGACTGAAAGCCAATGTTTAAGGATATGGTTTGAAAAAGGAATGGATTGAAAGTGCCACAACCGAGATCCACTGTACTGTAGTAAACTAGAGTTTTGTTAAATTAAGAATAGTGTAGCATATTTTTGCATGGAACTTCAGCAATGGATCAGCAATCCAACAAAGCAAAGCAGTAAAAATGCAACTACAGTATTTGCATAACTCGCCAAACTGACACAATATTACCACTGTTCAAGACTATCACCTATCCAAAAAATTATGAATTTCTGTGTTTTGAATGTATGTTAAATATGTATTTTGCACAAATGAATGCAAACTGCTGCCTCTCATTAGTGGCAATAGAGCTATATCCATCCATTATCACTAACCGCTTAATCCTTTATAGGGTCGTGGTGACCCAGAGCCTAACCTGGCAGACACAGGGTGCAAGGCAGACAGCCCCGTAGGCCGGAATCAAACCCAGGACCTGGCGCTGTGAGGCAGCAGCGCTAACCACCACACCACCTTGTCACCCACGCAATAGAGCTACATATACATTCTACGTGGAAGTGTGACTCAATCCCTCAGAGTTTATTAAAATTGCTGCTTCCTGTTCCTGTTATCTTACAGCTGCAGAGCAGATGATTCCTGGTGAATGTTTCATTATATTATATATATATATATATATATATATATAGAGATATATATATATATATCATATATATAATATATATAATGTGTTCATAGTTATATATATGTATTTTTAATAGCAATTTTAAACAAAAGTAAGCATGTTGTTTTTTTGTTTTTTTTCTTCTTCTAAAATGACACTACAAAATACATTTCCCATAGCATCAAACAGAAAAAGCCACTAACCAAGTTCAGGAAATGTACTTTTAGAGATGAACATCTATCTAACCAAAGTAACCTCCAAATTAGCTGGTTCGAATTGAGCAGTTTATTTTTGCCTCATGGTCATATATGCTGATGTTCTGTTGTTCAGTACAGAATCACAAATAAAAGCCTTGTTTGTCAGCCCTTCACTGAAGTGAGCAACACCCACATTCAAACTGATCCTGCTGTTCCCTCAGGAGCATCACTTTATCTTGTTTTGAAAGCAGTCTGGGAGTTAATAAAAATATAAATATACTCTGTCAGTATATTCCAAAAACACAGAGAACAGCTCACTGACAGACGATGGAGTCCACTTAATAGCTCTTCTAAAGGTTTACTGTGTATAGCACTGTAGTAATACCCAGTGAAACATGATTAAGCACAGGTATGTAAATGAAACAGAAGGATGGTAAAGCATTGTTAGGCAGAGAAAATACACAGTAGATGAATGATAAGCTGAAAAAAGGCCAGTGAATATTTAACGTGGCAAACTAACACATTTTTCATTCACGTAAAAGGGGAAAATTTTTAATTTTAAATGATATCTTTAAAAATGGCAGCTATGTGTTTATTTATCACAGCTAAATATATTCACCTGTATGGGGCTTTTATGAAAAAAAAATCAACCAGTTAAACTAAATCTGTAGTCTCAGCTGGTGTCATGAAATCTCCTGTTACTGAAACTGCAGACAAAGGAAACCACTTCCAAAGCCCAGCCACGAGACCACACTGCTGTCTTCCCAGAATCCTAAATTGGTATCACCCCGGAATCTGAAGCCTTTCCTTCTCATTAACAATCCCTCTCAACTATACAGACCATGTTGCCAAGGACAATCACTAAGAATGGCTGGCATTGTGGGATCTGGTTATTTAATGGAAGTCTTCAAGTTCTGCATCAACACATTCTTCATTGAATCATTCCTTTTAAATATCACTTATTACTGCTACAAATGTCCTCACAAGTCACTTGAAGTAATTCTGGTTTCTGGCAGAACTTAATGTCCTGCTCCAGGGTCTGCTGGTACACTGCTAGGTACAGAAGGCTAATCAACTTAGTTTGCTTGGCACTCACTAGGAGGCTACTGACCTAAATGGGATTCATTTTTCCTTAAGACTGAAAGCTGCAGAAAATCATCTGACATAGTCTCACTGTGTGTGCCATTTTAACCCTGTATCCCCATGGGCTCCTGTCTTTTCTTAGAAAGTGGCCCCACTTTTGTGTGATAGCAATTCTTTGCTTGTTGAGAGTCACTACAAATCATATGAGAATACAGGAGGTGCCAGCAGGTGTTCTGATATCCAAATGGTTAAATAGTCACACTGCTCACTGACTTATGAAAGATAAGCATAAAAAAAAACATAATATTAAATCTAGTAACAGGCAATTTAATTGTATAAGCAGGTTGGTAGTTTTGCTTCCACAGAGCTCTAGAGGTCTCTGGAATCCAGTAGACAGCACTGAAACACAAGCATGTACAAGCATGAGATAATTACAGGGAAAAAAAAACGGAAGCGTTCTACATGGACAAAATGTTTAAAAAAAAAAAAAAAAAACTGCATGTCTATTCCTTTTAGATTTATTATGATTATGTCTTATATCATTTCTCGCAGTCAGAAAGGTGTTATTTCCAGAGGTGCAGAAGATATGTTTCTGGCATTTTAACAAATGCAGTGGAGTTTTAGTTAAGACTTGAACTTTGATTGTATAGTGTCTGGTATTTATTCACCTTTATAGGGTCAATAACCCTATAAAAAAGTGTTTAAATGATCTTACCATTTCCCAGAAGTCATTTAGCTATTGATCTTTTAGCTATTGACTCGGGTGAGGCCCATTTATCCTGCCAGAAGTGGTAAGTGTTAAGTATAAACAAGAAATGGGGCCAATAATACCTAGAATTAGAAGTGCAATTACAGTAGCATTGTTTGGTGAAATCACTGTTCCAGAATGTTTTTTTTTTTTTTTTTCAAATAATTGCCTTAGGGTCACATGTTCAAGTACAGATGTATTTATGACGCCTCTAGCAAGAATTAACTTTGTTATTCGCTTGCAGTGCTGTTAAGTACGTGCGCAAACAAAACATCCTGACAAACCAACCTTGAGATCAAAATGTGCGATTTTCTTGGAGTGCAGATAGTTGACCCCATCGAGGATTTGTTTCATGAACTGGGTCGCTTCTTCTTCGCTCAAAGACTCTTTCTGTGCCAGGAAATCAAAGAGCTCCCCTCCAGACACCCTGAAACCAAGTAAACAAGATGTGAAGAACCACTGTCAATCTGCTGTATCTAGACCCAGTCAAATCACAAATATTCTGGCTGGTATTTATTCACCTTTATAGGGTCAATAACCCTACATAAAAATAACTTAACATCTCCCACAAGTCATTTAGCTGCTGACGTTTTTGTTATATATATTTCAACTTGCCACAATTTCAACTTCTATCCTGCCACAACTAAGTATGAGTATAAACACTCCCCACAAAGCTTAAAACTATGCAGGGTCAGGTGATGTTCCAATACCCTAGTTTTGTTTAGAAAGGATCTATAGCAACATGATAATAACTAGTGATTGTTGTTATTCTATTGAGACACAACAATGTTATACAAGGCCCCCACCATTAATGTATTAATATGATGCACGTTTTTTTTTTTTATATATCTGTATCAAACAACCATCTGTATCAAACAAATCTTTTTCTGGCCATTTGTATATTAGTACATTAGGAAACAACAATGGACTAGTGATGCTGCACAGACCTGCATTAGTAAAATACACCTTTTGCTAAATGCACAGGATCAAATGATAATGGAGCCACAGTGTCTGCTTCTGTACAAAGAACTGCCAGAATAGCTGTAGTCAGTCAGGCCCATTGGCAAATCAGTGACACACCCTGCATGTGTTTTTGAGTGCTGCTTCTGTACAGTAATCAGGATCAGTTCCCCCCCTTGCAATACATTGCTGTTGATTGATGAAAAAAGATAGAAGAATCACATAACAAACCACCTTATGTTAGGTCAATGCATTCATACTACAGGAGACAGTGTGGTCCAGTGGTTAAAGTCCAGGGGGCTTGTAACCAGAAGGTCACTGGTTCAAATCCCACCTCTGCTACTGCTTGACCCCCTCACTGTGTGACCCTGAGCAAGTCACTTAACCTCCTTGTGCTCCATTCTGCAGATGAGATGTTAAATCAACGTCCTACTGTAAGCGACTCTGCACATAACGCACAGTTCACAGCCTAACTCTGTAAAGCATTTTGTGATGGTGGTCCACTGTGAAAGGCGCTATATAAAATAGATATTATATTTAAATAACAGTTGGCTGAGTGACTGAATCAAGAGTTAATACATCAACATGTCCTGCTCTACCTCTTCTCTATACTGGAAGGCGTCTCGTTACTAGACTTCTGTTACATTTAGCTGTGCAGCTTTCTAACACTACATATGTAGCTCAAGAAATTAAACAAGTAATAAGATTGTCTTTATGCTGACAATAATTTACTATCTGCAGCTAGTACAACTAGTAAAAATGATTATTTATGAATATAACACACACACATATAATAACCTTATTATAAATGGGGGTGGGGGTTGCAACCATTCTGTAAAGCTGACACTAAAGTACAGACACACCTTAATAAAGACTTGTGACTTTGTAATGTTTTTCAAATCACACTGTTGAAAGGTTTCTACTGCTCTTGTGTTTTGATGTGAGAAAATTGATTTTTAAAATGAATGTTCTGCTAAAAGATCTAAGTCTATTGATAATTGAATAAGCAATTCTCTACATTCAAGTGAAACTGTGACATGCTGTAAAGAGTGACATGCTGTGCGAATGTCTGAACAGTCATCCCATCACTATATCCCTGTTGCCTGGGATATGCTTCCACAGGGGACAGAAATATGTATATCCTGGTTAAAACAATTCTATACTCTGTACCATTTCTATCACACTGACAGAATACTGGACACATTTCTAGAGTCACAGATTCCAAACCTTGTTGGTACTGAAACTCAGGGTTATGAGACAGAACCTCACAGGAAAGCAGTCAGTGTTTAATTTGTACAGAAACAGAGGAAGAATGTTTGTGTGAGGCCACTGTCAGTTCAGTCCTATGGGCCAGTTGGGGCTGCTAGTCTTTTGCATTGTACACGTTCTCTTCAGAATGCCACAGCACTGCACTCTGCCCTGTCAGTCTGCCCAGAACGCACACGCCACCCTTTCAGAGTCTAAACACTTGGGCATTAATCATCTCTAAACTTTATGGGAAGGGTTACATCATATCTCACAGTGTTTGGCTTGTTTCCACTTCTTTGTTTCCTGCTTTTTGTCCATTTTACTATTTGAAATCAACTGTCACCGAATGTATTTATTTATTTGTTATTTATAACAATGTTTGATTTTCTAGTGCCAGTAAAATTTTACACAGATTTTCATTCTTGTACTATTTGAAACTGTACAGGGGGTGTGAATGTATAAAGCTACAGTATTGTGGAAACCACATGTACTTGTAAGCGTCTTGTACTTGGGTGCTCAATTAAAACAACAGCTAACCATGTGTTTCGTTTAGTCCACTGCCCTGCCCACAATGCACACTCTAATAATCACTTGAGCAGCCAAATACTGGATCAGTCATTTAGCAAGCACACACCTTCTTTACTTTCACACTTTAAACTCAATGCATCATGTATTGTGCTGATTACAAGTTGCTTAATAGTCCCATGTTTTGACAGCTGTCATTGTGATAATATAACATATGGAGATGTAATGCCCACTACACTGATCCCCTATGGTAACTGTAATGTAAGACTGTAGACATACTTCTCTCCCATTTACTGTACGCAGCGATAATATATACCCACACAAGCCTGCACTTTTCGAACAGAAAAGAAGCATGGGATGAACCCATGCTTAACTTTTTACATACCAGGGCTGATTACTGTACAACAGGCTCCAAGTCACATTTTGCTTGAGAAGTTAGCGTGAAGCACAGAAATCAATACTTACATTTATATTGAGACACACAGGGTGACAATCACGCTTTTGCTTGGTGTGACTGTTTATATGTTTACACTAACTTGTGTTTTAATGTGTAATGTACCATGTACATGATATCATGATATCATGAAAGGAAACTTGTAGTCTCAGGTAGTAATAACCATTGAAGTAAATAAACACTTAGCACACAGACAAACAGGGTTAAAGCAAAATGCTTTATAACTAGGGAGTTTGCATTGCTTTAGCATTACGCTGCTAAATCAGGTGCAGCCAAATGGCTGTAACAGGGTGTAACATGCAATACACCGTGTCTTTTAAATGATACACAGGAAGCTAATGTGAAAAAAGTGCAATAATTTAGAAGTTTGACAAGCAAGGAGTTCCGTTTTCAAGAAGGTGGTGTTCTGTGAAACAAATGCATTCTTTCCTGTTCCCGCTATCCTTATCCCCTGAAGAAAAGAAGGAACTCCTTTCCTGACTTACAGCTCCAGAATGAGAACCGTGTCGGTCCTGTTCTCATACACATCGTGCAGGGTGATGATGTTGGGATGCTGGATCTGCTGGAGGATGTTGACCTCGCGCTCGATTTCCTCCCGCCTCACCCCCCGCCGGCTGGCACGGCTCTGACGCTTCTTGATGAACTTGGCAGCGTACTCCAGCCCGCTGCTCTTCTCCTTGCAATGCTTCACAATAGCAAACTGCCCGCTACAGAGACACAAGAAAATCCATTAGCGTTGTTTAGACAAACAAAGCTTCCCAGTGTTTTTGAATTTCAGAATACTGTGTCAATACAATCATCTACCACGCAACATCCTGTCCTGCTATTGTCCTCCCTCAAGGGAAAAATGAGGGATGGCGATCAAAAGATCAGGCAGTTTTACAACGTTTCCAAATAGTCACAGCAAGCTGTCACTCTCGCTGGAAACTAAGAGCAGTACACACAGTCGCTGCAGAGTCACACCATGGAGGCCTGTGTGTGGGTGAGAAAGGCCCACTGACAGTTTTATTGTGTTAGTTTAAAGTCTCAGGGTGTATGCTCTTAAAAATGAACTGATTACCCATTGGCAGGAAGACATTATTGTACGAGTAGGAAAACCAGTGTTAAGGGATTGAGCACTAATAATAATAATAATAATAATAATAATAATAATAATAATAATAATAATAATAAATAATAAACACATAGGTTAATACACCACCCAGAGTAAAGCACAGCTGGATTTTAGAGCATTTTACAGCACTTTTACAGGATTCACCGTGGATTGCATTAACTACTTCTTATTAGAGGTCATCCTGGGATAACTAAATAGTTGATGTAATCCAAGGTGATACTCCTTTACTGTAAAATGCCAATACTATATTTTTATTTGGAAGTTTTTCAATCTTTGCTCCAATAAAATGAAGAAGAACATAATCAGACTGAGATGATCTTTTACACACATGCACTAGTAAAAGAAAGAAAAAAATTAGTATTGCTGTAGCTATATAGACATGTTTGTCTGCTTCACTATTTTGACAGACAAACTTCAGTACCTCTCAACCAGGAGAAGTGAGATCCTCAGCCACCTATATTACTGTATGTTAAGAATGTTGACTTCTCCTTAATTGTCTTGGTTCCTTAGTTATTTTTTGACAGCAGTAACTATTGTGGTTTCCAGTTTAAGGCAAAGACAGATCATATGGTGGACCATGATAATCTCACTTAGAAATATACATTTGTATAATATCAACAGGCAGGAGTTTACCTTGAAAGAAAACTAGATTTGTTTATACATTCCAATGCGATGGAGGAATCCCTTCAGCTTCAATACCCTGTTACCTGCCTTCATATAAAGAAGGCATTTAGTAACCAGCCAATTCAGTGATTCATGTTCTCACTAAGATGAATGGTATCAGATAGTGGTGCAGGACATAGCCAGAGACAAGTGTTTTTATAGGAAAGTAGCATCATTCTTACAAAGAGCCCCCCTGGCACTTAGCAAACAAGCAGCATGCTGGTACACTACTTAGAAGACAAGACAGTAAAGACAGAAAACCAGAAAAAACTGCTTTCTTAAAAGAGCATTATGATCCTTGCTCATAACACTGGGCCAGGTTGACAGGTTTGAGTGCCTGTTAACACACTCCTAATGCTACAAGTCTATGTAGAAACAACTTAGGCGCGCTAGTTTTAACAAGTGTGACAGTGAATCACCAAGGAGCAAGAAAAAATAAAAACCTGCCAGCTTTGTTAGAAAGTGTCAATAAGCAGCTTTTACAGTTTAGAAGGGTAAAGCTTAATATACTGAAATATTTGTTGATTCACAGCAAAAGAAACTGCATAAACAGGAAGACCCTTATCTCGGCTTTACAAAGTACGCTGATGTTCTGTCTTTGATATACATCTTTATTTTTTTAGATAACCAAAAAAAACATACCTTTTTACCGAAAATTGCCTGAAACAGATAAACCCCTTAATATCTTACAAAATCAGAATATACTCACACACTTTCTTTGTTCTGTAAATGCTTGTGAATACACTGTTGCCATTGAAACAGATAACTTTTTAAAAGCCTTATAGGTCTAGGTTTAAGATTTAGCTGAATGATGCAAATCCCACCATTTAAAAAAGACAAAGATGATTTGGAGTTCAACTTCTAAAATCTGCGCACAAGGTTCCTCATTTATGAAAGGGCACTAAATGTAGCTGCAACATGCACATTAAGTAGTATAACGTGCATAACGTGCACCATAAATCTAAATGTACTGCCCCATTTACTAACAGAGAACACAATAATTTACTTGCACACTATTTGGCTAAATTACATACCACAGTGTGCAGACTACATGCATTGCGAGTGATAATTTAATGTACACAATAATGTACAAGACTTACCCGTAACCACTGTGATATAAAAAGCATATATTTTGGTCAGTATCTTATTGTGAAGGTGGAGGTGGCTTACATTGACCGAAAAAGAGTGATCAACAGACGCAGCCCTCCGCAGGGGACAGACAGAGGCAATGCAAACTAAAACTGCACGCAGAGGAGTTATACATTCTTGTGGATAAATGATGACATTAAAGCGAACGCCTTGTAATCACTTCCACGCTTTTGCAGTTAATGCGAAAGACAGCATTTTAAATACTTAATCTAATACTTGGTCAATAAATGGGTTGGAAACTCATGTGTCAGCCTTGGTTCTGCATAGAAGAGATATAGCAGGTTTAAAAGACACCCACTGTATTGTGACTAAAGACAGTAGCATATCGCTGACAAGAAAAGAACATTGAGATCTAAAATTTGGTATGAATTACCATAGCTATCCTGACAAGGTCAATCGGAAAGAGAATGAAAAAGCTTGGTGGAGGGATGCTGCTTCCCATCTGTTTTTTCTGCTACTGTCTGCGAGCGAGTAAACTTAGACACCACTTCCTCATGCAGAGCAGTTCCTGATTAGATACCCACTACCCTAAAGATAGAAGCTGTCGTCAAACCGCTATGTTTGGAATGCCCACCAGTTGCTGTTGGAACAGTTCAAAAAATACTAGACCACAGACATGCATTGGGGCACAGCTTGGCAGCAACTGGCTCATAAGATAAATGCATGTTACATTAACATGGGTATGCATGGGTCCCTTATCTCCAGTGTTTGGGAATAGTCTGAAATGCTGGATAACAAGTTATTATCTCATGACATGTGAATGCACAGAGCAAATCTAAAGTTAATATACATTTTTATTTTATTTTATATGTCCAGTTTCGGTTTATTGTATTTGCTACAATACATAACAGCTGAATAAAAAAAAAAGATGTGTAGCTTAATACTAAATACAATCCTGATGTCAAATGTTATTCTATACAGACTTAAGTATTGAACAATTTTAAGACTGTTGAAAACCATCACCTTGTTTCTCTCATTTTAACCAAACTCACTTCCTGTACATACACTGCACTTTTTCATACAGCAAAGCATCTCAAGTGAAAGCAACTGGAAGGTACAGTGATTTCAAATAGGCAGCTGCAGCAGATTTTGTACAGCGTCCTTCTGTATGTAAGAGCATTCAGACAATGCCCCAGAGTCCCCAAGCCAGCTAACTGAAGCCACAAGTCTGCTTCCAGCACCAGAGAGTCAGAGAGTAGACAAGCTGATATATTTCAAACGCACCAGAGTGGGACCTACCCAAACACTCGCATTCACTCCACTACGTACTGCTTGTAACCCCATGGAAAGTACCGTAGGATCATGAAATATTTGTCCAAATGTACTGTGTAATTATTCATCACAAATGCTACTGGCTCAATACCATAAGAACTGACATGAGAGTCTCTAAATGAATTAATCTAATAGCAACATCTCAAATAATAGCAATGTTGTGCCTTTAAACATTTCCAATACTGAGGTTCAATTTTGCAGTATAACACCCTTATATCTACTTAGATCCACCACTGTTTAGACCATTATAATAGACCACAATAGCTGATATTTGCAACAAGGCAGGGATGGAAATAAGACACCTGTTGGTAGCAGTTTCACCCATTCCAGGTTTTACTACGAGATTGAATGGATCAAGTTTTATTTCCATCCCTGAACAAGACTTTTTCTTGTCCTTAAAGTTTCTAATTAATTGAATACCCATGTGGCAGAATTTCAAATTCACATGTATAAAAACAGTATATTTTCTACATAAGACTATACACCTCTAAGAAAGCTAACCATTTCAAATGTTCAATATTTAATGTATTTGGTTTGTTTCGATCTTGCAGCCACCCCCTAGTAAATAATTATACAAACTTATCAGCTGTGTGCATATCGAAAGGACATGAGGAAGCTAAGACACTGTTAAGATGCAGTGTTTAACAGAAGTGCGAACCCATGAACACACTCGAAAGAGTTGCTTCACCACAGACACACCCTCCAATGTCAAACAGAGAAGTGTCACGGCAGCTGCAGTTTGCATGCAGCTTAACAGGACAAGCTATGAAAGCATTCATATCAAAAGGAACCAAAAACAAAAGGATATTTTGCATGAATACCAGACAAACAAGAGCCTTCAAGGGATTCCTGAAAACTACGAGCTGGCCCCTGCAATCAGCATCTTTGTGTTAATAATAGCTACAGTCTGCCTGGCCAGGCACACCTGTTGTCTCTCTCCAACCTTTTACCGATGGCCAATGAATTTGCTCAAAATGCCAATGCTACCCCTCTTCCCAAGCAACTGTATTTAGTGCCCCGTATCCTTGCCATTTGTTCATACCATACTGTGTGGGTTTAGAAAACACTTTCAGTTTATCCCAGATCGGGTTTCATATTCTCATGTTGGTTTGGATAGGCTTTCTGCAAATCCACTCATGCCTGGGTAGAGTATCAGAGATATGAAAAGTAAGCTGAGGTTTACAAAACACCACTCAATAGAATTCTTACCCCATTCAAGAAAGCTGGTTCATCAGACTTTTGGAACCAAATGTGTTGGTTCGATCAAAACTATTTTATTAGTACCGTTAACTCAAACTGAAGTGAAGTGTTTTACTGTTTAAATCTTTACTTTTGTAGTACACACACTCAATAAAAGGTCACAGGCACAGCACAAGTCTACTTTTTCTGTCCAGGCTAGCTTGATATTTACAAGGCAAACAGGAAGCTAATGTTCAGCTGTATGTCTTCTGACTCTTTGGTATATGTTTGCAAAAGGTTTTGTGGATTATTGTTTCAGAATAGATTTACCACTAGTTACTTGCATTTAATATTTATTTATACTTGACCACAAATGGGTGGGATCATTGTGGACTATCAAGACTGCTGCATTACTAGACTGTTTTTGAGGTCTGCAATGGTTTGACAGTATTGATGGTTGCATCATGGCATTAGCATTGATGAGTGGTGGGATGGAGGGGTGGGGGAGGTCATGTTCAACAACTAAACAATGGCCAACCTGCCCCCAGGTAAAAAATATTATTTTCTATATATAAACATTTTCATCCTGCCCTAAAAAAAAAAAAAAATGTACATAAAAACCTGTTAATAAACATTTGACAATATGAGATTGTATATATATATATATATATATATATATATATATATATATATATATATATATATATATATATATACTTGCACTCTATAAACCTGGGAGCAACTGTTTACCTGCTATACCTTCACAACCTACAAAAAAAAAGCAGTGCTGTATCACTGGTTTGTGTGACAGGCTTTTGCTTAATTCAGTTTAATCCAGATGTGGTAAAACCCAACAGTAAAGTCTTTAATGCCATTCAATTGCGTCAGGTTTATTTCTCACGGTGCCAATATTTTTCCTATTCATTCCAATTATTATGTGAAACATGTTTGGGATGACCCTGCCTGGAATTTTAAGGCGGGGGAGCGATACTTTTACCCTTGATTATCCAAATCACAGGAAACACTTTGACATCACGCCTGGCTTGTTTGTCTGCCTGCAAAGAGCTATGATGGGAAAATTCAGAATAGGAACAAGCTGTTCAACCTGCTAAAATGAGACTGGTCACCTTTTAGCAACAGCAAAATAGTCAGTGGTGATGGTGGGTAAATGCATGGAGAAACCTCACATGCAACCCATTGCAATCCACTTGGTTGATCTAGCAGGTGTTACATACAGTATGTCTACGGCTAGCAACTAGAACTAAAGAACTGAACCCTGAATATACTGTACATGTTTGGAGTGGCCGACAGTCTGTGGCTGTACTGTTTCTAGAGGCGGATGTATCATAATCATTGGCGTGCAAATCCTTTGGGAAGCTGTGACTCCACTTAAAAGAGGCATCCTGGAATCTATTATCCACACCAAGCATGTTTAACAACTGGGAAGGAATATGGCTCACAATCTCTATGGGGTTTCTAATCCCAACAGCTGCAGATTCAAAACAGCAATTGGCTTGTGGCAAGCTCTCTTCTGTAACTGGCAGTGCCTGCCCACCATTCAGTGACATTTAACAATAGCAATCTTCATTAGAACACTGGCAAAGACAGTCTGGTAATAAAGCTGCTAAAACAACTCCTCTCATTGTCTCTGCTACTTAGCCTTTGAAGAAACATCTTCAGTAGAAACACAATGTAATTCAGACATTAATAGAAATGCCCAATAAATCATCAGATTCCTATCTATAGCTACAGAGACATTTTTTGTAATTCCATTATTCTTGTGTATGCTTCACTGCACTTTGCTATGCTTCCACTATGGTATACTACAGTAAACTGGCAGAGAAGCATTTAAACACCTTGCAGACACATCAGGTAAGTGCTGCCATGGCTTCAGGAGAGTTCGCAAAACAAAAAAAAGAAACTGTTGTTCTTATTTGCCTCTGCACGACAGCCCTGATACTGGTCAACATTAAATTGTATGAACGCCAATGCTAAGAAACCCAAGTTCAAAACAGACTAAAAGAACTGTTTGATCTGTGGGTAACTGTAGTGCCTGCAGCTAAAACTACTTGAGGTACAGGCATGTAAACAAACTGGTAAGCCAACTATGTCTGGTTTCTAATAAAGCAGAGCACACAGAAGGCTGGACTATGACAGAATGTTGTAAATATTCACCTATTCAAACTGTAGTATAAACGTGTACATGGTTTTGAAATAAATAACAACCTGCTTTTCAGCACATGTAAAAATTGTTTTAAAAAAAAAAAACAGACATAGACAACATTGACTAGATCAGCCAAAGAGTCCTTTTGTATTGTGGCAATACACAGTTGTGAACTACATACAGCATATGCTTACTGATATAAAAGACACTTTGCTTGATCTAGTCTATGGTACATATGTCTATGGCAGGCAACTAGTACTAAAGAGCAGCTCCTGAGCAAAGGAACAGCAACATTCAATAATGAGAATGTAATGTGAAGCTGCTTACTTGTCAAGTATTATTATGATACTCATTAAAACACCTCATTCCCTGGTTTTGAATATCTAAAGACCTAAAGTAGCTGTGAGCCAGGGTGTGACAACTCCAGTTAGTGTTACAGTGATATAATGAGCGTCACATGTCGTCAAGCCCTGGTATACACACCGTACTTCCTGTTAACACCTTGTAATTGGTTGTGTTGTAAAAAGCGACAGCAGGCCTGCCTCACATGGAACTTCTTCACTTGCCACAAACCATCCATTTCTTTTACACCCGCTGTGCAAACATGTCAGTTGGAATCTGTTTTCAGGAGAACAGTGGGGAAAGGGGTTAAACAACGAATACCTTATCCACCTAGAAATGCACGATCAACATGAATTAAAACCACAGATTTGCCATTCGGTTGATGGTCATGCATTATTTTGTGAGTGTGTAAAGGGAATAAGAAATAGAAGTCAAGGACGGAATAACAATGTGTGGTTGATGTGGGGGGGGGGGGGGGGTATCTTTCAGCATTTCCAGTTATTTCTCCAAGAAAGACAAGGTGGGGGAGGCAATTTAGTTCAGTAGCTACAGCAAAGAACTACTGGACCAGCTAGATTCCAATCCTAGCATGGCCTCTGACACACTGTGGGACAGGATGGGGCACATCGGAGAGAACACCTGGGAATAACGATCCCACTCTGGAGATCAGTTACTGCACTGCATCTCAGCTGGACTGTCTTGCACACACAATGGTGAGGAGAAGTGGCGTGGTTCTTGGACGTTATTTCAGGAATGGCAGAGGAGGCCTACATAATTACAAACAGTGTGTGAAGTTAGAATGGGGTGATCTTTTGTCAACATATTTTTTACACAAGCAAGAAATTCATTTCAACGAAAAGTTTATGTCAGGTGTGGGCTGTCTTTTATTGTACAACAATAAAACAATAGCGATGAGGAGAAACAGTCCCTGCTGGTTTTTTCTCTCTAACCCACGGGTGCACTATAGCCAATGTGACGCTCCCTCTGGAATCCCCAATGAAGACTGTCGACTTAGAACAGCCAGAACATGAGCCTGCACTCCCCTGGCTGTATGACTCACCCTGCACACCAGGCAGCCATGCGTTTACCAGGTGAACCACTCGGGGACCCCGAATGTCCCTTAAACTTACAGTAACAATGTTCTGAAGTTATGAGGCCACCACATAACAGACACCACTACAGTTAATTCCCAGAACTGAAGTCTTGCTTACATGAATCATTCATGTGTATATCGTGGATCACTCAAGCTGCCTTAAGTAAATATTCTCATGGCTGAGACATTTCTTGTTTCCTTTGTACCCGCTCAAACACAGCAAACAAATGGTACTCTCCTGCTTTAAGTCGTTTTTAATTTAAATGGGGTTTAAACGCTAGGGAATTAAAATTAATCTCCATGCCTTTCATGTGACTCAGGTCACTTTCATGCTTGAAAACAAATAACAGAAATGTATTTATTGGGATCCCTTTAGTAAATGTCAATGACTGTCTTATCCAAGGATCAAGATTTTTTTTAATTTTTTTTTAAATAATACAAGTACATTATGCATATTATCATAGGTTACAGTCACTTTTTTTTCATATACTGATATTGTGCTTTTTATTATATAGTATACAGTATTGCAATTATGGACCTGTTACACACAGTATAGTAATATATGAAATCAGTGCCAAAAAAGTTCCTGCTTTCAGTGACTCACTCTTTCACAGAAGTAAGTACAACAGATACGTCTGCATGCTGTGTTCCCATTACGCAAGTACTGCACATATTTATATTATTTACATAATACAAACTCAGAATCTGCAATGCATACCTGTTTTAACTAATACTTTTTCCAAATAGTTTTGCAGTTAGAGTAAGTGTTAAATATGGCTAACTTTCTCTGGACCACACACACACACACACACACACACAATTCAAACTCCAACTGAGGAGAGTTAGTAATGGGTTCCATTCATTACTTTCCGTTTGGAAGAAATCTCGTCCCACGTCAATAAATCCCAGATGTCTGCACTGTGGAGTTCCCCTTATACTATAGAGTTTAACCACAAAACCAGAGTCTTTTAAGTTTGTGGGTTTCATTTTTGAAAAAGAGTGAACAAAGAAAACTGCAGGTAGGCTGCACAAGGGGGGCAGACATAAAATACAATACAATTACATATTAACATCTATGTAAAAAGCAAGTGCAGGGAAGCTGAGCAGGGTCATTAAGCTCAAGGGGACTAGATTCTGGGGGAGGTGTTTCCTCTGCTTGTGGTTGATGACTGAGGGAAGAAAAGGGTCCTGGGTAGGTGTGTGTAAACCAGAGAAGAGCTGTGAGACTCTGAAGGTGTCTGAAGGTGGTAAAAATGACAATGTTTCTCCATATGGGGGTCATATAGACAGGTAACGTTTGCATCACTTGTTTCAGCTCAGTGACTTAAGGGGTCAAGCAATCTACCTGAGCAGGAATAACCCTACAGCTAATGTGATCATTATTTCATTCTGAATAGCCTTCCCCTGGAAATTATATTGAATTGCTTTTACTTCAGCCAATTAAGACATCTTCTGACTGACAAACAAAATAACAATATTAAAAAAAAAATCTTATGGATATTTTCATACCATTGAATAAAGAATAACTAAAACTAAAACATATCTCCACCACATAAATAACGGTACAGTTATTGGTGAACAATTAATTCCTGCACGCAATTTCTGTTATTAATATGCTACAGTAATTCCGAAGGTATTGTGAATCACCTTGTAGTCAGGTGCGAACCATGTTATACAGTATGGTGAAATTAGGCTGGATTCTCTTAACATTAAATCAAAATACAATATCATTACACCTTTTTATTTTCCCTGGTCATTTCATTATTGTACTGACCTTCAGTCAGAATAAAACTAAAACCTAATTAGTATATTTTCTCCGTTTTAAAAACAAGGATAGGTCAAGCACTTCACATGTCCGGACAGTATGAATTGTAAGTTGATGGTGCTTGTTTTACAACTTCCTTGTGTTGAAATGATACATCAGTTACTACATGAATGTGGCTGGGCTTCAGCTTCTGGAAATTAGCTAATCAGCTTCAGACACATGCCTACATGATGAAACTGTAGGAGGAATTAGGCTACATCCTAAATAACTGACAGTGTCTTGTTCAGTTGTTTTCTTTCTTCAACTGTTGTATCCTGTTTTCTGATTATATTGTTTGGTTTTTTAAAGAGACACAAGTTGAGATGCTGCTTAGGGGGGAATCGGAGTGCAGCTTGTGTGCAGCTCACTGTTTTTATTTTTGGATGCTGTTTAGGTTGAAAGAACTGAATCACAATGTAGTGTTTTGACCTGTAGTACTTGCTTACCTTCCCAGCTCTTCTCTAATCTCATAAAACTCTTCCACATTCTGTTGCTTGAACACAGCCATGCCTGAATTCCTCATTGATCTTTTCCTTCTCAAACTCAAAGGATTAGCAGTCTCTTCCAGTTTCTTCCCATCATATATAACTCCTCTCCTGCAGAAACAATGTTAATATCTGTTAAGATCTGCACAGGACTTTTTCACAAGTTTGTGCAAGTTACTGTAAAACAGAAGTACACAATTCAGCAATGATATCCATATATAGAAGTGAACACATGCTGGAATAGTATATACTGTACATTGCGACTGTGTGTTAGTGAAAGAATTGAAAATGGTTGGTTTCACAAACCTGAATTACACTAATCTTGGAAAACCTAATTTTACCTTAGGGGACATAATCTGGGATAAGTGTTAATCTGGATCTGTGAAACCAGTCAACAATGTGTGAACTCACAACCCCCCCCAAAAATAAAACAAAGAATAGTGTATTCATGCTATGTAGATCCATTCACATTAGAATGTGTGTGTGTGTTTAATGTGCAAGGCCTTTTATAATTCCCAACCATGCCAACTTTGCATAAGGAACATGGGATCCACCTGAGCAAAGGTGTATTAATATTGCATAATCATAAGCCAAACTGGACTTTGAAACATTCAATATGAAACCTCTGTAAATAAAACGACTTTCAAAACACATACATTTAACTGTTCAAAACAACAATAGAAGGATATCGGATAGCGTTATATCTTAAATGCTAAATACTGCATACACACATTTTCTAGTACTGAAAATCTTAACTGAATCAAATTTACAAAAGAAATACTACATTGACATGTATGTGGGTGTATGGGTGTTGCTCAGTGTATTATCTGATATATACTCCCTACTGAATTCTAGCCAAAGCACTGGACCTCCTTAGACAATGATTATGACTTGTATTTGTGGGGCACTGACTGACTGGTGAAGGAATTCCTGATAGAAGCGCAGCCCCCCTTTTGAGAAGCTACAGTTCACACTTTGTTACAAACACATAGTCTGTGGATAACATGGATCATTTTAGTTAAAAGAAATCAATTCACATATTATGCTGTTAATGGAAAACAGCTGTTTGCAAACATGAAATAAATCACTGTACTTCTGTAACAGTTTATACATTTTGTAATCCACATGTTCTGTGTTGTTGTTGTTTTGTTGGTGACAGTTTATTCAAATCATCAACTAATTGAAGCAACAGTTTATTTTAAAAGTATGACTGCTTAGTTATGCCTTTCTCAATAACAATACAGAGTGAGTCTGCCTTTTTGGGGTTTCCTGTTATCAGTACAAATGATACTGTTACTTCCAGTGAGAAACCCCACAGCTGACGGCTGCAGTAGAAATATCAAATTGTATTAGTCTTAAATTTAGAGAGAAGGTAGGTAGAAAAAATAATTCTGTAAAGCTTCTTACAACAGCAAGTCTGTCAGTAAAGAAGCCTAATGGTAATCTGTCTACTGGTATTAATTTCTGTTATAACAATAATCACCCCAAGGCATAAGCACAAATGGCACTTTTTCATGAGCAGGGTATTGCTTTATAATAAGCATCTTGCCAAAGATATAGCACCTCTATTTTACCTAAAGTATATGATTATATTTCTATAAACGTGCAAGTACATTATTGCACAAACATTCCCACAGCCTAAAAAAACCTGTAGCAAGCAAATGCACGCTAATTGCCTCTGTTTTTGCATAGGAAACAGAACAGTAAGATAACAGTATGTGATACAAACCAGCCAGGGCTGTTAAAAACATCAGTGGACATGAGTATGACCTCATTTTCAACACCCGTCCCCCGCCAGCCCTAATACTCTATCCTTCTGACGTTTTGTTGTGAACATCAGCCATTAGCACACTGCAAGGAACCAAACAACGTTCTGATAATCCAGAAAAAGGGAATGACCGGATTGAAGCTCGCTGACCCGAGTAACTAACTGGACCGCCCCACAAAGAAATGACTATATAATTGATATATTGCCAGGACATGTAACACACCTATGCAAAGTATTAACCCTGTAATGCCCACTTCTGTATCACATGTGATACAATGCTTAGTCATCCCTCTATATTATTCTGTTTTAAGTCCAGCCTCACAAGCCACTCACAAGTTTTCATAAGCAGTACATTGTGTTTTGCTGACAGAATACAGAATTGCTTGGTACAGAATACAGTAATTACATTAATAATGTAGCTTTTCTCATTTTAATGCTTGGGCATTACAAGGTATACAAATAATTATTTTAGAATAAATTCAATCCATGCTGCAGAAACACAGTAAAGGTGAATTGTGAGTGGAGAAGTCTGACTCTCATTAGGAGCAGACATCCCGGACTACAAAAGTAACAAACAAAAATACTACAATAGTGTCTTTTTTGTAATTTTTTTTTTTTTTTTAAATAACAGCACTACTCAATAAAGTAATTTTCAAACAAAGTCGCACAAAATAACAGCATCATTATGTGATTGCCATTTCTCATATGGACTGACAGATGTTACTTGGCATGACAATCAACATTAGCTTTGATTATCTGAACTTCCTTTTTTGCAAAGTCAGAAAAAAAAATGTATAAAAATGTTTTGTCAATAAAAATAGTAATGTCATCTTATAAATCCAGGAACTGAAAGTTACAGCAAACGCCGCAATGTGTAAGTAAACAGTACAGCTCTGCCTACCGCATCCAATAGTACACCAATTGCACTTCAAGAGAAAACTACTTGGGACAAAGCAGATGCATGATCTAACTTGTCACTGTGAGTACGTTTGTTTTAGGGAAACGTTCCTTTTAGTCTATTCCAGGATACCCCAAACGCCATAAAAATTTACAACAACATATCTTTTCATCTTCATATGTTTCTTAATGTGTTCATCGGTCATGCCTATTTTTTTTTTTTTTTTTTTTTTTTACGTGTTCAAAATAACTTGTTGCTTATACCGGTACCGGTTAGTTAAGTGTAATACTACTGTCACTAGACGTGGTCTATGCTACAAGTACAGATTCTTGAAAGTAGAGCGAAAATATGTTAACAGCTTGAGTTCAAAACGATAATAAAATGGTTAAAACGTTTTATTATTATTATTATTATTATTATTATTACACTTATGTTACATACAACCTTTGAAAGTGCAGGATATATACGTTGTTAAATATACTGTATGTTGTACTTACCAGTGTAAACTTTTGACAAGACATGCGGGACCTCTTCTAACCCTGCCCGGTCTGTGCGAAGTGGCAGGAGGCTGCCAAATTCAGCTGTGCGTGTTTCAGAGTGTGTGCGCGGTCACGCCAGAGGGATCCCCGCGCGTCCACGTGTTAGAGTCGCTTGGTCTTTTGCTCACAGGCGACCTCTGTTGTTTGCAGGATGGTACGGACAGTTGTGAATCCTCAACTTTTCAATGTGTCACGCTTGTAAAATAGGATTCACCCTTCTCATTCAAAACTGCGGGCTAAGCTTACTTGCATTTTATTGGGGAGTACACTTCTATAGATAAAAAAGCTTAACAAATAACCATAAATTGTGCACACCAAATAAAGCAGACTTCATTATTAAGTATGTTTGGATCAGCCCATTCAATTTTCTTTAACGTACCTCCGGGATTTGACAGTCATGTGATTGAGTTATCTAGGCCAGAGGTTCTCATATCTTTTTTGTTTGTTTGGGGTTTAATTTTAAAAATCATTTATTTCATGAAAAATAACGCTTACTGCACATGTTTAGTTTTCTTTCTACATAGCGGAAGTAGGGCTTTTGTCTGAAATGTCCTGAAATATTTATTACTCATTTAAACCTTTTGTTTACATGAACAACAAAAACAACAAAAGAAACAGCCTGTGTCTCACCACAACACTTTAAATATGTTTTACAACAGAGGAGTTTACAGAATATTTTGAGGACCCCGTGGACAATAAGCAGACTCCAGTTTGAGACACGCTCATCTAGGCCACACGTAAAATGACTCCCATTGCCTATCACTCCACATCACAAAACCACCACAGAGGCTTGAGACTGAATGGGAGGAGGTGTTTAGGTCAGGAGACTGATGCGTGCTGCCATGACAAGCTGGTTAGCTGGCACTGCCTGTAGCCAGTGCCATTGCACAAAAAATACTATTCAAATACAAGCATTTAAGCTATCAGAAATCTGCTGTCTGTGCACTTTAATTTGTATAGGTACTTCACGATCAGAATTGCAAGTGTAAAAACAATAAACTGGAATCATTTGCTTATACTGAGAAAGGAACTTTTTACATGAAGGGACCGCCTGTTTTCACTAAAACTAAAACAATGTAAAACATTTTGCATTACATCAAGCTTTCTATTGTTAATATGATCATTTATGTTTGCGACTGTGAAACGTTCTATTATTCTATTAATACTTGTCCTGCTATTCATACAGTCAGTTGTCTGTTTTTAGTGGAGGGAAATGCCTTTCATGTGGGTGTCATATGATTGATTATAAAAACATTTGCAGATCTTCTAGGCTGTATCTCAAAAGAAATAAATCCACTTGAAACATTCAAACTTGTGTGTTCAGTGCGTGTGAAATAGTGAGTTTGTCATTTCCATTGCAAATCTGTTATTTTCCTTGAAGAATAACATATATTCAAGAGAAGTAAAGAGGCCGTTCGGATCCTGTTAGAACAATATTTGGCCCTTAGCTGTATTAGTTTTTTCTTTCAAACCTCACATGTTGTAGCTGCTCTAGCTTCACCTGGTAAACTATTAACAGGAATTGTCAATCTGCTCTCTCTGCCTTACATTATGAACCCACTTATAGTGATCTTATGTTTGTGCCTCTCAGCTCCTCTTGCTTTACCTATTAATAATCCTAGCAATACTGTCACTGGTCTCCTTTCAGTGCTTTGCTTGTGTTTTATCTATGCAGATATTTCCAAATACATCGCTATAGATGGAAAGTTGCTGCTGCTCCCTGATAATCCCTTCAGCTGTTGTGATTCAGAATCATGCCAATGCTCCAGCTGTAATCTGCTTATTGTAGCCTACGGCAACGTTGCCAGGAAGCTGCAGATTATCAACAGCATTTTAGTGGAGATATTTGCATAGCCCAATTAACATTCAACACAAAGAATCAAAAAAGAGGAACGAGTAATAATGTTAACAACACTAATAAGAGGTAAGAAAATGTGTTTTAAAGCATTGTTTACCTTATGAGGATTAGTTGAATAATATCCCCTTACTTTTGCCTCAGATGGGGTTCATTGTGTGTCCAGCCCTCAGGGAAGCTGTCTGAATGGAATGTATGCACAAGACTCAACACGACTAATAAAAAAGTGAACTTCTTTTAAGTTCTTTAAATATTCCACAGCACATGAAAGGTGAGAGACTGCCATCATTTGAGGTTGTGTTTTGAGTAGGTCATGGATGTGAGTGACATTTCCGACTTGTGTCTCAGCTCTCAGTTTGGATGACCACCCACTCTGGGGTGAAAGCAGGTGAACAGGACAGTAAAATCCCTTTTCTTTGTCTGGTTATAGTATCTTTTGTGCTGGTCAGTTTTGTATGTGTGAAAGTGCTTGTTAGGTTTGTGAGAGGGCAGCTCACTGGAATTGATCTTCTGCTTGTTTCATATATTGTGTTTGACCAGATTAAGACTCGGGCCACTGGTCAACTTATAGGACACTGTCCCACAGTCATGTTTAGTGTCACTAGAATTCATTGTTCTCTTTTCACTGCGTTATTTCTTAACCCTTATGCATCTCCAGTGGTCCAATTGTTTGTCAACCAGTTCTCTCTTTGTTTTTTTTGTTTTTTTAATTTATATTGAAGTCTGGTGATGAACATAGACCAGAGCATTCACTGTAGCTCCACGCTGTTTAAAGTCTCAGAGGCTGTAAGTCTTGTCATAGGTGCACTGGAAAGCAATACACCTTTAAAACAAAACTTTGCTCCTGGTTGAAACAAATGTTTCTTGTGCTAATAAGAGATACGGTAAGGAATGGATTTGTAAGATTGATGCGGTGGCTCAGTCTGGGATTGGTATTTTTTATTTTTAATATATACTGTATATTATTTAGCATGTCTCAAGGACAAAGGCAAGCCCTGCAGGTGAGAGAGTCTTTGGCACAGGAGGTTCTGCAGATACAATGTGGCACTCCCTGTGGCACCTGCATTTTGCATTTGCATTTGTTTTGTTACATATGTCACAATGCATTATGGTGCCTGCATCTCTTAAACAAAGAAGCCAGGTAAAAAGTAACTAAACTTTCCAAAACTAACATGTGATACTGGAGCTATGGTCACTCTATGCCTGGGTCTCTACACCTTGAAGTGGTGTACATAAACAAATAAATAAGTTTATTTCCAAATTATAGGATCAGGTATCTCCCCCGTTTAAATATATCAGTGACTTATTTCTTCAGCTAACACTGCCATCTAATGGAAAAATCAATGCCAGCATGCATGTTTTGATTTAGAAAGTCAGTTGACTGCACGCTCTGCACAAGTCCCACTTTTTGGAAAAAACAAGGAGATAAAAGTTTTACAAGTGGATACAATCTGAGTTGAGGACTTTATACTACTGTGATGCATGCTGTAGATAGATCATGTATTGCAGGACAAGTGGTTTCGGTCTTTGCTTTTTTAAGGTCTTAATTTTTCATATAAAGGCTGTGCTCTTTTGCTTAGTCTCTCACTTCAACCGAATCAGTCAGTGAACTCAATGTTGTCAGTTGCTTGCTCATCCAAACTGCACTGTGTCGTTTTATTGCAGGGTAAAAGCATTTAGAATTCCAATGAGAGTGAATGGCAAAGAGATTCCACTTGTCCAATAGTAAGAGTTAAAGGGGTCTATTTTAATGATCTAAACAGTGGTGGATCTAGATACTGCCACTCTTTAACACTATATCAATCCTGCTGTGGTTTCCCCAAGGGTGATTTATACACTCACTTATTAGCATTACTACATACAATAAAAGTGCAACGCAATGAGGTTCGTGATAGATTGGGATTATAAATAACAGGGCGGCTGTATACAGATCTGCCGTGGTTCAGATCATTAGAACAGACTGCTGTGACGAGGTGCCATGCAATAACGACTGCTCAAACGGGTTTAACACTTACAGTGCCATGAAAAAGTATTTGCCCCCTGCCTGATTTTCTGCATTTTTGCACATTTTTCACATTGAATTTGGTCAGATCTTTTTGTGGGTTGTAGTAGTATATAGAAGGAGTCTGAGAGAAAAAATGACACCAATGTTTGGTGCTTCTTTCATTTGTTTGGTGTGCAAGGTAATCAAACATGCAAGCTTCAGGTGTAAAAAAGTTATTGTCCCCCTAGTTAACTGAACCCAATTAAAGTGATAATTAGGGTCAGCTGTTTGAATACTATGGTTAACAATCAGGCCTGATTATTGACAATATAAATCAGATTAACTTTGGCCCTTACCATCAGAGTGAAGTTGTCAGCATACAGGTTCTAGAGGCACATCATGCCACGATCAAAAGAAATTCCTGAAGACCTCCAGAAAAAAAATTAGTTGATGCCTATCAGTCTGAAAAGGGTTACTAAGCCATTTCTAAGGCTCTGGGGCTCCATCCTACCATGGTCAGAACCATATTGTCCCAGTGGAGAAAGTTTGGGACAGTAGTGAATCTTTCCAGGAGTGGCAGTCCTGCCAAAATCTCTCCAAGAGCAAGGCGTAAAATCGTCCAGGAAGTCACAAAGAACCCTAGAACAACATCCAGGGATCTGCAGGCCTCTCTCGCCTTGGCTAAGGTCAGTGTTCATGACTCCACCATCAGAAAGACACTGGGCAAAAATGGAATTCATGGCAGAGCAGCAAGGCGGAAACCACTGCTGACTAAGAAGAACATGAATGCTCGTCTAAAGTGATCCTCAGGAGTTCTGGAACAATGTTCTATGGTCAGATGAGTCAAACGTGGAACTTTTTGGCCAACGTGGGCCCCGTTATGTCTGGTGAAAACCAAACACTGCATTCCACAGTAAGAACCTCATACCAACGGTCAAGCACGGTGGTGGTAGTGTCATGATTTGGGAATGTTTTGCTGCATGAGGACCTGGACGACTTGCCATCATTGAAGGAACCATGAATTCAGCTCTGTATCTAAGAATTCTACAGGAGAATGTCAGGCCATCCGTCTGTCAGCTGAAGCTGTAGATCGTGCACCAAGACAGTGATCCGAAACACACAAGCAAGTCTACATCAGAATGGTTGAAGAACAAGAAATTTAAAGTTTTGAAATGGCCTAGTCAAAGTCCAGACCTAAACCCAATTGAGATGGCAGGACCTGAAATGAGCAGTTTATGCTCAAAAACCCACAAATGTAACTGAGTTGAAGCGGTTCTGCATGAAGGAGTGAGCCAAAATTCTTCCACGGCGCCGTGAGAGACTGATCAATAACTACAAGGCAGTTTGGTTGTAGTTATTGCTGCTAAAGGTGGCGTAACCAGTTATTGAGTCTAAGGGGGCGATTACTTTTTCACACGGGGGCATTGGGTATTGTATAACTTTCTTTAATAAATAAATTAAATAAGTATTTGTTCACTCAGGGTCCCTTTTATCTAATATTAGATTTTGGTTGAAGATCTGATAACATTCAGTGTCAAAAATATGCAAAAATGCAGAAAATCAGACAAGTGGCACATTTTCACAGCACTGTACATGAAACTTCCATTCTATGTCTACCCCAGTTAGATAAGATGGTTTGGGTAAATTGAGATGGCTTCTGATAATGCAAACAACAATACTGTACACACTCAATAAAGGATAGGAAGTAGCAAAAGAGAACAATATAAAAAAAACACTTTTTTCTGTGTTTATAGTTCCTCTTCCAAATATTATTCCCATGAAAAGAGGAAGTAACCCTCAGAAACGTACCCCAGTCAAGACTGAAAAAAAGGAAACAAATACAGTTTATGCTTTAGGTGTTTAGTTTTTTTGTTTTGTCTGTTTATCCACACTGCTGCAAGTAGTAACTGGAGCATAAATATTTTGATCTCCAGTTTGCTTTTAAATCTTGAATCTTACTGGTTCTTGCTTAAATATCTTCACGTATTCACATATCAATTGTTCCGCCAGTTGTAATGCATTTTGTTTGGGAGGTTTAAAGGGGCAATCTCGTGCAAATTGTATTTCTCTTGCCTGAATCCTGCTCTCTTGTTAACTAGGCACTGTGTCTATGCAGTACAGATCCTTATGAGTGCTTACCAGTTGCTGTGATTAAGAGTCACTTGCTTCTACTTTCAGGAATCCAAGTGAAAAATGACAACTGTGTGCACTCTAAACGTGGATAATACATTCCGTACCGCAAACCGGAACAGACCACCAGATGAAATTGAGAGAGGGATGTTAATAAGAAGAATCTGTTTGACTTCCATTTCAGAGTTTGTTTTTGTGAGTTGTAAAAGTAGTGGCTCACCCCATAGGGTATGATGCCCCATGGTAAAGCATTGATCCTCACATAGTGGAACATCATTTTGCCAGGAATCTGCAGCATAGAGCCATGGCATGTGGCTAGCTGTAACAGGACAAGATATTTTATTTAATGATTGCAAATGGTTAAGTTGTGCATTTAATACTGATCTTCCAAAGCCCCAATGAGGCTTCCCCTTTAACCAGCCACAGGCTTTCTTTGGGTTTCCGATTATAAGGAAAACCCCTTGCTGTGGCACACTGGTTCTTCCTAGGTTATGAGATTAGGGTTAAACAATAGGACCAAAACAATAAGAAACAGGATTGTTTGCTTGCATTCTTTTGAGAAGTCATCTCTGTTACTTAATGGGAATCTAAGCTTTAGAATTTCTCCATATTAAGCAGAGCAGTGATCCAACAAAAGGGGTCAAATGCATATGCTGATTCTATCTCTCTGTTACGTTATTTGCCTTATAGTGCTAATTTTGCCACACAAGTTTAAGTTTAAAGATAATCTATTTTATAAAATTACTTATTTTCAAATAAACATAACTCTTTTTTTCAGTTGAAGTGATTTAGTTCAGTTCTTTGGGATTTTCTAATCCTGAAGTTAGTCTCAACAAGTGTTTAAATGCTTGTTTGTGACGTCTGGCGCGAAAAAAAGAAAACTACACTGCCCATCAGTCTGTGCTGACTTTGATTGGCTTAGCATTACACGTTTACTGTAGTAGCCATGGAAACGTGCTCCTGATAAAGCCTTAGATGTTAACTTATACACAAGTAGGACTTCTGACTTTCAGTTTTAACTGAAACAATTTGAAAACACATCTGATACAAAAAATAAATGAAATGGATTTATAGCCAATAAACACCAGAAAAAATAGCGGAAACAATTCACATCACCCTTTCCTGGCTTGTATCTATCATTGATTCACTCTGAATACTTTACACCCACCCCAACTACTTAGTGGCAGCATATTCCTACATTTCGCTTGCAAGATTTAAAACGAGATGACAATGAATGGAGGCTTATTCGCAGGATTTAAAGCTGTATTAGTTAAGATACTGATTTAAAACAAAATTACAAATTGTGGCGAAATATAATTAATTTAATTGTGGAAGACAGCAAAAGAAACAAGGTACAAATTAAGTACTGTTGAATAATTTTATGCAGTATATAAAAGTGAAAGACCCAGAAAAAAACAAAGAACCGAAATTAATAAAAATTAAAAAACATAAGCCCTATATATGTCATTGTCAATGAGAAAGAAATGTACGGATTGCCGTCTTTTGCCAGTGACCCCTACTGGTCAGTCTGGGCAAGGCCAGGCAGAGACTAGCCAAGCTGAATCCAGTCCTCCAAGGTTCAGGCGCTTGGCAACATCCACTGGGTCATGACAGGCAAAAGGAATGGAAGACGCCCATTGATCTTTAGTCCTCTTGGGCCAGTGCATGGGTTACAACAGTGAGGTGACATTCAAATTGGAGAGTCAAGTGTAAATAGCGAATTGGGCAACACACACATATAAAGAAGAGAGTGTTTATTTACAATCTTTTTGCTGATACAAAAACATAAAATTGTGGAAGTTTTGATACTGGTATAACAATTACAATTTGATCATTCAATAGGGTTCTTGTGCAATGAAAAACACAAAAAGAAAAAAAAAAATTCTACTGCAGATATTATACAGATTCAGAGACCAAAGAAAGATGCTTGCCAGTAGCACTGAACAGATACAGCATTGTATTGTACTATAATATAGTACAAGGTTTCTGGGCATGTCAGCTAGCTTATATCAATTTCAAAATACAACTTGAAAATGATCCAATATATGCTTTTTGAGTGGCACATATTAGAATAGCCTAATGTTTTGGGGGTTTTTTTGCAACGATCAATTTCCATAACAGCAATGTACTTTTTGCAGATTTACATTTACTTTTCAAATTCTGAAACTGAAGGAAACTGCAGTATAAGAACTTTAACGCAGGACAATACAAGTACTATTGGTCAAGGGGAATGATAATATTTGAAAAGTACTGTATTTCATTAGTATGAATATTGTTAACCTGAAAGGATAGGCATAAGGGTAATTGAGGGCATCCCAGAAGTGGAAACAATATACACAGTGAATCTTAGACATGAAGCAAAATCAAGTCCTGCTGAAAGATTTGTACAGTAAAATATATTAGACAAGATATTATATAGCTGCTAGACCCAACCATGAAGGAATGATTGTGCAAAATGTATGCCTTGAAAAAAAAGGATTGAAGCACTGATATTGCAAAAGTGTGATTACTGGAGAGGCCAGCTCTCAATGAAGTAAAATGAAACAGCCCCATTCTCAGATGGAGCAGAGCAATCTTCACCACTCTTATACACCAAGCCAATGACGAATGCAAAGGTTAAGACGATTGGCCCTGGGGAATGACCAATGAGTGGTCTTTATACAAAAGTGGAATTTGGCACAAAAAAAGTCTCCTTAAAACTTTTACATTTGAAATCTAACTTGTCAATGTTACAAAACTGAAATACACTTGTGTCCTTAAGTAACCTTCTGGTTTTACTTTTAAATTTGCCTTTGAACTGAACATTAACCTGACAGATCCATGTAATTACAAGCAACACACAAACAAGATATAATTAAAATGGAAGAGGAATGTATATAAAAGGTATGTTTTGATTGGGGATGCAAGCTGAGTATATACTGTTTGAGCATTTCAACTGGACACTGCAGTGAGCACCAGGTGTAGAAGCAGGACAGGCAAAACTGGCATGCAAGCCACCACATGCTATGAAAACAGCTTCACTTTTATTGCGCTTGAGTAATGTTTGATAGTAAATATTACGCAGATACTGAAATTGGATAACTAAGAACCACAGTCGTCCAAGTACTGTACATTTTGATGTGTTACTACTATTATATATGTAGCTTTACCCTTGTTTTTCCACCTAATTTGAAAGGCCTGTTCCCACTAACCAAACCAAAAGCAACAAATGTTGCCAAGTTAATAAACCTTGGAGGTGAGGCCCAACAAAAAAGTATCCAGTAGGGGTCGCTACTGTGCTAATGTGAACTAACACTAGACAGACTCACTGTGGGCCCCTATCAAGGATTGTCAATTTAGCACAAACAGGATTTGAGCAACGCTCACAGGACTCACCCAGGAGAGCTTTCACTAGGTGCCGGGGAGCAAGAAATACTGTACATTTTCATCTGATTCTAGGAATAATGCAGTCCAAGTGCATGAGACTCATCTTGGAGATTAAGTGATCCAAGTGCAAGAAAATATTGGAGTAAATCAGTGACTTTTTTTTAAACGCATGTGCAAATGTGCATCTTTTCTATAAACAAGCACTTTGTAACCTGAATTAGTATACCAGTGTATACTGAACTTTCAAAGCTACTCACACAAACACAGACATGGAAAAAATGTGGCTGACTAACATTTCACAAGCTATTTAGCACAATCCAGCTGTATATAATCTATACAGTATAGTTAATGTAAGGTGGGGGGGCTTAGGTCGGTCAGGGTGTCCTCGGCTCACCACGCACCAGCGACCACTGTAGACTGACCGGGCGCCTGCGGGCTTGCCTGAAAGCTGCCCACAGCTGCGTTATCATCCGACGCTGTAGCTCTGCGCTGGCTGCATGACGGGCCTGCAGAGCGAAAAGAAGCGGTTGGCTGAAGGCACATACTTCAGAGGACAGCATGTGTTTGTCATTGCCGCTCCCGAGTTAGCACAGAGATGGTAGAGGTGGGCTGAGCCTAAATACAATTGGGCATTTCAAACTGGGAGAAAAACAGGGTAAAAATTAAATTGGTGACTAATACATGTAAAAAAAAAGTTATAATAAAAAGTTTGCATCAAGGTCTATTCTAAACAAAACCCTGTATACATAGGCGGCTTGCGTAATTATTATTGCACTGTTTTCATTAACACGTTCAGTAACCAGCCGCAGATAGCTGGAGGACTGCAAAGTGCTATCGTTCAACAATCACTGATTGATACAAATACTGGTAGAGAGAGCGCAGTTTGGTAATGGAATTTCACAGAAGTAGAATTCATATAGCCTTTTCACACTTGCACACCTGAGCCGAGCCAAGCCGGAAAGAAGCCGAGACCACCCAGCGCAACTAGGGAGCGTTCGCACAACTGTTCAAAGTAGAAGCTGCATTGTGGAACATGACGTCAAACTCAGTGGACACAAGCACACGCAGGAGTGGTGTGGATTTGTTTAGAGAATGGATCACAAGCTTGTACTGTCCAAAAACGATAAAGTCTACCAAAAAATTTCACAGGAATTGAGAAATATGGGACTAAACCACAGCGCCAGTGGTTAATTTGTAAAGAAATTGGTCTCTGCACATCCAGAGGTTCTGGGGCTGTGCTCCGGCAAGCCCTGGCACAAATTAAGAACTGCACAGCGCAAAACAGTGTTGTGAAAAAAACAAACAAAAAAACAACTTAGTTTGTATTTGTTTTTCACATGTTTTTGAATGCAAACACAAACCAAATAATTATTTCATAATATTAAAAAGTTAGATTAACTATTACTACTAATAATAATAACTTTAAAACTTTACAGATAGTATTTGAAAAATGTCAGTAAACACTTCAGAAAAATAGATTTAACGTAGGCCTATTAAAAAAGAGCAAAATCTAAACATAACATATTTAAAGATGTTTTTCTTTACATATTTTTATACATGCAATGTTAATATACTGTATTTTTTAAAAACGATCATATCTGTTGTTGCAGGTCTGTGACCAAGAACCGTGTCCAATCAATCATATAACTTTTAAATCATAATAACTTTTTTTGCGGTCTGACCCGCTTTACTGTTATAATCTTTAGCTTTTTTGGAATCCTTTTTTATTTTTCACAACATTTTCGCGCTGTGGTTTAGTCCTTATTTCTCAATTCCTTTGAAATCTTTTGGTAGACTTTATTGTTTCGGACAGTACGAGTTAACCCTGCCCCAGCCTTGCTCAGCACTGAGCCAGTAACAGTAACAGTAATCTTGCGAGGCCAGAGTTTCACGATTCTGGCTTGGCTCGGCTCGACTCGGCTCGACAAAATGACAAGTGTGAAACTAGCCGTACCATGAGGGCTTGGCTCAGGTCTGCAAGTGTGAAAAGCCTAACACATAAAACAGAAGGAATATCGTTCCAGCACAGAGTGATGAGTAATAAAAATGAAATATGGCCAGCATATATTGTTTTAAACAATACCAGGCAGAGGAATGTTGAATTCTTGTTTTTATGTTTTCTCTCTGGCAATGGCTACATGCGGTCTGATTTGTGGCAGTTTCTAGTCATTGTCCTCTTCGTCGTCGCTGATAAGCCCCCTCCCCTCCGGGCTGGTGTCGCGCTGCTGCAGGAAGTTTTGCCGGATGGCTTCCAGCTCTGTTAGCTCCAGACGCAC
Source organism: Polyodon spathula (assembly GCF_017654505.1). Lineage (NCBI taxonomy): Eukaryota > Metazoa > Chordata > Actinopteri > Acipenseriformes > Polyodontidae > Polyodon > Polyodon spathula. The sequence continues at coordinate 7,501,361 of NC_054557.1, forward strand.
CTTCTCCAGATGGAAGGTCCTGCGGTTCTGAATCTGACGCAGAGGGAATGGATTCATGCCCCCAAACGCAATGGACATCAGCTTTCTGATGAAGTAAAAGGTTTTGATTAAAGAGCCTGCAGCGTCACATTTCATTCTCTTAGTTAAGCCAAGGATAGATATAACCTAGGGTAGATCAAGCAAAGTGTTGTGACGTAAGTAAGAGCCAGCTAGTGATCTTCCACTTTGGAAACAACTTTCCTTTAGCTTCGCTGGACTGCAAAGGGTTAACACTAATAGTATAATGCAAACATTTCAATATTAGTGCATGCAGGTAACAACCTTTGGATCCTAAATAGGAACTTTTCAAACCCACGCTACGTTGCATCAGCATGTCGTGTGTACCTTGCGTCCAGTACAGCATGAGTGAAGTACCGCAGGTACTTGAAGATAGCCATGGAATCTTGCAGCTTTAACATCTCCTCCTCTTTGTACTTGAACAGCGCCAATGCAAAACGAAATATGATCTGTGTGCAGAACCACAAAAATACACCACAAAGTATTTAGTGCATTTTAGACAAAAACAGAAGTGGAAGACCGTCTTCTTGCTTACGGCAAACACAGCTTAAAGCACGTTGCTAAGCAGATGCAGAGCTTGATCGAAGGAAAAAATAATTCTCCGAATTCAGCTGTTTAATTTAGTTTGAAATGTTCATCTCCATACATTGTGATTGCAGGCCCAGTACACATTTTACTTAAACTTACTGTAAAATAAAAGTTGTTAAAACTCACACTGTTTTTTGTGCACAGGAAGGCATGAATGGGTAATTTTCAGGTGTTTTCCAGTCATACTGCATGTCTTACCTTTGGTCCCTCGTATAGAAAGGAGTCCCATATCTTAAAGAGGATGTCACTGACCACACTGTCCACAAACACCACCAGGAACCAGTTAAAGGTGATGAGAGAGAAATCCACCTTGTACTGCTCAAAGTGGGCATGCAGACGGGGGAGCTTCTCACTCATCAGATCCTTAAACACTCGCTGGTCAACCTAAAGGAAAGAGAATGGCAGGAAAGAGTTAAGGTCCACTGAGAAGCAGAGTCAAACTTCAAAATGTAACCATACAAAACCAACAAGAAAGAGCTTGATTGTAGGAAAAGGCAGTTATATTGTGGTTCTGTGTGCTAGTTTTATGAAGCTGAAATAATTGTATTCCTCTCTGGCATTTTACTGGCATCCACAAATGAATTTTGTCCTTTAGATTAGTGTAAGCTGGCTTTTATTTTACTGTAGACTCCTGAGTTGTTTACATATTTGTCTCTGTAACCGGCATGTGGTCTATAAAAGTAGATTTAATATTTATTTAATAATATTATTAATAAGAATTAGTCATACATTTAGAAGAACCTGCTACAATAACAATGTCACACAGGAAAGAAAGAAAAACACTGGCACTGATCATTTCTGGTTTGTTTCAGTTTAAAAACATCTACGCGTCTGTATTTGGGACAAAAGGTGAGAGCTTGGGAATTGTGCTGTTCCGGTCCTTCAGCCAATCCTTTCTTATCCTGAATGTTCATTTTGCTCGGCTCACTTGCAGCAGTGTTCAACCAATTAACTTCAGCACTAGCGTTTGATGCATGTATTCAACATGTGAGCAGTGCAGTAGGCATTCTACAGTATGTGCTTTTATAAAGCTTTTAAAGATAAAAAAAAGATAACTGTATAGAACTATTTAATGCCAAGACTGCATAACATGGCAGAATAACTTTCTTACCACTCTTGACTGACTTCTTGCTAGTTTTAATACATGAATGCTGTTACTCTTCTTGCAGTAAAAAAAAGAAATAGGGAAAACAAAATCATAGCCATTCTCCACAAGTTCACACGTGTCCATCAAAATCCCACATTGTTCTTTTTAAACGCGCAAACCGAAGTGCCACAAGAAGACATTAAGTTAATTTCCTCCAGGGTTTTACTTGGAGAGCCAAAGGACAAAGCGAAATCCAGTAAGATTTACCTGCGATCCTAGCAGCGTCTTGGTGTAATAGTCTCGTGGCATAAAAACCTCCACAATGGCAACCAGGCACCAGAACGCATCCTCCTGATCTAAATAGAGAAGCGCTACAGCTGCCAACCTGAAAAAACACAAAACGCAAAGACACAACCAGTTCCATGTTACTCGCATTCTGTTATCGATTTTACAATTGAAATGTTACTTTACGCTACTCTAATACTAAACACATTTCCCAGGTACAAGCAACCCGTCAGGATCATCACATGTTTTGCATCATGACCTGCACATCATGGCATTAGCGTATCGTTACACTCCTCTGTATATAGAGACATGTTCATCGTAATGGGCACATACCGATTAAGACCTTGGCAATATCCAATATCGGGGTTTCTCCAGGAAAACGCCAGAAGGATATTGCGGAGTTTCTGGATGCCCTCCGAGGTGGGTGAAGCGTAGTGCTTATTGTTGGGTAATGTCCGCAGGAGGTCCAGCTCGATCTGCTTGGACGCCGGGTTCTGTTTTTCAAGGGCTTCCTGCAGCAGCTGGTTAAAATAGTCTGGGGGGACAGTGTCCCGAAACTTCTTGACGTGGAAGCAAACACACCACTTCCACACTTTGGAGCGGTGCTCGTGAGGAATGCCACTGCGAATCAAGCCCTTGAGCTCGGGGGTGCGCACCATCTCCCTGTTCATGGTGCTGGCAAAGTAGTTCTCCCATTTGACCCCCACAGAGACCTCCTGGTCAGTGAAGGAGAGAGACTTGAGGTCCAGGGCTCTCACCTTGGCTACCAGCTGCTCTTCCTCGTCATCCTCCGGCATAGTCTTGAAGCCAAAGACGTCAAACTCACTGTGGAAAGCGAATAAAGTGAGACTTTTACAGTCACTATTGCCAGGGTCAATTTTGGAAGAGAGGAAAATTGGGTTTTATTAGGTATATGTGTTTAGATTTCTATCAAATCTTCTTTATTTGAAACCAGTTCATTTTCAATTCATTCTTGCTAGTGAATCTAAATATGTAGCCCTGCAGTGCTGGATTCCTTCAAGCAGACTATACCTGACAGCGTGTGGTTTGAGTATAGTGTGTTCTGGGTGTTCAGGAGTTTCCACCTCCAGCGCGTCCTCCAGTAACCTGGAGATGACCTCGCGGGCCGGGCCCTGCTCCCCGGAGCACACTGGGTTCTTCACTTCCTGAAGCAGGACCAGGTACTTGCTCTCAATCTGACAGAGCTTAGCTTCCAGACCCGTGCACTAGGAGAGACGAGCAAAAACATTAGAAAATAATCCAGTTTAGAACAGGCCCTGAAGTATCTCAGTGCAAATCTGCTCTAGGTTTTTAATCTTTTATATCTGCTTCATACCTTCACTACTTTCCTCCCTTTCTGAGTTCAGTTTAATTTGGAGGGTGGCTGTTCTCGTTTGCATCATGTGACACTTTTCCTCTTTTTTTTATTTTTATTTTTTATTTTTTTACACAACTGCACCATGCCAGCGAGCATTGAGAGCCTTTTGGAACGAGTGGAGAGACCAGCTTAAACTACAGTACACATTAACAACTAAATAAATGAATACATTTCAAATACCAATGTGTTAAAACATGTGGGCAAGTAGTTTTGTTTTCACATTTTTTACAATAAAAATCACATACTGTGACACATACTTATAAAGACAAGACGCCTCCATATACCCCTGACTTGTACTAAAGACTGTTCTTACAAGTTTTGTGACTAGTGGACAAGCAGTTCTCTTAATATACAGTAAACTCTAAAATGTTATGTTAGTGTCACTACTGTACTCTGTTGCAGTGACATGTCATTTTAGTAACTATCCTTGCAACAATGTACAATATGAGTGAAAGTTTTGTGAATTATTTCACCATGGTGTTACCTTTGCCTCCAAGGCTTTTTCTCTTGCTACAGCATTCCTCCTCAGGGCAGTTAGCTCCAAAATCTCTTTATTCAGAAACTTGTTCTGTGTTGTGTAGCCCTGAAGACTGTCCTGCAATTATAACCATTACAATCAAACTTTCGCACAGTCAGGAAACAAAAGGTATTTTCCAAATGATGTTTTTGCAACACAGATTAAATAAACAGTTGTCAAGGACAAAAGCATACCAGGCAACATCCTTCTTAATTATTTCAATACAATAGTATTTTACAAGTGTCTCTTGTAACTTTAAAGTACAGGAAAAGAAACAAGCTAGATTCATTGTTTTAAATGATCTGGCTGTTCAGAACACAATGCTACTCATTCAATACCATGTGCTTCCTGTTTGTCACATGAGCTTTACTGCAGGTATTTAAGACAGTGGTCTAGGTGGCTGCCAAGAACTTTGCTTTCCAAAGAACTTGAGCACATGTTACTTCCCTAAAATAGCATCAGTTTAAAACAACCATCACAGTGCAACAATAAACACCTTTCACATGGTATACATTCTGTTTCACTTTGATTACCTATACATTTGTATCCATAAACATTTAATGAACAAATACATTTAAAGTTAATCTAGATTTTCTTATAGCCTATATATGCAATTAAATTGAAACCTGCAGAAAAAGAACCAAAAATAGAAATACCAACCATATGCAGCACATACTTGTGCAAATGGGATATTTCACATTACATTCATTTCTTGTATATACAAGCTGCATCTTCCTACTGCAAGACAGCAGACCTGACAGACTTCAGAGAGATTATAGTAGATGGTTGGTTGGTAGGTGCTTCCGTAGCCAAGGTGGCACAAAACACTGTTGTTTCATGAGGATCTATCACTAAAGGGCAGATTTTGCTGCAAACTCGAACCCCCAGTTTCCTCAAATGAATTAGAGATGGCAATGATGCTGAAGTTAGTGCTTTCCTGGCTGCCCACTTGCTTTGAGCTTGTCTAGACAATTCTAAGTGTCAACACATCTTCATTTCCTTCAAATTATGAGTCAGTATGAATTTCAGCTCTGCCAGCCCCACCTACTTTTTCTGTATATACATAAAGAGTAGCTGGGGCTATCGGAACAGAAAGGTCATTGTCACATGATTGGGACTGAATAAGCACGGCTGTTCAGTCCCAGCACTTTCTTCACACAAGCTCAAAGCAGCAAGAACTTCAATACTGGAACAACATAACCCAGAACCAGTCAAAATGACAGCTAACACCATAACATGTAAAATAAAGCAATTAAAAGTGACATTTGAAGCTACTTGCTTTTAAACTGAACCAATTACACTTCTAAGCCCTTATATATTTTTTAAACTAAACCTGAATGGCCCTCCAGGACTGGAAATGGGCACCCCTGGTACAGACACTCACAGGAAGTGCTTACCATAAGTGGCTGGGGCCTGAATTAAATCAAAGCTTATGACACCATAATAGCAAGCTCCCGGTGTTCCCCCCTACCTTCAGCCTGTCCAGCTCCTGCAGGTCCCTGCTGGGTACGGAAGACTCCTCTGTGTGTGAGGAGCTGGTCTTGATGATCACCTCGTCTTTGGCCTGGATGGTCTCCATTAGCATGCCCAGCTGCTCGTTGAGCTCCCCCACTTTGTTCTTCAGGGACTTCACCTCCTGGTGCAGGCTCTCCTTCTCCAGCCGCAGCTTCTCTATGTATGCGCTCAGAGCCTGGATTTGCTGGTCCTTCTCCCTCACCAGCTCCATGCCGTCAGGGGCAGCTCCCGGCTGAGTGCTGCTGGACCTCTTGTCATACTGGGAACCCCTCAAGGTCTGCTGAAGCAGCCGGACGAGTTCCTGCGACCCAAAACAGAAACAGAGAAAGGGAGAGCATTGAGTTTCATTGACCCTCATTTTGTTATAGTTTCATGCACCTTTCAGTCATCTTAATTCATGGAGCTTACATATTGCCTGCTTTTTTTATGAAATCCCTTGATATGCCCGAATAGATATTCATCCTAAAGCACCACAAAGTACTCCAAATTTGTGTTCAATGTAAAAGTGATACAGGAACGTATATGTAATGGAGATCTCAATTGGACTAAGGAAAATAAATATAGGGCAATAGTTATCAAGGACTTTCTGCAAGAGTGCAACATTGTATTTTATAAACAGAAAATGAAACAATTTACTCTACAAAAATAATGCAAAGGACATGCAAGGAATTGTCAGCATTTCTGTACGTCTTATTGTGTGTAGAGGTCACCCCGTGCACTGAAAACAATTACAACGTGTCAGAAATAAATGACTTACAATAAGTTAATAGATTGTGAGTAAGATGCCTCTCAGTGGTCATTTTGAGCAGCCCAGACCACACAAGACAACATTATCTAAATCCAGAATCTTGGGATTATGGGAATACAATAGCCAATATGGGATGAAAACCCTCTGTACATCATTTTGTCTTTTCCCATAAAAGGCCATTGTTAATTTACACCAGATCCATTCCAACTTTCAAATGAAGGGCACAACTACTCTGCATTACTTATCTGTGTGTGGGCCTGTTTGCTAGTACAAGACAAATTAGT